>NC_090437.1:807650077-807956819 GCF_031143425.1 Pleurodeles waltl | reverse complement strand
GGATGGATTTTTGCCACACTTCCCAGGAAGTGGTCATCACAGGGGGACGACCCTGTACCTGATTGGAGGATCAGGACCCCCCTGCTTTTCACCCAGGAGCAAGGATAAAACTGGCAGACCTGCCCCCACACCTCAGATCCCCACCAAATTTCAAGAAGAAAGAACTTAAGGAGAAGAAGCACTGCCCTGCTGGACCCCTGGCCTGCACCTGGAACCTGCACTCAGAAGGACTGCACCAGCTGCACACTTGGGCTTCACCACAAGAAGGACTTTGCCTGGCTTCAACTGGTTCAAGGAGGGACTCCCTGTTTGCTACAGGTGAAAAACTGCTAGCCAGAGTCCCCTGCACCAACTCCTGAAAAAGTGACCAGCTGACCACTGTCCAGTGGCCAAAAAGGAGTTTGCGCCAGGTGTATTCTGGGAGTTGAAGTCCGCACTTCCCAAGGACCATCACAGAACTTCTGGACCCTTGGGGTGAGCTGTGGACCCCAAAAGAACCTTAAAAGAACATCTGGGTGAAGCCCCAGAAGTTTGGAAAAGATTGGAGAATTTTTGAAAAAAAGCTCCATAAAGTGACCGACCCGACGCGGAAATTCTTGCCGGCTTGCCTCAACCGCGACCCGGCCTGACTTTGTGGTTCGTCCCGGTAAAGAAAAACATCCAAAAAAGAGACTAAGTCCGAACGTAAAAAGTTGACCGGGACCTCCCAGCCATCGTATCCGAGAAGGGCTCCATGGACGTCGGATCAAGATCCAGGTTTACCCCGGTCGAAGGATTTTCATCTCGAAAAAACGACTAAGTCCGAAGGTAAAAATCACCACCGAGGAAACCGACTTCGCGTATCCGGACAAGGGCTCCAGGAGTCGGATTCAACTGGCAGGTTCGTCCCGGGGAAGAAAAACATCAAAAAAGAGACTAAGTCAGAAGGTAACTTTTTAACCGAGGCCTCCCGCGACTTGTAGCCGAGCAGGGCTCCATCGCGGTCGGCCTGAAAGTTTGACTTTGCCCCGGTCCTGGTGCAACCAGATGACCCGATTGGCGCTTTTTGTTTCTAAGCGCTAGAAAATAATAATACTTTAAAAATTCATATCTCGGGTTCCCCTGAACCGATTTTAATCGTTTTTGTGTCATTTTAAAGATAAAAATATAAGCTATTTTTATAAATTGGTTTTGGATTTTTAAACTGTTTCTTGTGTTTTATTTAATTACTGTTTTGTGATATTTGAATGCTTTACACTTTGTCTCCTAAGTTAATCCTTGACGCTCGATGCCAAGCTACCAAGGGTAGAGCTGGGATTAATTTACTGAGACCTAACTGTACCTATGTGGAGGTTAGTGGCTTGTTGCTAGGTGTAGGTACCTACCTGCCCTACCAATAACCCATTTTCCAACAGTTATTTTTCAAATAGCCAGTTCTACGGTGTTCTTTTTTATTCATATCACACTGTTTTGCCTACTTCAGCACTGGAGTTCTCCATCACATATTCACTCTGTGCTTCAGTCAAGGATACAGTCTGGTACATTGCCGATAGACGTGGTAGGAGTTTAGATTTGGCATTCCTGCGTAGGGACATTTTGTGATCACGATGACATGTTAGTTATAAAATCACTTCCTTGTCCCAATACACGCAAGAGGGAGATTCCGACCAGAGAACCACAACTAGACGCTGACTGCCTCGTTGCAGATGCTGAACCAGATCACAGGCCTTTGCTCAGGTATGAGGGCTTATGTCTCCCCAGTGATTCAGAAAGGCAAGCTAGAAGCTTAACATGCTGTGCTCTAAATAGAACAAGCAGAGGGAGAGTAGAAACTGTTAGGCAAATATGATAGCTTTGTTCTTATGTTTTACTCTCCTGGTGACTATTTCAATCCTACTATGTTGTATTGTTCTGGTTATTGCGGCTCACGCCTTATTATCTAAAATACAGTTGTTTTATTAAAACATTATATAAAACTTATACTGTCTTTGTCGTTTGTATATGAGACCATATTGTAAATGAGAGAGTTGGTTTGGATCTGAGTGACCACGACTTCCCTGAGAAGTTCCAAAGATGTCATGCGCTCGGCTGCCTAATCATTTCTTCCCCATGGGAGAAATGAGGCACTGCTATTTAGCCGGAGCAGAAACCGGATTTAGGGTGACAGAGTTCTTTACAAGTGGGTCAGACTCAGTCCCCCACAACGTTATTTATCCCGCTGCCTAGAAATCCAGTAGTCTCATTTAGGATAATGAGAGCCCACGCGACAAAACAAACTGAGCAATGATTGCAGTTTCTTCATAAAATTTGGTGGTTGTACTAGCACACATTTCTCTAGGAATTGTGGTGACTGGTTCTTCCCCTCATTTCATAAATGATATAACAGAAATAGGACACTAAGAAAAGCCATTATTTTCTTAAAGTTGAATTGATAGCCATGATTGGCAAATCCCAAAACAATGCGATCCACCTTGGCTAGATGTGTGCTGAGATCATCATCCATCAGAAAAATATCATCTACATAGGATAACACCTCAGGATTAATATCATGCAATATTGATGTAACACAGCTCAGAACAATCCTTGACTGTTCTTATACCCTTGGGTGGGAGACAAAATCTGCCTTATGAACCCAACGTGACAAACATGCTTAGATCCCTGCTTTCAGGTGACAGAAAAAACCATCAAAAATATCCAAGGCTGTGTTACATTTTCACCGCACTATGGGCCAGATGTATCATACAACCAATTTGCGATTCCCAAATAGCGATTTTTAAGAAATCGCTATTTCAGAAATGCAAAAAGGTATGTGTGAATTTTGCGATTCGGTAATAGAGATTTCTTAAAAACCGCAAATGCTATTACCGAATCGCAAATAGAGAATCTGTCTCCATTCGCACCTATGGGCCTGTTGGCCCATATCTTCGAATTTTTTGTATTTCCAAAATTGCGATTTCTTAACTAGAAATTGCAATTTTGGAAATGCAAAACCCCAGGGCTCTGCTGCACCCCAATTCTTTTTTTGGGGACATGTAAGGTGCACACATGCCAAAAGGGCATGTGTGCTTTACATGTACATTTTAAAAATGCATTTTAAGTGCATTTTTAAATTTTGCACATGGTTACCACCAGGTTCAACCTGGTTGTAAATGGCAATTCTTAAATGCCCAAATCGCATTTACGAATGGCTTCATACATGTGCTAAGAAATCGCAAATAAGGAATCCTTATTTACGATTTCTGATTTAGAGAGTCACAATTTGCGACTCTCTAAACAGGGTCGCAATTTTAAGGAATCGCTATTGTTGTGATTCCTTAAAATTGCGTTCAGAATGTCTTTCATACATTCTGAACTGGCTTTTTGCTTTCGCAAACGGGCATTCGCACCTTTTGCGAATGTAAAAAAGCTTGATACATCTGGCTCTATGTTGTTAATTAGTGCTGTACTCTGTGAATTTAGGTAGCAAATGTGCATGTATGACTATTTAAATGTTTGTAATCTACGATTATTCTATGTGAATGGTTTAGCTAGCAATGGGAAGCAAAGGGTTACTCATAGGAGATACACAGGGATCAATTAGTCCCTGGTGCTCAAGTTTTGAGAGAATTTCTCACGAGGGGCTTTCACCTCATGTTTTATTGGATATTGAGGTTATATCTGTGGAATTAATTGTATTGGTAGGATATGATAGGGAGAAGTTCTGTCCTAACCCACATAGTTGTGGTACAGCGATGGAGTCTATGTAGAGTCTAATTTGTGGCATAGGCTTCTTTTACTGTATCAGGAACAACTGAGAAAAAAGGCAAAATGATGTCTTCCCTTTGTGAGAGCATACAGACAAATTCTGATTGCCAATCCTTTTCTGCCAATAGAATTTCAGAACCTAATGTTACTCTTCCCAGAGAGCAAATTGCAAGAGCATTTTAAGACGTCTGCTGGACCTTAAGCCACCCGTTCAACCTCAGCATCAGAAGGTAATGACCTTCACATGGCCTGTTTTATTTTGTTTCTGGAGGCTGTATTTTTTCTATACCGGCTCAAGAATGTGAAATGTTCATAACTACCTGCCATTTTCCGTCAGAATTCCTAAGGTAAAATATAGTTTGTCTGCTGGTCTTCAAATGCATTCTACGAGGTCTACAAGTAAAGACAATCATTTCTAATTGTTTCATATTATTACTGTTATTTTTAAACAACAGCAATTGTTCTCATATCATTTTTTATGTTTGAAGAAACAAATTTACTTTAGCTCCTCTTGATAGATCAACTTTGACTTACTTTACTACATGGGCCAACGGCCAAAGCAGAAAGATAACAAATATTGTAACTCCTCCTCTTCTAAGTTTATAGCCTGCTCCAAGATTCAAAAGTCACATTTAGCTCCTACGTCTTTGCTGAATCTAATAAGAGGCACAAGTTACATAAGAACGAGTTGCTTGTCCTCATCATCTGGTGCAACCCCCAAGAAACTCTCTACCAAAGTTAAACAACATTGAAAAAAAACAGAATCACCTCCAAATTCACCTTTTACTCTGGCTGACGTTATGGAGGAGTTTAAAGCCTTGAAGCCCTTCGTGGAAGAAACTAACGCCTCACTTCTACAAATAGAAGATAAATTATCTTCTCATGACCAACATATAACTGCGACAGAACAAAGGATTACCGATATTGAACAATTCATTACAAATGTGGCCATGCTCACTAAGGAAATCAAAGTTCTCAAGTGGGTCACTCAGGATTTGGAAAACAGGAGTAGAAGAAACATTCTTCTTTTACATGGTATCCCGGAGAATTTAGAAGGATCAAATAGAATCTCTTTTTTACAATGCATACTACCTTCTATTGTCCAGTTTCAAGATCGTGACCCACTCAATATCCAAAGAGCACATCGTCTGAGTCCAAAACTATCTGCAAGTGAGAAAAACATCAAGCCAAGGGGCATCATTATTCTATTTATTTTCAGCATACAGATTTAATGCAGATTCTCATGGCAGCTAACAACACAAAAAATCTACAATGATCTGGTCATAAGGACTTCTTCTCTCAAGATGTCTCTAATGTAACAGCTGCGAGATTAAAATGATTTCTGGAGTTTCGGCCACAACTCAGAAACTCTGAATATACTGTGATCCAATTCTTTTATCAATACTACATAATGGATCTTGCGCTAGAGGACAATGGATTGAAGCGACATAGGTTTGAGGGGATGTCACCAATGGGAGTTGTGAGAGCCAACAAATCAATAACAAATCAACAACATTCAATATTATAAAGCTTCAGTCAATAATCACACCAGTTTAGTAATACGAATATATATATTTATTGCAATGATACAAATGATAAACATATAGGATCAGTAGCGGCTCATTAAAACAGCTTAAGTATCTCAATTTGATTAATACAGTAAAACAAATTATCTCTGAAAAAGTCACACTTATTAATAATGCAAAAAATGGTAACAATGGTATAGAATGCATTAGTTCAGCATCAAATGATTTCAAACCAAATCATAAGCGATAGATGTTTATTTACATGACTAACCACAGATTAGCATTACATGTCAGGCTTCATGTGAAAAGAATTTAGAAAAACAAATTTAGAAAAACTCTTAACTTGATTATGTCAATGTAGAAAAACTAATAATGTGCAGCAATATAATCATTAGTTGCAGTTGGTACCTAAAAAGCAAGAGAGGCACAATTCACATTTAATAACATACATTACCACAATAGTAGTAACAGCAAATGATCAGCTTCCACTTGAGGACACCCTTAGCTATGTCATCAGAAGTTTGGGCCTAACAACAGCTAATCTCGACACTCGTCTGCTCTCGAAGAACATCAAACCCATGATCACCTACTCTCCAACTCTCTCTCTCTCTCTCCCTCATGTACTCTCCTTTTTTCTAATTAGTCTACACAGATTATTATACTAAAATCTAATAAACTCCTGATTGGTCAGTCTATAGGGTATTTTCATTTCAGCCAATCGACAACTAATTTCATGACCTAAACTTGACAAACCTACTTTATAACATTTTCTTTCGGTAGATACACTCTCCTTCCATCTCGTCTGTAACTCCATTGTCTCGTCCACCTCTTGCATATCTTGTTCTCAGTAAGAAACTTGCTCCACTACATTCACTTCCATCCTCAAGGAAAGACCAGATATTAGTAACATTCTCAAACAATAGGGCATTTCAACTTATGCAATGTTCGGTTAATATGTGACCTTGTAAAACATAACACCACAGCCCACTAGGTGTAGCTGTGGATACGTCTACACAAGCTTGAAACCATTTATTATAGAAGCTTTGAATCATGGAAAATAACTACAGCATCTGAATATAATTTTGCTCAACCTAGAAGAGAAAAACAGCGATTTTAAAAGTTTTCTTGTTTTACACGTTAGTTCATAACAGCTGCCATATGAAAATGCTTTCTGAAATTTCGGCCACAACTCAAAACTCTGAATATACGATACAGCTTACTTCATCCTTGTATTTTCAAGATAACATCTTATTCATTTGAAGATTCAGCTAAACTACGGGATTTACTTTGTCAACATTGCCATGAGGATATGGAACTTGGAGCTACAGCTAAATGATAATAACTATTTTTTCATTTATTATACTGTTTTTACTTCTTACTTTGTATACAGTCTTTTCAACTTGATACTATATAGTATCTTGTTCATTCAAATATTATGTTTTAACTTATTGCCCCCTATGTTTTTCTCAGTGTTGACCAATTCTGGAATGTTTATCTCCTGTGTCATTCATGTGCTGTAGTCGTCTGTTGATAAATAAATATCCCTACCTCTGTGATCTCTGGTAAGTTCACTAACATTCTAATTTCCTCATGTTCCTGTACTTATCCATTTTTGTTCTATGTAAATCATGAATTAACTTAAACACCTCTCTGTTATCACTTTATATATAACATTGTTCTTATATCTTTGGGTTTTTTGATTTTCATTGATCACTAATACCACAATAGTCTTGTTTGCTGGGGTCAAATTCAGTCCCATCCTTTTTGGCTCTCCACACTCTATGTAGCCTTTGTGATATATCTCATTTACCTTGAGGTTTACTCTGCAACTAAGGTTTCTCCCTTAGTTGCCTTCTCTCCTAATATGATTTTCAGTGATTTTCTACCCCTTAGCTCTCCTTTTTTTTACCTCTGTTCATTGTTCATTCTTATGTTTATTTTAAAGGAGTTAAGAAATATCTCTAATATATATGGATGACTTCATATAACACACAGTTGAGAATTACTACTTGGAATGTAAAAGGGTTGAGGAACCCAGTTAAACACCAATGAGTACTCTTTCATCTTTTATCTTTCTCATTTACATTGCCATTTAGCAATTCTTCAAGAAACTGATATTACAAATACATAGGCGGTCATTCTGACCCTGGCGGTCTTTGACCGCCAGGGCGGAGGACCGCGGGAGCACCGCCGACAGGCCGGCGGTGCTCCAATGGGGATTCCGACCGCGGCGGTAAAGCCGCGGTCGGACCGGCACCACTGGCGGGCTCCCGCCAGTATACCGCCGCCCCATTGAATCCTCCACGGCGGCGCAGCTTGCTGCACCGCCGCGGGGATTCCGACCCCCCCTACCGCCATCCAGATCCCGGCGGTCCGACCGCCGGGATCCGGATGGCGGTAGGGGGGGTCGCGGGGCCCCCGTAAGAGGGCCCCTACATGTATTTCACTGTCTGCTGCGCAGACTGTGAAATACGCGACGGGTGCAACTGCACCCGTCGCACAGCTTCCACTCCGCCGGCTCGATTCCGAGCCGGCTTCATCGTGGAAGCCTCTTTCCCGCTGGGCTGGCGGGCGGTCTGAAGGCGACCGCCCGCCAGCCCAGCGGGAAAGTCAGAATTACCGCCGCGGTCTTTCGACCGCGGAACGGTAATCTGACGGCGGGACTTTGGCGGGCGGCCTCCGCCGCCCGCCAAGGTCAGAATGAGGGCCATAGTTACATAAGCTCAACAAGCAATGGGTGGGGACATATATTTTTCCCCATCAGTTCAAGATAAAAATGGAGTAACAATCGTATTCCAGAAAAGACTAAGGCCCTCATTACAACTTGGAGGTCGGTGTTAAAGCAGCGGTAATACCGCCAACAGGCCGGCAGGAAATCAAAAAATTGATTAACGACCATGGCGGAAACCACCAACATAGACAGCAACTTTAACACTCCGACCGCCACGGCGATAGAAACAAACACTGCGGCGGTAACCGCCAACAGACAGGCGGAAGAAAAGGTTCCGCACACTGTATTACAACACGCCTATCCACCACCTTTTCCGAGGCAGTACCAACGCTATCAAAAGCATTGCAGAAACAGGACTTGGAAGGGAAACCACTCACCTCTCAACACCCAACGAGGAACCAGGACACCATGGAGCACGAACTACAGGTCCTGCCCATGCTGGTCTACCTCCTCTTGTATCAGGAGCAGCAAAGACGCCAGCGACGACCACGGTGAGTACTGTACCTAGCACACAGGGGAGGGAGGGAGGGAAAAGAGAATGACACACACATGCAACACACAACCCCCCCAACCCCCACCCTCATCCACAACACCATACACACAAATTCATGCAGCAATATTACATATACACCCCGTTACCCCCTGGAAGAATGCAAGGACAAAAGGAAATGATTGTAACAAGTGTAATCATGGAAATATCAGATAGGCCAAATTCAAAAATTAGTAGATACAATTATGTACACCAACTGCACAAGTCCGGATATATATTAAATCATCGTCTGTGGATCAGTGTCCCAAAATGCATGGGTGAAGCCCACACAAGATACCTGACTCGAAACGGAGAGAACACTGCAGGGGCATCAGATCGAAAATAAACAGGTACCTCAGGAGGAGGGGGAGGGGGGGCACCTCAGCCAGATGAACGGACGACGCCACTGCTCCATGAGGGGGCTCCATTCCACAGATGTATCCTGGGAGTGCAAAGCCACAGTCTCTCAAGTCTTTCCAGTGGGTGGTTTGCCCACTGCTGTATCCTGGGGAGAGCAAAGCCACAGTCTCTCAAGTCTTTCCAGTGGGTGGTTTGCCTACTGCTGTATCCAGGGGAGTGCAAAGCCACAGTCTCACAGGTCTTTTCAGTGGGTGGTTTGCCCACTGCTGTATCCTGGGGAGTGCAAAGCCACAGTCTCTCAAGTGGATAACAGTCTCCACTGGTTCTGGAGGGGGCTTGGTGCCCAGAGTGCTTCATCCTGCCAAGGACTGAGGTAGTGGATGTATTTCTCCACTGGTTCTGGAGGGGGCTTGGTGCCCAGTAGTGGATGTGATTCTCCACTGGTTCTGGAGGGGGCTTGGTGCTCAGAGTACTTCATCCTGCCAAGGACTGAGGTAGTGGATGTGATTGTCCACTGGTTCTGGAGGGGGCTTGGTGCCCAGAATACTTCATCCTGCCAAGGACTGAGGTAGTGGATGTGATTGTCCACTGGTTCTGGAGGGGGCTTTGTGCCCAGAGTGCTTCATCCTGCCAAGGACTGAGGTAGTGGATGTGATTCTCCACTGGTTCTGGAGGGGGCTTTGTGCCCAGAGTGCTTCATCCTGCCAAGGACTGAGGTAGTGGATGTGATTCTTCACTGGCTCTGGAAGGGGCTTTGTGCCCAGAGTGCTTCACATGCAGTGTGGCAGGTCCCATTCCCTCACCTGGGTGTGTGTGCCACAAGATTGCCTGGGAACAGGTAGCATGATACTCCATGGAGGCACAGACACACTCCACCCTGCTGCGACTTCGCCTGCCACCTGCAGGTACAAACAGTACTGGGAGTCATGCCTCATGTATGCTGTGCAGGGTCCAGGATGTCTCCTGCAGCCTCAGAAGGCTGCCCACTGGGGATGATTGCCATGCCAGCTGTGGTGGCACTGTCGTAGTACGTCACGGGCTGGTGGAGGGGCTTGCAGCGGTGTCTGTGGCGGAGGTGCTGCGGTGGTGCATGTGTCTGCACCTGTTGAGGGACACAGCAGGACGTCGCCTGCAGCCTCGGATGGCTGCGCACTGGGGATGATGCTGGGGACTGTTGCTGAGGCAGCAGACATGCAGGTGGCGGTGCTGGTGGTGGTGCAGGTGGTGGTTCAGGTGGCGGTGTCCACCGCCGTACAGGTTGATGTTGTGGTTGACAGAAGGGGTGACTCTGGTCCCTCATCTGAAGCCACAATGCCCTGTCCTGACCTACTCTTTGGCTTGTGTCCCTTCCCCACCTTTGATGTCGCTGCTGGTGCCTTGCCACTGTCCCCTTTTGGCTTGGAGGAGCCCTTGTTTGCTGGTAGGTGCGGCTTCTCCCTCCGGCATGTGGGCACCTTCTTCACCTTGGCAGGTGGCGGAATGGCCTGCTTCTTGGCCTCGCTAGGTGGCACACTGGCAGCCCTGATGGGTGGCGTCCGCGATGAGACTGGAGTTGCTGGGACCACTGTGCTTAAGGATTTGGTGGCTGAGGTGCTGGGATGGGACCTGGACAGCCTGGCCCTAGGGGAAGGACGGGGGGGAGGTGTAGGTAAGAGGTCAAAGTTTGCGAGGAAGAGTTTCTTAGACACACTGACGGGAATATGGAGGGGGTTTGGGAGTGGAGGAAGAGGTAGTGGTTGTAGGAGGTGTATGTTTGCTAAATTTGGGTGAAAGTGCGTGGGCGGGAGGCTGTTGTGAGGTGGATGGCTGTTGGGTGGGTGTGTGCCTGCGTTTGTGTAGTTTGGGAGGAGGGCTCACAGACACACTGGGAGAGGACACAGGGGATGTGTGAATGGTAGTGGGGGGGTGATTGCACGCGAGCGGTGTGTGGTGATTGGTGTGCTGGGGATGGAGATAGTGGCTGAGGATTTAGTGCATGCAGGTGTGAGTGGAGACGAGACAGGGAGGGAGGAGGAGGATGTGAAGGAGGGGGACACAGTGGAGGCAGTGGATGTTGGTGTCTCTGCATGGGGATGGTGCTTGTGTGAGTGCCCGTGGGATTTTTGGTGCTTATGTTTGCCATGTCCACTCTTGTGTGTTGATGAGTGTGCATGCTGGTCTGATGGTGTGCTTGGGATAGGCTGAGGTACAGGGGATTGGGTCTGGGTGGAGGAAGTTGGAGGTGGAAGGCTGGACACAGGGACAGTGGCTGCCATCAGCGCTGAGGCCAGAGCCTGAAATGCTCTCTGTTGGGACCCCTGGCCAGAATGAATGCCCTCCAGGTATGCATTTGTTTGCTGCAAATGCCTCTCAACACCCTGGATGGCATTCAAAATGGTAGATTGCCCAACAATGAGGCATCTCAGGAGGTCAATAGCCTCCTCACTGAGGGCAGCAGGGCTGACTAGAGCAGGGCATGAGGTGCCTGGGGCGTACGAGATGCCCACCCTCCTGGGTGAGCAGGCACAGGAAACACACTGAGGGGCTGCTGGGAGGGCAGTGCAGGTAGGTCAGGTGGCGTCTGTACCTGTTGATGCGGGGGGCACAGAGGTGCCCACCACTGCAAGGGAGCTCCCATCAGAGGAGGAGTCGCTTTTGCTGGTGTATGCTCCTGTCCCCGTCGTGGAGCTCCCCTCGCCCTCTGTCCCACTGGTGCGTTCAGACTCCGTTACTTCACCCTCCAGGGCCATGTGGGATGCAGCTCACTCCTGCTCCGGTGCCACTGCTCCTCCGCCAGATGATGCTAATACACGCAAGAACAGGGTGACAAAACAAAAAGGGTGGGGGAGACAGAAGAGACACATGGTCAATGCATGCAACCCCACTACCGTTGGCGGACACAACACACAGGGAGCAGCCCTATGCACTAAGCCATGCATGAACAGTGCAGGGGAAAAGCACATGCCCAAGGGGGACTGTCTAGACCCATTTCATGCACAGCTGAAACCCATGGGAGCCTGACTAAGTGTAGAGGGCAAATACCACATTTGGGGTTGGAGTGGGAATGAGCATGCAAATCATTGGATCTACCTTGGCGGGTCTGCCCTGGCCTAGGGGAACCCACAGCCCACCACCCCCACCCAGACACCTCGTCAAGCGCCCAGAGTCAGCTGAATGAGAGTGTACTCACCCCCTGGTGGCTGCTGTGATGCCTTCAAGCGCCAATCTAACTCCGGATATGCCACCGCCAGGATCCGGTACATCAGGGGGGTCAGGTTGCGACGGGCATCCCCGGCTGGGCCTCTGCCGTCTTCTTGCTCCAGCGGCGCAGGTCCTTCCCCATTTTCCGGCAGTGGGTGCTCCGTCTATGGTAGACACCCAGGGCCTGCACTACCTTGGCGATGGCACGCCGAATACCCTTCTTCTGGTGGGCACTGACCTAGAGCAAAAGGGAAGTTATGATGGATGTTATTCTCCCGTACAGTTCTTCTCACACATTGGCCACAAACCTCCCACCCTGGCCCAGACATACATACACACACCATCCTCACATGCTGGCCTGTCCCCCCCTCCCTCTTCCATCCACGACACTCCATACAATCATGTGCCATCCACCATGCTCAAAGTGTACTCACCTGTTTGTCTGGAGGACCGTAGAGTTGCGTGTACTGGAGAAGACCCCATCCACCAGTTTCTCCAACTCCTCCAAATTGAAGGCAGGGGTCCTTTCCCCAGACACTGTAGCCATTGTCACTTCCAGACACAGGTCACAACAGCACTTGCAGTGTAGGTCCTCTCCTGTTGAAGGTCAGGTATCAAGTGAGGGTGTAGTGAATCCTAGTTTGTTTTAGCGGGATAACAGGAGTTAGCTTAGCCGTAGGCTTGTAAACTCGTGCCCCCGTCACCCAGTGACTTTTAACCTACTTAGTTTGCTCTGTCATAGTCCATTTAATTATTTATTTCCTTTAAAATGGCGGCCTTGTTTATAGTTAGGCCACTTGTTATGGGTTCTATTATCGGTGTCATTGCGCCAAGGCGTCAAGAACAAGCACGAAAGACAAACATACAGTAGGCATTCACACTTAGGGATTTTCCCTCTCTATACTTTCGAGGGATTGTTGATATTAATTGCCGTCCCAAGCATGCCTGTTATCTATTGTTATGAATAACACTTATGTCAGGGGACCTTGTAGATCTGTATAAATACAACACACTTTTAGACAGATAATCAGAGGGATTCCGACCAGAGGGTATCGCCACCATCGCTGATACCGATGCTGCAGTCATCTTGACACTGATCCAGTCTTCGAGTCCCTGCGGAGTCTGAGATAGAGACCTCATTCCAAGATAACGAGGGTTGGGGGCTCCTCTCATGGACACGGTTTTGGCAGCTCTTCCTTTTTAGGTAGGAGGTTAGACCTACTCTCCTTAGGGTATTAGGGCTTATTCCATCTTTTACCTATACATATATTTTTATCTTATATTGCATAATGGTGGGGGTCTTTATAACAATGACTCTCCTCTTTACAATACTGTTGCTTGGTATATTCATTATCCTAATCATTGCAGTTCATGCAACTTATCACAAATTGCAGTTATGTTGAATAAAAACTATTATAACTTTACTGCATCTGTGTTATTGCCTTTGTTTGTATGAGACATTATAAATCTGTGAGAAAAGGGTAATTTCCGTTTAACCACGACAACCCTGAGATATTGTATTTTGAGTCCATGCGTAAGCGACTGCTACAAATCACCTTTTACTATTGTGTTTTTGGTGAGGTACTGCTAGTAAGCCGGTAAGGTTTGGACAACAGTTACAAATAGTTGTAGGAAGAGACTTAGTGCCTGATTCTAACTTTGGAGGACGGTGTTAAACCGTCCCAAAAGTGGCGGATATACCACCTACCGTATTACGAGTTCCATAGGATATAATGGACTCGTAATACGGTAGGTGGTATATCCGCCACTTTTGGGACGGTTTAACACCGTCCTCCAAAGTTAGAATCAGGCCCTTAGTCACCTACAAACGAAAGTACTGTCATCCTGAGACCAGCAGTCTTGCTCAGAGCAAGAGTCCAAACTACGACATGGCGCCACCCACAATGGTGTTTAGGCACTAATTTACGGATACCCTGACTATCACTGTCTCACTACCCAACAGGACATCCCTCTACATAGTAGGATGACCATCGCTACTACTGACTATGCAACTATGTCAGCTGCTGTTCCAGACACTTCCTCGACCATGGGGAGGGCGGAAAATGAACTTTTGTTGGTTCCTGTAACAACTTCGGAGAGCACACCGCTACAGGATTTGGCTGTATTTTACACAAACACTTCCACGACTGGTAACGTCATCTATCATGAACCTCCACGAACAGTGGATGGGAATTCGATGAGTCTTGTGTTTGCGGAGACTTCCTCTGGCTATTTTGTGGACATTGATGATTTTTCTTCAGATTCATCCTCAACTGAGACTGACAAATTTTCCAGAGGTGGCAAGTTCTATCAATGGCTTAAAAAGAACTATTTGATATATCCGTGGAACTATCTCTGGTTCTGTTTGACATTTATTGCATTGTTTTTATGGATTGGTTTTGTGACTGTTTTCTTTTTACTAATTAATGGTCACTATATTGCTGATCGCTCCTCAGTGGAGCCTGTTGATGTAATTTTAACACTGCATCATTCATCACATAAGGTCCGACGTGATTTGTCCCCCGTTAATATTACAGCTATTCCAATTTCTGATGGGATTGTTTGGGACAAAGTTCCGTTCGATATATACAGGCCTACAGAGATAATTCAAATACCATACGTGTTCAAAATTTCTATGTCTGATGTTATTACACCTAATGTTGTCTCTGATTATTGGGATGTCCAAACAGTGGATTCCATGCTAACTGAAATGAAGGACTACTCCGCTTTTGGAAGTGATGATGTATATGATTTTACAATGAATTATGGGAAATGTTCTGCTATAATAATTGGGGACATCACTACCTGCACCGTGCAACTAGATATAGGCCTCTTTTTAACTACACACAATGGGAACATTGTTCAACACCACGGGTGGGGAGTCCAAAGTATTACAGTGACAAATTCACATACTTTTCTAGGCATGATACAACAAAAGCTGAATCTTATTATTTTAAATTACCTAAGACACACATTAGAAAACTGTTGCTAACAGATACAAAACTGATTTATTCAGATCCCTTTGTTTCCCGACTTTCGATTGAGGGTTATGAATATTGGAAGAACACTATCGATTTGAAGAGTGTATGGGGGACGCAAAATTGGCGTCAGGGTCGTAATGACCACCTTAGTTTGCTCTGTCATAGTCCATTTAATTATTTATTTCCTTTAAAATGGCGGCCTTGTTTATAGTTAGGCCACTTGTTATGGGTTCTATTATCAGTGTCATTGTGCCAAGGCGTCAAGATCAAGCACGAAAGACAAACATACAGTAGGCATTCACACTTAAGGATTTTCCCTCTCTATACTTTCGAGGGATTGTTATTAATTGCCGTCCCAAGCATGCCTGTTATCTATTGTTATGAATAACACTTATGTCAGGGGACCTTGTAGATCTGTATAAATACAACACACTTTTAGACAGATAATCAGAGGGATTCCGACCAGAGGGCATCGCCACCATCGCTGATACCGATGCTGCAGTCATCTTGACACTGATCCAGTCTTCGTGTCCCTGCGGAGTCTGAGATAGAGACCTCATTCCAAGGTAACGAGGGTTGGGGGCTCCTCTCATGGACACGGTTTTGGCAGATTAGGTTTAACGAACCCAGCTCTTCCTTTTTAGGTTGGAGGTTAGACCTACTCTCCTTAGGGTATTAGGGCTTATTCCATCTTTTACATATACATATCTTTTTATCTTATATTGCATAATGGTGGGGGTCTTTATAACAATGACTCTCCTCTTTACAATACTGTTGCTTGATATATTCATTATCCTAATCATTGCAGTTCATGCAACTTATCACAAATTGCAGTTATGTTGAATAAAAACTATTATAACTTTACTGCATCTGTGTTATTGCCTTTGTTTGTATGAGACATTATAAATCTGTGAGAAAAGGGTAATTTCCGTTTAACCACGACAACCCTGAGATATTGTATTTTGAGTCCATGCGTAAGCGACTGCTACAAATCACCTTTTACTATTGTGTTTTTGGTGAGGTACTGCTAGTAAGCCGGTAAGGTTTGGACAACAGTTACAAATAGTTGTAGGAAGAGACTTAGGGCCTGATTCTAACTTTGGAGGACGGTGTTAAACCGTCCCAAAAGTGGCGGATATACCACCTACCGTATTACGAGTCCATTATATCCTATGGAACTCGTAATACGGTAGGTGGTATATCCGCCACTTTTGGGACGGTTTAACACCGTCCTCCAAAGTTAGAATCAGGCCCTTAGTCACCTACAAACGAAAGTACTGTCATCCTGAGACCAGCAGTCTTGCTCAGAGCAAGAGTCCAAACTACGACAAGGGAACTGATAGAAAATGATGGTCATGTCCGCGGCGGTGCGTACCGTCACCGCCGGAGTACATCGTCATTGGCTCCTGGAACCCATAGCACCTAATGATAGCCAATGTTGAATTGCACCACGGTCTTTGACTGCCTACTGCGACAGTGTACAACGCCAACGCAATTACCTCATTTCCCCTTGTCCCACCTTACAGGTCAGGCAGCCGCCATTTCAGGGGGCCACATGGCAGGCCAAATGACTTTGTCACACCTATTTAGCCCAGGAATACGGACATACAAAGGCACATAGAGAAAATTAAACATTTTGCTAAACAGTCTTGTGATACCTATGTGTTGTATGACTTCTATGCCCTGGGACATATCCCCAACATCGTTGGTGCCATTGATGGTACACATGTGGCATTTGTCCCCCCCACAGGAATGAACAGGTGTACAGAAACCGGAAAAGCTACCATTCTATGAATGTGCAGATGGTGTGTTTGGCAGACCATTACATCTCCCATGTGAATGCCAAGTATCCTGGCTCAGTACATGATGTGGTACTGAAAATTCTGGACCCGTGTTATAAACATCGTCGTATCACAACGATTTTGGTATCAGCAGACCGAGAATGATTAGAATAGTATGCACAAGCATTGTATTCATATTCGGGTAACGAAATCACCCGAATATCAGAGTTTCCGTCCTGAACCCTCGTGTTCCATTTAAACGACAGCCATTTTGTGATTGCCCTCACATAGGGCAATGTCTAATGCTGAAAACGAGTCTGAAGGACACGTACATCTTTGCTGACTCCTCTGTGACCTGGGCAAGCTGACTCCACTGCCTGAAGCCAAACCTGTTCGGCCAGTTTCTTTCCCAGTGGCCAAATGAGATTAGTATCAAGGGTCAACACATCATAAAACCTTTCATCACACACAAACCATGCCTAATCTTACACACACCTGTCCCTGTTTCTTTCTTTATGACTTGCTTTACAAGGAGGAGGTGCCTGTTTATATTGGGGGTCCGTTGATATCTGATGAAAGTACTGAGCCTTGCCGGGTAATTGATTGAGGGCTGGACAAACTGAAATATGGGCTTGTCATCATAACCCTGCTATTTCTTTGTAGTGAAAATATGTGAATGGTCAACTGTAAAATAAGGAATGTTTGCCCAAAGCATAATATTTTGTATAAAAGAGAAGGTTAGCTTTGCAAGAGCAGCAGTCTCCTGAGAATATACACCGTGTTGTACTTCTAGGATACCTGTTACTGGCTGCAGCCAATAAACAAGATCTTTGACTTCACCAAGAAGACTCTGTGTTTCTGTAGTCTGAAACAGGAAGGACTCGAAGTCTTAGGGTGTGTTCCCTGGCACCACTGGGTTCTGAAAAACCAAGTACTTCAGTTGGCGCCCAACGTGGGGCGATTTCAGCGGTACCAGTCCAAGCCAGAGGTTCGTGAGGAGCTTCGTGGGAAAATTCTGGAGGGAGGCCGCCACTTCATCGACCCCTGTATGTCGACGTGGTCCGAAAGTCTTTGCTGCGAGGTTCCCCGCTTCCGACGGCTACGAAGGACTGCTGCCCTGACTATTGCCCTGTTTTCGACCCTTGATGATTTGGTAGAGCGAAACGATAAACAAGTCTTCTGGTGACATCATCGATACCTCAGTTAAGTATAAGTGGAGCGTCTCCCAGTCCTTAGTTTGGTTCTTAGTTTGGTATCCCCTTGGGATCTTTGATTTGGAACTTGCAAGTACCAAAGCCGAGGGATTCGTGTATTCACGAGGCTATCGTATTCGATAATCCTTTGAAGTTTGACGCTAGACTAGAGAGCGAAGATGCCTGGTCTTAGCAGACATGGAAATTTGTTTTGTCTTGGTTATAATAGGGATTCCCGATTGGAGGACTCGTGTCCGGTTCCTCCGATTGGAACTCCAACCTATGAACTATATGTGAAACATGGCATAGGCCCCCTCACATATAATGAAGTATGGATCCGATACACCAGGAAAGATGGTGTTTTAAAATGGCCCCAATATGGTAGTTTTGACACAGAGATTCTGAATAATCTGGAGGTTAAACTTTTCAAGAAGAAAGCCCGGCCGGCGATGTTTGACTCTTTCCGCCTATGGTGTAAGGAAGCCAAACAGAAGGAAATTAAATTAGCAAAGAGAAATAAGAGGGAAGAGGGTATCTCGATAATGCAAGCTGCCATGCAGTTTAAAGATGATGAAGAAGAACAGATGAATGAGCAGTTGCACAGGCAACGTAAATTGGTGACCGATAAATGTTATCCAGTTTTTCCGCTTCTTCAGCAAGATGTAGTAAAGGAACTTGAGAAAGATCCTTTAATGTCACACTTGTTGAGTTCGCCACACCCTTATGCGCAGAATGCTACAGCACCTCCGCAACCTTTAGCTGTGCAACCTCCGGTCATTGTGCCTCAGGTTCTTCCACAGCCGCCAGCTCCTCTTCAGTTGGCTCCTACTACTATGGCGCAGCCCCTTCAAGGGCCGCCGACTTCGCTACCTGCTCCATCTGTACCTCCTGCGACTTTATGTACTACATCGACTTCCTCATCTGGTGTTCTTCCTGATACTGCCTCTGCGTCTGCCTCTGCGTCTGCCTTGCCTCCCTCTGTTTTTCCTCCTGTTCTTTCATCCACTTCTCCTTCTGTCCGACAGAGAATGACAGATACTGTTGCCAGCCTTATATTTCCTCTCTTTGGGTCGTCTGGTGTGACCCCAGATTCGGAGCGTAAGCAGTCGCTTAGTCAACTGCCTAAGTCTCGAGAGATTCTCGCCCTAAGTGGGAAGGGTATGCCCAGACGTGGGTCCCGTGCTTCCCATGCCACTGGATTCAAGCTAGCCTGGCTGATGAGGGGTGAAACTCCGAAACCGGTCCCAGGATGCTTGTTTCTGGTGCAGTGAGGACCTGGCTTGGCAGTTCGGTCTGGACTGTTCCCATGAGGAACAGGGTCAAGACTGATTTGCATATGGCTGGGTCCAAACTGGGGTGGCATGGTGAGCAAAAGAACGATGGATTAAACCCAGATCTATGACTGGGGGTGAGTGTTTGACAATGTTCAGCATTCCGTCCATCACTTGTTGTTTTTGCTTTGTCGCCCTAAGTGGGAAGGGTATGCCCAGACGTGGGTCCCGTGCTTCCCATGCCACTGGATTCAAGCTAGCCTGGCTGATGAGGGGTGAAACTACGAAACCGGTCCCAGGATGCTTGTTTCTGGTCCAGTGAGGACCTGGCTTGGCAGTTCGGTCTGGACTGTTCCCATGAGGAACAGGGTCAAGACTGATTTGCATATGGCTGGGTCCAAACTGGGGTGGCATGGTGAGCAAAAGAACGATGGATTAAACCCAGATCTATGACTGGGGGTGAGTGTTTGACAATGTTCAGCATTCCGTCCATCACTTGTTGTTTTTGCTTTGTCGCCCTAAGTGGGAAGGGTATGCCCAGACGTGTGTCCCGTGCTTCCCATGCCACTGGATTCAAGCTAGCCTGGCTGATGAGGGGTGAAACTCCGAAACCGGTCCCAGGATGCTTGTTTCTGGTCCAGTGAGGACCTGGCTTGGCAGTTCGGTCTGGACTGTTCCCATGAGGAACAGGGTCAAGACTGATTTGTATATGGCTGGGTCCAAACTGGGGTGGCATGGTGAGCAAAAGAACGATGGATTAAACCCAGATCTATGACTGGGGGTGAGTGTTTGACAATGTTCAGCATTCCGTCCATCATTTGTTGTTTTTGCTTTGTCGCCCTAAGTGGGAAGGGTATGCCCAGACGTGGGTCCCGTGCTTCCCATGCCACTGGATTCAAGCTAGCCTGGCTGATGAGGGGTGAAACTCCGAAACCGGTCCCAGGATGCTTGTTTCTGGTCCAGTGAGGACCTGGCTTGGCAGTTCGGTCTGGACTGTTCCCATGAGGAACAGGGTCAAGACTGATTTGCATATGGCTGGGTCCAAACTGGGGTGGCATGGTGAGCAAAAGAACGATGGATTAAACCCAGATCTATGACTGGGGGTGAGTGTTTGACAATGTTCAGCATTCCGTCCATCACTTGTTGTTTTTGCTTTGTCGCCCTAAGTGGGAAGGGTATGCCCAGATGTGGGTCCCGTGCTTCCCATGCCACTGGATTCAAGCTAGCCTGGCTGATGAGGGGTGAAACTCCGAAACCGGTCTCAGGATGCTTGTTTCTGGTCCAGTGAGGACCTGGCTTGGCAGTTCGGTCTGGACTGTTCCCATGAGGAACAGGGTCAAGACTGATTTGCATATGGCTGGGTCCAAACTGGGGTGGCATGGTGAGCAAAAGAACGATGGATTAAACCCAGATCTATGACTGGGGGTGAGTGTTTGACAATGTTCAGCATTCCGTCCATCACTTGTTGTTTTTGCTTTGTCGCCCTAAGTGGGAAGGGTATGCCCAGACGTGGGTCCCGTGCTTCCCATGCCACTGGATTCAAGCTAGCCTGGCTGATGAGGGGTGAAACTCCGAAACCGGTCCCAGGATGCTTGTTTCTGGTCCAGTGAGGACCTGGCTTGGCAGTTCGGTCTGGACTGTTCCCATGAGGAACAGGGTCAAGACTGATTTGCATATGGCTGGGTCCAAACTGGGGTGGCATGGTGAGCAAAAGAACAATGGATTAAACCCAGATCTATGACTGGGGGTGAGTGTTTGACAATGTTCAGCATTCCGTCCATCACTTGTTGTTTTTGCTTTATTATAAGGAATTATCACAGACTGCAGACTCATGCATTATGAATTTAGCCGACATAGACATGTTATTTGGGAATGTTGTTCCACAGCCTTTGTGGGGATTGATTCGCCATACAGATCATGCGCAAGAGTTAGGTGACTCATGGGCTAATATTAGTGCTGCAAATGATAGACAAGTTGGTGGTGCCAAGCCTGAGCCTTTGGTAGCAGAACTGCCTGCTAGGATCATTACTTACATGAAGACTTTAATGCCTGCGATGCGTGTGAATTGGGATAAATTGTCTGCGTGTAAGCAGAAGAAAGATGAAACAGTGTCTGATTTCTTCACCAGGTTTGAGGATACATTTATCGACCACAGTGGTCAAGATATGAGTACAGAAGGTGCTCAACGGTTGTTCGTCGACAAGTTTGTGCACAATTTGCTTGCCGAGCTGTGTAAGAAATTGAAGGATTCAGAGAGTTCTTGGGCCGTTTCCTCTTCAGCACAAATATTGGCTACTGCACAGTACTACGAAAATAGGGATAAAGATGAGAAGGATAGAGCAGACAAGAAAACTAAAGAATTAAAGACGAAGGTTCTTTTACAATAGGCGTATCCGCCACGTGGTGGTCAGAGTAACTATCAGCAACCTCAACAGTTCCAGAGAAACTCGCAAAGGTTCGAGTTTTCTCAACCACGTGTTCCTGTAGGTCCCAATCAGTGTTCATATTGTAAAGAAGAGGGTAATTTCAAGTATAGTTGTCCTATTTTGTTACAGCGTACGAATGGTGCTTCTGGCGCAAGAGGTCGAGGTGTTCAACAAGCTCCTAGAGGTAGAGGACGTGGAAGTTTTCCCCAGAACACGCGTTCCTTTCCGTCTCAAAACTCAATGAATAGTTTTGACCAGCAACATAACGCGTCTGGCAGGACGGCTCAGTACTATGCTGACGACTACTATGCAGAAGATGAGAACTTGGAAGGTAATAATTGCTAGGACAGCCTTAGACGAAGAGAGGGAGTTTTTTTAGTTCCAGTGGATCAGAATGGACCTTATGTTAAGGTGATTACATCAGGTGTGTCGGAGCCTTTTCTGTTGGATACTGGTGCTACAAAGAGTTCTATTATGCACTCAAAACTCCCTGGCGCACCTTTGTCTGGCGAGATGAATGTTTCAGTAGGTTTTTCTGGCGCCCCGGTTAGGAACCCGATTTCTAGTCCTATGTCCCTTTCTGTTGGACCTTGTGCATTGGAAGCACCCCTTATTCTGACGGCAGGTTGTGGTGAAAACTTGTTAGGATTGGATTTGTTGAAAAGATTGTATGCGACATTATATTGTTCTCCTTCGGGAGTACAGCTTACACTGGGTAGGAAAATGGTCTCTCCAATGTATTTGTCGAAGGATAAACTTCCGACCGAATTGTCGTTTCTTCCTGATACCATTTGGGCTACTGGTCCTAATGACGTGGGTCTTTTGGAAATACCGCCTTATGTTGTGACATTGAAAGCCAATGTTAAATTACCACGCATTCAACAATACAAGATCTCTAGTGAAGGTGAAAAGGCGTTGCTAGCGATCATTTATGATTTAATTGAAAAAGATGTAATTGAAGAGAAAAGAGGCAACGTTTGTAATAGTCCTGTTCTGCCTGTTTTGAAACGTACTGACGCCTCTAAGCCACCTGTTTACAGGCTCGTGATTGATCTTAGAGAGGTAAATAAAATAGTTGTGCCACAGTTTCCAGTCGTTCCTAATATCACTGCCCTATTGACTATGATTCCAGCTTCCGCCACCTGGTTCTCGGTGATTGACTTAAAGAATGCTTTCTTCAGCATCCCGATTGCAGAGGAGAGCAGGGATATTTTTGGCTTCAGTTTAGGAGGCCGAAGTTTCCGCTTCAAACGCGCTCCTCAAGGCTACTGTGAAAGTCCATCAATATATAGTCAGGCTTTAAAAACACAGCTTGATGCAATTGTTTTACCTGACGGCGCTACCCTTATTCAGTACGTCGATGATTTGCTAGTCGCTACAGATACTGAAGACATTTGTAAAGAAGCCACCTTGTCGTTGTTGCGTCATTTATCTGATTTACATCACAAAGTGTCCCTTTCAAAACTGCAATATTGTCGACAAGAAGTGACCTACTTAGGTCATCTCTTATCGAAGGAGGGAAGGAAACTGACCTCAGAAAGAATTCAGGCAATTGCAAGATTGAGTGTGCCAAGGACACAGAGAGAAGTATGTGCTTTCTTGGGCATTACATCATACTGCAGACAATGGATACCGAATTTTTCTTTGCTGGCCAAACCTTTGGTAGCATTGACCTATAAAGATACACCGAACCCCGTTCCGTGGTCTGAAGATTGTCAGAAAAGTTTTTCCGAATTGCGTAATGCATTGTGTTCGGCTCCTGTGTTGGGTACCCCCGACTACAGTAAGCCCTTTACACTGTATGTCCATGAGAAAGAGGGTTTTGCATTGTCAGTGCTGACACAGTCTTTTGGAGACAAGCAGCACCCATGCGCATATTTTTCGTCAACTTTGGATCCGGTAGCTAAAGCATTGATGAGTTGCCTGAGAGCCACAGCGGCCGCAGCTGTTTCTATTCAACAGTCTGCTGGGTTAGTGATGAATAATATGTTGATTGTGATGGTTCCACATGCAGTGGACATGTTGTTAAACAGGACCAAGACACAGCATTTAACTAGTGCTCGATTGTCAGGTTACGAGTTAACACTGTTAGCGAGTCATGTGCACATAAAGAGGTGCAATACGTTAAATCCAGCCACGTTATTGCCGATTTCAGTAGAGACAGATAATGTTGAACAACATGATTGTTTTCTTAGGACAGAAGAAGAAACTAAAGGGAGAGTAGATCTTAAAGATACTCCTCTTGTAAAGTGTGATGGTACCTTATGGGTGGATGGTTCATGCTTCAAGCTTCCGAATGGTAATACGACTGCAGCATATGCTGTCACAACTTTGCAAACGATTGTTGAAGCTGAACGTATACCACATAATTCAGCTCAAGCAGCAGAGCTGATTGCACTTACGAGAGCGTGTGTGTTATCGAAAAGAATGAAAGTGACCATAGATACCGACAGCCAGTATGCGTTTGGTGTGGCCCATAGTTTTGGACGATTGGGGAAAGAACGTGGGTTCCTGACTTCGCATGGAGCTAAAATTCAGCATGGTCAGTTGGTGAATGAGCTTCTTGAGTCACTGACCTTGCCATTACAGGTTGCGATTGTGAAATGCAATGCACACAAGAAGGTTACTGATGATGTCGGTCGTGGCAATGCATTTGCTGACAAAATCGCAAATGAAACAGCAAAAGATGTGATGAATCGAATGTATGTTGCAGGCCCCGCAAGATGGGTTGGTGACGTTGGAATATGTGAAGATACGATAGAGGGTGTGAAGTCTCTTCAAGCTGAAGCTTCAGAGAAAGAGTTGAGTGTGTGGAAAGAAAGTACGGGTAAATTGGATGAAAATGGTTGTTGGGTTGACTTGTCAGAACATCAGCGATGGTTGTTACCCGATGCGTATGTGCTTGCAGTGGTGACAATGGCTCATGGAATGGCCCATATCAGTGTGAAAGGGATTTGTAAGTTGTTGGCTCCAGTATGGCAAAATGCTGGAATTCCTAAATGTGCGGAGAATGTGGTCAAGAATTGCATGGTGTGTCTGAAATACAATCCTGGTAGGGGAACCCCAACTCCAGCTGGTCATTTTGCGCCTCCAACGTATCCGTTCGAGGTTTTGCAGCTAGATTTCATCCACATGGAAAGGTGCAACAATCTGAAATACGTACTCGTTGTTGTTTGTGCTTTTTCAAGATGGGTAGAAGCATATCCCTTAAAAGACAACACTGCCTTATCCACAGCTAAAGCCCTTGCCAAATAATTCTTCCCTAGGTTTGGAATGCCGAGAATGGTCTGGAGTGATAATGGGAGTGAATTTGTGGGTCGAGTGATGAAAAAAGTATGTGAGGGGCTAGGTATCCAGCAAAAATTCCACGCTGCAAATCACCCCCAATCTGCTGGACTAGTAGAGTGCTATAATGGCACGCTAAAACTGAAGTTGGCAAAGATACATGCGAGCTCTGGTCTTAAATGGCCTGACGCTCTGCCTTTAGCACTCCTATCAACAAGAATGACTATGCATTCGCGAGTGGGACTTAGTCCCTATGCAATTGTGTTCGGCCACCCGGCCAACATATGGGGAGTGCCAAGACCAACAAAATTCAGTGAGATCGAACACCCTGCACTGCTTGATTATTTGTATGAATTGACGGCTAAATTGCGTGTTCTACACCAACAGGTTCACGATACTCTGCCTCAGGTCTCTGAAGCTCCAGGACATCTTATCGATCCTGGATCATGGGTGCTGGTCAAGAACTTCCAGCGGACAAAGAATGACCAGCCCCGTTGGACCGGCCCCCACCTCGTCCTTCTCTCAACAAGATCAGCTGTTCGAGTGGAAGGGAAAAAGAACTGGATCCACGGCGTACACTGCAAGCGGGTCCCTTTTCCTCTACCGTACGACCTGTGGGTCCAGGAGGGGATCGCTGACTCTGAGACTGATACTGTGCCTCGTTTTTTGCCATTTAGCGATGCACGTGTAAAAGGAACAATTTCTGAACGAGAAAGTGACAATAATTTGCAAAAAGCTGTGCCACTGTCAATTCGATTGAACACTACAGAGCCTGAACTCTTGTTCCAGAACCAGACAGTACCTGGAAAAAGCCGTTATAATTTGAGACCAAGAACTAAGGACAAATAATTTTTTTCCCGTTCCTTTGCTATTTTTTTTTAAAGGTGCGGCTCTCTCATCTGAGAAACTTTCTTATTTTTGTTTTTTTCTTTTCGAACCGCCATCCGGGTTCAGCTGTAGGGTCGTGGTTGCCCAAGTCTTTGGAGTGCAGCTGAAGACGTTAGGTCGACAGTTCTGGTCAGTCTAAGGGAGTTGCCCTGGACTGACAGAAGCATTCCCTAGCATAGAACACCCTACCACCACGAGCAGCAATTAGAGAGGATGGAGTTTTTCAAGAATGAGAGACCTGCCAGACAGATGGACTTTAAAGCCAGAATGTGTATAATAATGACAAAGAAACGATTTTTGATATTATGTATTTTCATGTTGCTTAGTGTAATGACGTTTTTAATAGGATATGTTTTGTTCTCTTTTCAAGTGACATTTGCACCCATTACACAGCCCATACCTCCTTCTACTGTTTCCTCGCATTCTTTTCACCCCCTGCCTGAACACGAGTCTGCCAGAAGATTAGAATTTGTCAACAATTCATTCATTCAGCTTCTACACCAACACCAATTAGTAGTGAACACAACTAACTGTTGGGTGTGTGGTCTTATGCCTCATACTACTGATAAAGGTATCCCTTATCTGGTCCTGCCTTTCAGCCATAATGGTTCTGTGTGGGCATATAGAACGGTGTTCATATACGCGTATGAAGCCAACCCCCTACGTTCTGTGAAAGATAATCCTAAGAATAGTGCTCTAGCTAAGGGTATAGTAGATATGATTAGGGAAGATATTTCCTATGAGACTATCCCGAGAGATGAGACACTAGCATATATTGGATGGAACATAACAGGATATTGAGTTACTCTGAGTGGGAACCAGCGAGCAAAGAGATCCTCCCCGATTTGGATTGTACCCCATCAAGGTCACCTATGTCTGCAAGGTTTTGGCAAGAATCCCAGAGCTCAGTTAGGGAAAAGTATCTGCACTGAAACATATGTTTTTGCGTCTCAGACTTCTCCTTCGTTCTTAGCAGCTAAGGGTACCTATTTCATCTGCCATAATAGAGCCTATACATGGTTGCCCCCTGACTTCTCAGGCACATGTTTTGTTTTGTTCCTGTTACCTCCCACCTACACGGCCGCGGCAGATTACCATAAGACAAGGATAGTTAGAGGTGTCATAAGTAAAGAAGACACTACAGGACAAGAATTTGGAGATTTCGTAAAGGGTTTTCTGCCGTTTTGGGGTCCTATGGTTAACAGCAGGAACATAAGGCAATTGACAAGGGTGGTTGAATCCACGGTAGTTGAAACCGCCGGTGCCCTTGGTAATTTGACTGCTGAGCTCCAGTCGGATCGCCTTATGACTCTTCAGAACAGGGTCGCATTAGACGTCATACTTGCAGACCGAGGTGGGTTATGTAAAGTGATCCAATCAAGTTGCTGTGTTTTCATCCCAGATAACGCTCCGACAGTCTACCAGGCCATTTCTAAACTGCATAAGATCTCCGAATCTATTCACGTGGATAAAGGAGATTGGTCATTGATGGGGTGGTTCTGGGAGCTGATATCCGCCTGGGGATGGAAGACTCTGGTAGTCATTGGGATGATCTTAGCCATTCTTTTCCTGTCCTGTCTGTGTGTACAGTGTGCTCCTGCAATATGTGGCCTCTGTGCTACATCGTGTGTAAGGAAACCTGTATCAAAAGACGAGCTAAGTAATAGGATGATGCTACAGCAACATCTCAACGACTTTCTGAATATAGACCTGGACTCAGATTAGCGTGAGTATAGGTTATTGCCTATGTAAGGGCAAAAGGAGGGTCTGTGGTACTGAAAATTCTGGACCCGTGTTAGAAACATCGTCGTATCACAACGATTTTGGTATCAGCAGACCGAGAATGATTAGAATAGTATGCACAAGCATTATATTCATATTCGGGTAACGAAATCACCCGAATATCAGAGTTTCCGTCCTGAACCCTCGTGTTCCATTTAAACGACAGCCATTTTGTGATTGCCCTCACATAGGCCAATGTCTAATGCTGAAAATGAGTCTGAAGGACACGTACATCTTTGCTGACTCCTCTGTGACCTGGGCAAGCTGACTCCACTGCCTGAAGCCAAACCTGTTCAGCCAGTTTCTTTCCCAGTGGCCGAATGAGATTAGTATAAAGGGTCAACACATCATAAAACCTTTCATCACACACAAACCATGCCTAATCTTACACACACCTGTCCCTGTTTCTTTCTTTATGACTTGCTTTACAAGGAGGAGGTGCCTGTTTATATTGGGGGTCCATTGATATCTGATAAAAGTACTGAGCCTTGCCGGGTAATTGATTGAGGGCTGGACAAACTGAAATATGGGCTTGTCATCATAACCCTGCTATTTCTTTGTAGTGAAAATATGTGAATGGTCAACTGTAAAATAAGGAATGTTTGCCCAAAGCATAATATTTTGTATAAAAGAGAAGGTTAGCTTTGCAAGAGCAGCAGTCTCCTGAGAATATACACCGTGTTGTACTTCTAGGATACCTGTTACTGGCTGCAGCCAATAAACAAGATCTTTGACTTCACCAAGAAGACTTTGTGTTTCTGTAGTCTGAAACAGGAAGGACTCGAAGTCTTAGGGTGTGTTCCCTGGCACCACTGGGTTCTGAAAAACCCAGTACTTCAATGATGCTTACATTTTGAGGAATAGCAGCATCCCTTATGTGATGGGGCAACTCCAGAGGCACCGTGTGTGGCGAATAGGTGAGCCTAAAGTCCCCACACAGTTTCATTTGCTGTCTGGGTATGGGAGATTCACTAATGTTTGGAGTATGTCTAACAGTTGTCCAACGATATTTGCAGGTGACTCAGGTTACCCCAACTTGTCATGGCTACTGACCCCAGTGAGGAATCCCAGGACAAGGGCAGAGGAACGCTACAATGAGGCATATAGGAAAACTAGGAGGATAATAGTGCGCACCTTTGGCCTCTTGAAGGCCAGATTCCGGTGCCAACATCTGACAGGTAGATCCCTATACTACTCACCAAAGAAGGTGTGCCAGATCATAGTGGTCTGCTGTATGTTGCACAACCTGGCTTTGCGATGCCAGGTGCCTTTTCTGCAGGAGGATGGGCTTGATGGTGGTCTTGTGGCAGCAGTGGAGCCTGTCGACAGTGAAGAAGAGGAGGCAGAAGAAAAAGAAGTAAACAACCGAAACAACATCATCATGCAATACTTCCAGTGAGACACAGGTAAGAAGATGGAACTGCTTCCCACATCCCATACTATTGTAGGACCTAGCATAAGTCTGCCTTTTTACCTCTATGTATGGACCCTGACTTGTCACTTTGGCTTTCACAGATCTGGGTCCCAATTTGTGCCCTCTTCTATGTTTTCTCCTGGCCTACAGCTGTGTAACATTGGTATGTGGACAAGTACATTGACATCGCTATATTCCAGAGATTTAGCAATTACACGTTTCTGAAAGCACAGACTGACTCCAGATTCTTTGGGATTCAAGAGTGTTTATGTTTGTGCTCATAAGTGGAGGGGGTTGTGAAATGGGCTAGGGTGATGGTAGAGGAATGTCCATGGCAAAGTCCAGTCTCTTGGTGTCAAAGGTGCATTGTCTAATGGAGCATAGGAAGTGGAACAAATGGCAGTTTAAGGTGGACAGTGTATCAAAGTGGAACAGAAGGGTGACATTCAGGAGGGTCTTATTTCCTGGTGGGGTCTTGGCAATATTCTCTGTCTTGTTCCTGGATCTCAGGGACTGTTTGCGGGGTGGTTCTCCTTCTGCAGAGGGTGTAGTGCTGGTGGCCTGTTGGTCCTGTGGCAGTGCCTCCTGTCCACTAGAGCCGGCGGAGGTGGAGGGCTGTTCATCATCCAGGTTAGTGTCAGGGGCACATTGGTGTGCCACTGTGTCCCTCATGGTGTTGAAAAGGTCTGCCAGCAGCAGCCCTGCAATGGTGACCAGAGTGGTGTTAATTGACTTCAAGTCATCCCTGATCCCCAGGTACTGTTCCTCCTGCAGCCGCTGGGTCTCCTGAAACTTGGCCAGTACCGTGCCCGTGGTCTCATGGGAATGGTGGTAAGCTCCCTTGATGTTGAAGAGTGCCTTGTGGAGTGTTGGTTCCCTGGGTCTGTCCTCCCCCTGTCGCACAGCAGTCCTCCCAGCTTCCCTGTTATCCTGTGCCTCTGTCCCCTGAACCGTGTGCCCACTGCCACTGACCCTAGGTCCCTGATTTTCTTGGGTTGGTGGCTTTGCCTGGGTTCCCTGCAGTGGTGGACACACTGCTGTTTGACGTGTCCTGGGGACAGAGGGATGGGCCCACTAGGTGGGTGCTGTGTCGGTGTTTCCTGAGGGGGAGGTTCAGTGGTGGCTTGTGACTGTGTCAGGGGAACCGACTGTCCCGAGGTCCCTGATGGGTTGGGCTGGTCATCTTAAACCAGGCGTGCAGAGCTGCTGTCATCACTGTGGGCCTCTTCTGTGGGGGGACTGGATATGTCTGGCACCTCCTGTCCGGTGACGTTGGGTATGGGTCCTGTTGGGGTGTAAATGCATAGTTTTAGTATCTGTGTGTGCCATCTTGTGCATTGGGTGATGTACCCTCTACACCTGTGCTTGCATCATTGTGTTTGCCCTTTTGTGATAGTTGGTTTAGGGTCTGTGTGGGTATCTGCACTGGACATGCTTTGGTAATGGTGGTCCATGCATAGGTGTTGCATGCAGGACCTTGGTATTGAGATGTGTGGGTTGTGATAGTGGGACATATGTGAGATGATGGAGTGATGGGAGTGAGGGTAAGGGTGGTGGTATGTGATGGCATGCAGGTGGGGTGGGGGACATGGTAGTAAAGATTTGACTTTCCAGAGTCCAGTCCTCCTGCTACTCCTGCGAGGCCCTCAGCATGCAGTATTGCCAAGACTTGCTCCTACCATGTTGTTAGTTGTGGGGGAGGAGGTGTGGGTCCACCGCCAGTCCTCTCTACAGCAATCTGGCGTCTTGAAACCACGGAACGCACCTTCCCCCGTAGGTTGTTCCACCTCTTCCTGATGTCATCCCATGTTCTTGGATGTTGTCCCACTGCGTTGACCCTGTCAACGATTCTCCACCATAGCTCCATCTTCCTCGCAACGGAGGTGTGCTGCACCTGTGATCCAAAAAGCTGTGGCTCTACCCGGATGATTTCCTCCTCCATGACCCTGAGCTCCTCCTCTGAAAACCTGGGGTGTCTTTGAGGTGCCATGATGTGGTGTGGGTGATGTGTGAGGTGCTGTCTGTTGTGATGTGTGGGGGGATGTGTTGGTGTGTGTTGTTTGAGGTGCGTGGATGTTGTATAAGTGATGGTGTTGTGTGTCTGTGGATGCTGGTGTTGTGTTTGCTAATCTCTCTCTCTGGCCTTCTTCCAATTTTTACGTTTTAAGGGGTTGTGGGTAATGTGGGTGTGTGTTTTATAGTGGTGTGAGTGTGTGGGTGTGGTGTGTGCATGTGTATCAGTTGTGTGTATTTCAAATTGTCCAATGTAGTTGTGTTTTGTAAGTGTGTGTGTATTTTGAGCGTGGTGGTGTGTACCGCCAACGTATTACCGCGGTTGAATGACCACCTCGTTGATTCGTGGGTCGTGATACTGTGGGCGTATTCCTGTTGGCGTGACGGTGTGGGTTTTGGTAACGCCAGTTTATCACTGGGCTTTGGTGTGGTGGACTTGTGTGGGTGTCTGTATTGTAGCGGATTCCGAGATGTGGGTCGTAATACCTGTAGCAGAATTCCGTCACCGCAACGGTATTTTGGCGGTCTTCAGCACGGCGGAAAGCGGTATTTACCGCCAGGGTTGTAATGAGGGCCTAAATGTTAATTTTGTAAAGTAAGAAACTGATGATGATGGTCTGTGGGTTATTATTCAATGTAAATTACATGACATTTTATATACCATTATGAATGTGTATGGCCCAACAAATACAAACCCTAGTTTTTGGGAAAACGTATCCGGAACGGTTGTAGAAAAGTATACCCATACCTTCATTTTAGGGGGAGACTTTTATACTATTCTCAATCCCTTTCTAGATTGACATTTTACAACTAAATGTATTTCTAACAACACACATAAAGCCTTTAAACATACTATTAAACATAATGCTCTTTCAGGTTCTTGGAGATTAGCACATCCTTCTCTTCAAGAATACACTTTCTATTCCCTACAGATCCCAAACTAGATTAGATTAGATTTTTCTTAGTAAAAATCTTACACAATCCATTTTACATTCAGAAATAGGTTTCATCTTAATCTCAGATCATGCCCTGGTCTCTACAGATATAGACATTCCTCAGAATTCTTTCCCCAAATTTGGATTGAGGTTTAATAATTCTTTGCTTTCAGATAAAACTTTCATATACACATTTAATCTTGAATACTTTGACAACAATGATACAGGTGAAACTTCCTTTCAATTTATTTGGGGTGTTTTTAAAGCTGCTTCCAGAGGTTTCATTATTAATTATGTTTTCAACAAACAGAATATTATGGAAAAAGAATCAGCTACAATTTGAAGTAATCTTAAAGCACTGGAACTTCATACTTCCCAAAAAAATGGATCTTCAAGAACTAGTTGCAGCTAACATTCAATTTAATAAAGTTACAGCAGTAAAGGCATGCAGGACTCTTTTAAAAATCAATGCACGCTATTATGGAGGTAAGAATAAATCTGGTACACCTTTAGCTAACTATCTTAAAGGTGGAAAGTAAAAGTGTTCTGTTAAATCTATTATCAATTCATCAGGAGATACTTGTTTACATGATACAGATATTGTGCAAATTTTTGCAGAATTTTATAAAAATCTTTACACCCCACAATCTACATCTTCCAAAGACCTAATAAGTAATTATTTCTATCACCCTTCAATTTGCAAACACTCTCAGATACATTTATCTCTTTTAGATGCACCACTAAGATTAGATGAATTACTTACAGCAGTTAGAGGTCTCCCATCTGGTAAAGCACCAGGTCATGATTGATTTACTATAGAATTGTATCTCAAATTTTCAAACCTAATATTTCCTAAATTATTTAAATTAATTAATTATTTCATCTCAGTTAATAATTCATCTGGTAACTTCCCAGAAACAATGATTTGTGTCATCCCTAATAAAAAGATGGAGATTTATCTCAATATAAAAAATATTGTCCCATCTCTCTAATAAACACAGACTGTAAAACCTTTGCAAAGGCACTCACCATTAGATTAAAAGCTTTTATACCTGATTTAATTGAGGTCGAACAATCTGGTTTTGTCAAAGGCAGGAACATGGTAGATACTTTGCATGTTTTCCTAAATATTCTAAATAAGGCCCCCAAACTCAAACATTCTTTAGTGGCAATAGCATTTGATGCCGAAAAAGCATTTGACAGAGTCAATTGGAAATGTATGATTCAGAACTTTAGTTGGCATGGTTTTGGCGCATGATTTAATAAATTAATATTATTATTATATCCTTCTCCACTCTCTTCTGTATTTGTCAATGGAATTCAATCATTATCTCTCTAAATAAAGGTACACAACAGGGGTGTCCCTTATCCCCGTTCCTCTTCATATTAGCAATGGAACCTTTTTTACATAGACTCAAATACTCTGACAACTTCTCTGGTTTTCATTGAAAGTATTTCCATGTTAAATTTACTGCCTATGCAGTTGATATTTTACTTTACATCCCCACACCAGAATTCTCCCTCAAATATGTTTTGATCGACTACATCAATATTCAGAAGTCTCAGGATATAAACTTAATATAGATAAATATGAAATAATGCCTTTAAATAAATAGTGTCTTAAGACAGAATTTGCGGATATTTGGTTGGCGTGGAAACCCAATAAAAGTAAATACTTAGGAAACTTATATCGTAATATCCTCAGAGACACAATTAAAATTAATATGGAAGTTATGCTTTAAAAAATCACTAAGTTGTCCCAAAATTGGTCTCCTCTTTTTTTTATCTTGCTGAGTAAGACTTGATACTATTAAATTTATGTTTCTCCCAAAAATAATGTTTTTTAATGATTTTGCCTCTTAAAATACCTGCAAAATATTTTAAGTCAATCAATAAGATTTTATTACAATTCTATGGAATGGGAAAACACCTCGTATTTCTTCAAATCATTTAAAGTTACCTAAGAGTTCTGGTGGAGTTAAATTTCCCAACTTTCGCCTTTATCGTAAAGCATTTAATGTTAGGCAAGGTCAAGGATATTTCCTAAATCATTTGCTGCCTCAAACCAAGTTATGGTATCAATTAGAACACACCTTAATTTCTCCCCTCTTTCATGACCACATCCTACATATTTCGCGACCCCCTAAATATTGGATACCATCATTGATTTTATTCCCATGCTCTCTTTTTCAACCTTATATTAAAACTAACTATTTTCCAAGAGAAAACTTTTTACAAAGTCCTATTTGGTATAACAAACATCTTTGGTATCATGGCAAACCACTTTTTGTTGGCATACTTGGTTACAAAAAGGTATTTTTATTGTCTCTTAGCTCCTTCTACCTAATTTGGTCAGTACCCATTCCTCCACTTATAATCTACCTCCTACATGTATTAAGCAATTCCAGATTTTAAAAATCCTTCTTTCAGGCTCCTACATTTATATGTTATTTTTATGCCCCAAGGCTATCCAGTTCTTGGAAAATGTTTTGTCTACAATTGAAAATATCATTGATTTTCTTGTTCCTTTTCCGATCAATGTACTTTTTTTAGGTAGTTTGAGTGATCTCTGGCTTCATAACAAATGGTTTCATAAACTAATAAATCTACTTATAGCAATTGGTAACCAGGTGGTTACTTCTAACTGGAAGTCCACTGAGAATGTTTCTTATCTGCACTGGTGGAATTTAGGGTGTCACAATCACCTTTTGGATAGTTATAATCTTTCATCAATCTTCATTAGCGATCTAGAGGGAAAACTATGGGAACCATTAACGTTATATTTATAATAATCCTACTAAGACCCTTCACTAAGTATTCTTCAATTTTAGCAGGCTATGTTACTTTAAGGCTTTAGTTAAAGACACTGTTAAATATCATTTTCTTTTGTAAGATTTTCTCTTACAAAAGGATTTTTCTTATTTTTTTTATTGTTTCATTACTAATATTTAGGCCCATATTTATATTTTTTTAGTGCTGCATTTGCGTCGTTTTTTGAAGCAAAAGCGGCGCAAACTTACAAAATACAATTGTAAAAAAGTATAAATATGGGCCTTAAAGTTTTAGTATGTATATATTTTTTGTTTTATTGTAGGAATTGTTATACTTATTATATATGCCTATTACTTGTTCTCCTTCCTTTTTCTCTCTTTTTTCTTTATTTTGTTTTCTCACTCTTATATCCTTTCTTTAAGTTTTTTTTACACTACCACAGTTCGTTTTGGATACAGTCATCTATATTATTTAGCACATTCTTTTTGCATAGGATTTGTTTGATTTGTTGAGATCAATCTCGTTATTACTTCATTTGGTTGACAAATTGTTCTGTCCGAATTTTGTTATTTATGAATTCTCATTTATTAAAACCTTATTCAACAAAAAAAATGTTAAGCTTCCCAAGAAGATCATTTTGATGGTGTGCTTAGTGTCCCCCTCAATTAAAATGTTTAGTCTGCATACACTGTCGGATGGGGAGACACGCCTGTCTGCTGTTTTGACATCAAGGTGGTTGTTAGTTGTTATTAAATCCAGAAGCTCTCAAAGTTTCTGCCAAACTATCATGACCTTTACAATTATGTCTAGCAGAGTCACTATCCACATCCCATTCTTAAGTAACATTCTCAATATTTGTGGCGTGTGTAGCCAAAATTGCTGAAACCTTTTTCTTTTTGAACTGGGGTTTTTGCTGTAGACATTTTTTCCTTTTTTTATTGTGATCTCCGAAGAGTGTTGTGAGTCCTTTTTTAGTTTTACATACTCATTTCAGTGCTCTGGCTGCCCTTTCTTCTCATTCCATTTGTCAGGTGAGTCCTGGAAGGAATGAGAAGGGGGTGAATTAGTGGACTGATATCTGTCAGTAATTTTTAAAGTGTCACGATTTCTTAAGTTATAACGCTTTCAGAGGACTTCGAATGCAGATTCTCCTCTTTGCTTCACTTTCTCTTTTTATTTTTCTGTTTCTCTAAGCATTTTTTGGAACTCTCTTGCACTTGCTTGACATTGTCCTCACTGGAATCACCTTGTAATTGTGGTTTACTTAGTCTGCCTCTCAGATTATCCCGCCCTACACAAGTATAAGTCTTGTCAATAATCTTCAGCAGCTTGCATTCCTGATCTTGTTGAGGAACATCCAGAGCCGGTGCCATACTGCCAATGCTGCTGCTTCCCCTTTAATATTATTTAGTATGATGAAGGAGACTGTGGAAAATTTGCCTATTAATTTTATCCCCAAATCAATGGTGCAACTGACCCATGTTCATTTTTAATTTGTTTTAATACTTCGATAAATTTGTAGGTGTCAGTGTACCATGCTTGGTAGTATATATTGCAGAAAATGATGTGCTTCAAGGGGTACAATCATCAATAGAGGGAAATGTCCCAAAAGGCCAGCACATTGTGAACATTCTATGCTTATCTTGGGGTTCTGTATAGGGAAACTACTTTTAAGTGATTTGTTTTTTGTGCTATCCAAAATTGAATTTCATTGTGTTTGGAAGGAATTCTACCCATTATCGAATGTATGGTTGACAGATTTATCCCACGTGCAGCCAATTGTGGTATAGTTGGAGCAAAACTCACTGGGGCTGTATTTAAAGTCCACATTATGAATTGTATTAAGTGTCAATATGTATTTACTAAATTATGATATAAGTGATGTAAATCCAGCTACTGGCATATTTTGCACAATGGGATGTGGAGTGTATGTGGCCAATTCTGGCCATGTAGCCCCATCATTACTTAGGAGGCCTCATCTAACATCTTGAATAATGTGTGAAAGGGTGCCTTGAAACCAATTCTGGTGTTGTTGATAAGATAGTGGTATTTCCAAATATGCATAAGCTCTGTATTGTGAGAAGGGGTTTGCTACAGTGTTTGTTTGAAAGGTGCGTGAATTTGCATCTGCTGCAGGGAAGGTGATCCATGAATAGAATATTTCTGCTCTACATGCATTATGTGCCTCTACCACAAATGTAACTTCTCCTTCCTGCCCATCAGCTCTTAAATGTAGTGTGAAAGGTTGTCTCATATTTACTAAAATTATGACTGGTTGTTCCATATTTAAAGGGTCAAATTTAGAGATAGAAGCACCATTCCTTTTAAGGTAAAGCTTGAACAACCTTCAGACTATGGCTGAGGAGGATTTTTTCTGTAACACCACAGACACCTCTATATAAAGGTAATTAGGGTACCTTAGGCATGCGAGAGAGAGATACTCAGGAGCTCCATGTCTGGGATACGTTGATAGCGCCATGTGATATGGTTCCTATTTTGGGAATAGGACTGTATAGTTTAGGGCGGCAGCACCACCAATTGTAGATGAATGAGTCAGTCCCACACCACCTGGAAGCTGTCAGCCTGATTCCGAGCTCGCCCCAGTGCCTCACTTAAACCTAGAGAGTAATCTGATTTTTGACAACCTAGACATGACACTCTGACTCCTCAGGGAAGTCATGGTGAAAAGATTGTACCCCTTTCTCCCAGTTACAAAAAGACTCACACATGCCAAGGCAAACAAGGAGATGTGAGATAAGTTTCAATACATTTTTGAAGCAATTCCATCTGATTATAACTAGCATGGGCTGCAATAATTAGGTCAACAAAACGTAATACAATGATCATTGTTACCATCAGAGGGAAGAAAATAAACATCCTCACTGTCTTGGTATGATCCTAAAGCCAGGAGATTCCTACCTACAACCTAATATATAAAACCTAAGAGCATAGAGATAGTAACCCTTATTCCTATCCGGGTCTATGGGAAGGACCCCAAATCCCATGCCTAAAAGGTGGGCAAAGGTTCTCTGTTGTCTGCTGGCAATCCTCCTGGTTGACTGAAGAGTCAGTGCCTTGATCAGTGAAGCTGTCAATGGAATGTGTGTTGCAGAATGGTCCATGACTGGAATGCCCTCCACCCTCCTTAGGCCTATGTGGTGTTTATATAATACATCTCACAGTGTTCTAAGAACAGGCCTGATGTGATAATATTTTAAGAAAATGAGGGCTGGCTTGTTAACTCCGGGAGCGACAATAGTAGTTAGAATATCAAATACAGAAGATGACAGCCTTGAGCAGGGCACAAAGTGAAATGCATTCGCCCATGTCTCTTTGACACGGGTCAGAGGTGCCATAACAGGTCATAGAGAAGTTCAAAGAAGCTAAACCTGACTCTTTCCTGTGGTACCACCCTGTATGCAATGAGAGGGCATAGCAAGAGGACATCCCACGTATACCTTATGGGCTCAGGTAGACCCTTAATCATGCCTTTTAAGGTCATGATGAACCTCTCCGCAAGTCAACTGATTTGGGGTTGATAGGGTGTGGTTAACTTGTAGCCCACTCCTAACATTTCCCACATGATCATTCAGGACTTATGTGACATACAGATGTGCATGAGCTTTTCAGAATCAACTATGCCAGATATTATAAAGTTAATTCAATAAATAGGTATTGAACAACATAATATATGAGAGCAGTCTGTTTAATAAGTACGGTTTTATCCCAACTTTGCACAAAGACAATTAAATTCATGTGTTTTTTTTTTTTTTACTTAAATTTGCATGAAATTGATATCAGATTGTACAATACTAGGGACAATAAGGTCACAATAAACAAGAAGAGAGCATTTTTTGTGTTCAGAAATGATGTCAATATAATTATACATCAGGTTGACAAAGGCTGAAATATGGTTTTATTGAATTTTAGAGATTATGAATCTGAAGCTCTTAAATATTTGTCTATAAATACTGCCTATGAGAAATGGAAAGGGATCACGTTTAGTACTATTTAACTGCAGGCATCTACTCTGTTGAAAAAATTGTATGATCTCGGCATTGTAGACTTAAAAGAATTACAATAAAAATCCCAAGATACCACATCATGTATTTTCTACCCAAACGGCATAAAGGGGGTAAGATCCCACCTTACTAGTCCATGGTATCTGGCACGGGATCAGTGATAGAGAGAATATCGGAATACATTGATCTATATTTGGCCACATTAGTGACTAATCTATCATTGTACCTGAAAAGCGCAAAAGACTTCCTAGAAAAACAACAAGGTATTTGCTGCAATGTGTCTTTAACTGTAATGTACCTAATGGATTCTTCTGTACATCACAGAGAATGACTGCAACCACCCGACTGAGGGAGTTGGAGGAGGAACGACAGAAGAAGCAAGCTCTGTTGTGGTGACTGCACTGTTGTACACTAGAAGCTTTAATAAAATACTTGGAAACGTTGCCTGTGTCGAAGTGAGACCCTCACATTATGGTGATGGGCAGAAACTGAATGGATACAACTTTCAACGTGGAAACTTTTAGTCACCAATGGCTGATGCACCTCGCGCACTAGGACAGTGAGTTTTGTAATTGGCTCTTGTCACCACGATATGGTGAATAGTAATCCTTCACATTTTTTGTGGATTCTGTACATTTTCTTGGGCTGCTTTTGATGCTTTTTGGGCCACCCCTTCAAAACATAGCGTGCACTGTTTTCTTTCAACAACTGCGCGTGCCCCGTTGTGTGAGCTTTGTTACACAAGGGACATTGACGCTGCCGCTTTTCAAGGAACAGGAAGAGGTGTAAACATAGAAAGAGGACAGGATGCTGATTACACACGCTGTCTACTTTTAAAGAGACACGGGTGCACCAAGGACAGAAACAAAAAGAGCACAACACTGCTTACAGTAATTGAAGGAACCAGGAAGAGGGCTAAACAATACTTAAAGCAATTAAAGTGGTGTGCTCACTGAAAGTAAAGAAATCCAAAACTCAAAAGATTATAAAATATTACCCACTACTAACAAGAAACAGGAGGGAAATAAAAAAGAAATACCCAAGCACCGCCACCACAACAGAATAAAATAATTGCATTTGATTTACTACTTACATACTTACCTTATTTCACTTACATTTGGAAATGGCAGCAGGGAGCATGTTACTACCTCCACAGTTCCTGTCTGACGCAGGAGATTGAGTACTACTATAGAAAAGATGGAAAAAATGCTTGACTCTTACATAATAGCGTTAGGTGGAGAGAAATTCTCCCCAGCGAGAAAACAGGGTGTACTTCTACACAATTTGGGAACTGAGGGTCGAAACATTTATGAAAGTCTTGATGAAATCACTATAGGTACCGCTAAAGGGGAACCGCAATATATTTTTGAGATGTGTATGTTAATGTTGGAAAGACATTTTGCACCGAAAATATACATAGTCATGGAAAGACACAAAATATTTTGAAGAACTCAAGGGAAAACAGAAAAGGTAGGAAATTACTTAGCATCACTTAAGAGCTTGGGCCGTACATGATTTTGGAGACCTCACTGATTCATTGACAAGAGATCAATTAGTACGTTTCACCAATAATCCACATGTGCAAGAAAAGTTATTGGCAAAGAATCCAACCTTGAAAAAAGCACTGGACATTGTGGAAGGAATGAAACACACAACAGGTTGGGTTCGAGAAATGTCAGAAAAACCTCTTAGTGCAAGTATGTCTCAAGTGAACACAACTGGTGTAGAAGAAGACAATTATAATCTAGTCAAGCAGGTGGAAATGCTGAGTATCAAGAATACACAGAGCAAGGAGAAAATTAAAGGAAGGACAACAAAAGATCCTAAAGACAATTTCAAAACTAAGGGCCAGATTTAGTAAAGGTTTTTCACATCGCAAACAGCGAATTTTGCTGCTTGCGTCGTGCAAAACCCACATCGCGATGCCCAATTCCCGTTGTGCGAGTCGGTAACCTGGTTACGACTCGCAAAACGGGACTGCGAGTAGCAAATAGGAAGGGATGTTCCCCTTCCGATTTGCGAGTCACAGCTCGATGCTGTGTTGCTTTGTGACCGTGAACGCGGTCGCAAACAATCGCAGTTACCACCAGTGTCACACTGGTGGTAACCCATTCGCAAAAGGGAAGGGGTCCCCATGGGACCCCTTTCCCTTTGTGAATGGCCTGCAAAACATTTTTTCAGAGCAGGCAGTGGTCCGTAGGACCACTGCCTGATCTGAAAAACTGAAACTGAAACGTTTAATTTTTTCATTTTGTAATGCATCTCGTTTTCCTTTAAGGAAAACGGGCTGCATTACAAAAAAAAACTGCTTCATTTAAAAGCAGTCACAGCAGGCCACCATCCCTGTGAGTGCTGCGAGTCGTAAGGGGGTCTCAAATTGTGACCCACCTCATTAATATTAATGAGGTGGGCCTTTGCGACCCCCCTTGTGAGTCGCAGATGGTGTCGCTCTGACTCACTATTTGCAAGTCGCAATTCAGGACATTCACACATCTGGCCCTTAATGCTACAGATGTAGCAACCCAAATCATTTTTTTAATAGTCCTACCTGTTTTGTTACAAATGTAACATGTAAGGGTTGCGGAAAAAGGGGACACATCATAAAAGTGTGCAAGAGTATTAAAGTGAATAATATTGAACTACCAGATATGCATCAAAATGCTGTATTGTGCATAATGCAGGATGCTACTAATGAAATCCTTGAGAATGACGTGGATGTTGGTTGTGTAAAAATGCCGGAATGTCAAATTACTATTGATGACAAGGAAGTCACAGTTCTGGCAGATTCAGGATCACTGTACACATTGGTTGGAGATAGGAACTGGGAACACATTTTGGGGAAACTTGGCATACAATTAAAGAGACCTCATATCAATCCGGGAGGATATGGAAGAATCAAAATTGACCTCATGGCTTATACCGTGAAGAGAATTCAGTTCAAGGGACAATAGACAGTAGGGAAAGTTTACGTGGCCAAAAGAGGTGACAACTTGTTCGGTTGGCGACACCCAAAGGATTTGGGTATCATATTATATCCTAATGCCACTGATCAAGTCATGTTGAAAGTATTGGTGGTGGTGAGGATGTAATCAGAGAGTTCCCAGATGTGTTTATGGATTGACTTAGAGTTCTCATGAATTTTGAACACAAAATAATCCTCAAGAATGGCACCACGCCTGTTGTTCACAAAGGAAGGAAAGTGCTGAATCTTCTGTTGAACCTGTTGGAGCAGGAGTTAAACATCAAGAAAATCGATGTCATTGAGGAAATTGAATCATCGGAATGGTTGGCCCCAGTAATGTTAGTACCTAAGTATATTGGCACTAAGATCAGGATGTGTGTTGACTTGAGGGATTTGAACCAATGCATATGGGTTTATCACCAACCTTTACCCAACATAGCAGAGACATTATCCATTCTTAAAGGTGCAAAACTTTTCATTGTAATGGATCTGTCAGCAGCCTACCATCAGGTAGTGCTGCATGAGGACTCTTGATACCTCACATCCTTTGTAACACCATTGGGGCATTCCGGTTCATGAGCTTACAGTTTGGGCTAGTATTGGCAGCAGCTTGTTTCCAGAGATTAATGAAGAAAGTCCTGGAAGGGATTCAGAATGTGTTGTTTTTCCAGGATGATATCCTCATTTATGGTGACAATGAAGCGGCTCATGATATTACTTTAAAGGAAGTTTTGGTGAAAAAGAGAGAAATGTCAATTTAGGGTCAACACAGTGACATATTTGGGACATGTCATTTCTGGAAAAGGTATCAAACCCAAGATAAGTCTGACTGAATCCATTGTTAAAGCAACTGCTCCAGTTGACAAAAATGGTGTTTAATACTTTTTAGGATTAGCAGAATATTATTTTAAGCTTGTTCAAGGTTTTGCTAGTATGGTTATGTCGTTAAGGATATTGCTGAAGAAAGGAAACACATTTATCTTGTCTGATGAGTGAGGAAGCATTTGTGAGTGTCAAGAATGTAATAGGTAATATGCCAAATTTGAACCATTCTGATGTGGCCAAGAAGACTATTCTTAACACTGATGCCAGTCTTAAGGGGCTAGGTGCAGTTTTGAGCCAAGTGGATAATGGAGAAGAAAAGGTGATAGCATTTGCCTCTCGTTCTCTGAAGAGAGCAGAAGAAAAATATTCTGCCATTGAACGGGAGGCACTTGCTTGTGTATGGGCTATCCATCATTTCAAGTTTTTTTGTGGGTTTACCTTTTACTCTAAGGTCCGATCATAAACCATTGGTACACATTTTTACATGTAAGGGTTCAGATAGGGCTACTCCCAGAATTAAGAGGTGGTTTGAAAGTGTGTTGGAGTTTAACTTCAAGAGTGAATACTTACCTGGACCGAGAAATGCAACAGCGGACAGTTTGTCCAGATTGCCTGTTGAAGGAGATGATGTAATGGAACAGATTACTTCAGTGAGATGATGTGGGTGATGGAGTCAGCTTTATCTCAGGATGAGTGGAGACGAGAGAATGAGAAAGATGCTGTTTTAGCAGAAATAAAATGCATGTTAGTAAGTGGATGGCCTGATTATAAGAATTTGAAAATAGAGGTACAAAAATTTTGGGAAGTGAGAGATGAATTAAACATCTTAGATGATCAATGGTTCAAGGGAGATCCGGAAGGGTTAAGAAACAAAATAATGAAACTTGCACATGAGAGGCACCTAGGTACGAATCTTGCTAAAGCTAGGATTCAAGAAAAGTATTGGTGGCCTGGGCTTGACAAAGAGGTGGAAAATTTTGTGAGGGATTGTTGATTATGTGCCAGCACCTTTGTCTCCCACAGAAATACCTGATGAACCTTGATTCAAAGTAGGGCTAGATATTGTAGGACCTTTCAATTTATTGAACCTTAATGAGAGATATCTAATAGTCCTTGTGGACTATGAGTCGAAATGGGGGTCCACTTGTTGTGTTGGATCAGTTACCACTAAGGCTGTGGTAGAAGTTTTGAAAGATGTATTTGCTTCAGAAGATTTTCCCAAAATAACTGTCATGGACAATGGGGTTCAATTTGTTTCTGATTAAATGAAAACATTTTTGGAGGATTTGTCAATTGAACATCAACGCACAGCACTTTATGCTCTGCAAGCTAATGGTCTTGCAGAAAAGATGAATGGGCTCATAAGGGATTTAGCTCAGTTAGCTATAGCAAACAGATGAGTGTTCAAAAGCATTTTAAGGGCTAAACGTTGGGCTCATCGCACTACTCCAAACACTTTAACAAATAAATATCTGTTTCAGTGTTTGAGGAGATGAGTGGCGGGATCCAAGTTAAATCCTAAAGGGTTAGGATGTTATGGAGGTAATGAGAGTGTGGATGGGGGCAAAGTTATTTTTCATCAGAGGAGATATAAAGAACAATTTGATAATAAACATGGTGCTGCGGCCAGGAACTGGAGAGTAGGGGAGTTGGTGTTTGAGAAGAAACCAAGGTGGTCGTCTATGGGGGAGTCTAAGTTTATTGGACCATTTTGCATCAAAGAGCTAAAGAAAAATGTAGTAACTCTGGAAAATTGAGAGCTATGGAGCATGTCTAGGTTGTCCAAGTGCAATTGGAGGTCTAGAATGATGGAAGCCAATCAACATGATTTTGATTGGGGAATTAGAAGGGAAATAGGTCAAAATGATAAAACCACTTCTCCACACAGGGAAGTCCACATAAGAAGGAAGCCTGAGTATCTTAAGGACTTTGTATGATTATTGTAGTGACTGCACTTCTATTGCACTCCTTTTGTCCTCGTAAGATATGAGGGTATGTACATAGCATAATGTATTGATATATATTTTGGATTTTTGTTAATAGATGTTGGCAAATGTATTTTGGGGGAAGATGTGTTGTGATATGTCTTTAACTTTGATGTACCTAATGGATTCTTGGGTACATCGCAGAGAATGACTGCAACTAGGCAGCGGAGGAAGTTGGAGGAGGAACAACAAGAGAAGCAAGCTCGGTTGTGGTGTCTGTACTGTTGTACACTAGAAGCTTCAATAAAATACTTGGAAAAGCTGGCTGTGTTGAAGTGAGATCGTAACAGTATTTCTTGGGATAGAGAATTGTGGTTGGTAACCATGGACGTCAAAGTTTATATACGATTATTAGACATCCCAATGCCCGTGGAGCCTTAGAATACTTCTATGCAAGTAAACCGGTTAGTTTCGTCAGCCATGTGAAAATGATTATGGAAATTCTGGAGTTTGTTCTCTCTAATAACTATTTTCTGTATCAAGATGCACTTTACCACCAGATATGTGGCATGGGTGTGAGGTTTCCTCCCTCTTATGCCAACTTATATTTAGGTCATTATGAGAGCGAGTATGTCTGCAATGAAGACAAACATGCAGGACACAGAAATGTGCTTATGTGGGTCAGATACATTGATGATATCTTCATGATATGGGATGGTACAGAGGATGAACTATTGACCTATACTAAATATTTGAATATATGAATGATGTGAATCTGGAGTTGCGCATAGAATATAGCAAGACTAGAATCATATTTCTGGATTTGGAAATTTACACTCATAATCAAATCGTAAGTACTAGACCCTTTAGGAGAAAAAAGCTAGTAACAGTATGTCACAGTTTAAATTGGGATATCCTCACAATCTGAAGTGAAATATACTTTACAGTGAACTTCTTAAGCACAAAAGAAACAAATCCAGTGAAGAGGACTAACTTAGGGAAGAGTGGAGCATTGGAATGATTAGCTGCAAGGGAATATCAATATAAAATCCTGTCAAATTCTGTGAAATGAGCCCAGATTGTATCTAGAGATACTCTTCTTAAATCCAGTTATTGTAGACAAGCTAAAAGACAACAGAGTCCAGATCAAGCAATAAGATTCATAACAAAGTTCTGTGTGGAAAATAGTACAATATTTGCTACAGTAAAGAAACATTGGGCTATTTTACTAACAGATATAGATCTGCAAGGTATTATAAACACAAACGTCTTGGTTAATTTCAGGCCCTCTCTAACTCTGAGGAATATATTAAGTCCTAGTGATACCATTAGATTTGCCCGAAGAGAAACCAGAACTTGACTATCAGAAAAACCCTCATGAAATTACAAATGTCATAATTGTGTAACTTGTCAATATGTTCCAGATAAGATAAAAACTTTCTTTGGACATGATGGCAAGAAACTATTCCCTACTAAATTGTTTAGCAATTGTGATTTTTACTCTATTAGTTGCCATGTATAAGTGGCTAACAGTACATTGGATCAACTATCTGTCCTCTGAAAGAGAGATTAAAAGAGCATATCTACTCCACAAACAAAATGGATAGTACATCACCTCTTGGTAAACATTTTACTGAATTCCATTTCAATGTAGATGTGTCAACTATTAAAGATGTGGGTAATTGAACATATTCACATAAATTGAAGAGGAGGGAACCAGATCCTTAGATTATGTCAAAGAGAGACATGATGGAGAGACACTTTGTGTGCCATTAATTTTGGCCTTAGCATAGATTGAGAGCTGTACACCATGTCATAATTATAAAATCAACATTTTACCCATAGTTGACAACATTCTTTACTTGGTCCTTGATGTTGAGGGTAGCAAGATAACATTTGTCATGTAGCTTCCTATTAGAGCTCAGTTTGACTATACTTGTGAGGGCTCAACTTCTTGTGTGTTTTTCTTTTCTAGATAACTTCTACTAATAGTATTAAACATGTATTGGTGCACTAGCCATTACCTCAAATATATTCTGAAAAGAGAGAAACATGTACATATGGGTGTACTGCACATGACCCATAAGCGATTCAGTAAATACTGGCCGTCTGCAAACAGTTGAGCCGATTTATATGTGACTGGATGGCTGTACTATTAGTTTCTGGAAGTAAGTTTCCCTCTTAGAACTTATTGTTTTAAAAATAGAGTTATCCTTCATCTTCATGTGCTGATATATCTTGGTCTTAAGTTGAATTTCAGTTTGTTAAAGTTATGGCTATGTCATAATTTTCTTGATGTGGGATATTTGTTGTTAGTTTTATTAGTAGGTAATTATATAGGTATGTTACACAGGACCTATTGGGTGTTGAGGGGGTATTTTCTCCGAGACATGTAGCAATAGCACATCTGAATACTTATTTCTATTAGAAAGCCCTATGAAGTGGGTTTGATTCCATCAGATTTCCCATGTCTTAATTTTAACAATTGTAAAATATTTTTTGTTAGCTTTATCATTAGGTACTTAGAGGGCCTGTCATTCATAAGGTGAGGTTCTTTTTGATGGATCAGAGGTTAAATACTGTTGAAGTTCGTGTATTGGGTTCAACTTAAGAATAGTCATATGTTTCAGGTGTTTCTGATTAGTAATCTCTCTGATCAGTTTATATAGAGGGAAAGTTTTGTGATTTTGCAAGCACGGGATCAATACAGACACTCTGCGGGATGCTCCTTTCATGCAATCTTAAGGTGAGAATGGAGTCAGAACCATTTGAATTTCTTGGTCCAGCTAGAATAGCATATCTGTCACATATTGTATTGTTTGATTGTACCTGGTAATACCCCCAATTGTCAGTAGTTTGGTTTTATAAGTGTTTGATACTATCCCAGAGAATTTCGTAACATGATTTTGTTTACTTTCAACTGATGTAGTGTTTTGGAAGTTTGAATATTCTTTAATTTAGTTCACACAGTATGTCACGATTCGCCTTCCCCTTACCATCTCTGTGGGATGTAGGTGGAGTACGACTTTGGATCTTGTACATCCTGGTCTGACCAATATAAGAACAACCCCTTCCGGTAACCACGGTGCTGCTGGCAAGATGAAAACGAAAGCAGTCCGTGCCCTCCAGTAGGAGCTCCAGAGGAAAAACTACCAGGGAAAAAAACTCCAGAAAGGAGCTCCAGAAAATCAGAAAAGGCAAAGTAGAACTCGGGACTCCAAGAACTGGAACATCAGGAAGCTGCAGGGAAAACCAAGCAGACAGCAATCCAAAGCAGGAACAGACAGCAGCGAGGGCCACCAAACCAAAGTGTTGCGAAGCAAACAAGAAAGAAACTCTAGCCCCTCATATACCAATAAAATAGGAAGTGAACAAACAGGAAAAGGAAAAATACTACATTAAGTTTGGAAAGTATCATAGGACAAAATAGAAGAAAAACCATCTTGGAAAGATACTAATAAAAAGAAAGAGCAGTGCATGCTGGAATAGGCAAGCATTCTGGGACCAAGAAAGCATGGCCCCCATGACCAAATTTGTCCTTTAAAAGGGATACTCCTTATCAGCAAGGCCTGTCTCGTCTTCTTTTGGTGGTTTACTTTTGCTGTGCTTTCTATTTACAGCCTGTTATAGACCTAGAAGTTCTGTTGTTCTTCATAGTGTGTTTTTGGGGAACTAACTTCTGCGGGTCTTAACATTTCTCGTGGCCCTCTTTTGTGATGAGTTTACTCGATCACTCAATCAAGCGCTTGCATGTCCCAGAGGCTTATTCGAATAGCCAGGTCTTTAGGGCCATTTGAAATTCCAGAAGTGAGGTGTTGGTCTGGAGGTGTGTGGGAAGGCTGTTTCAGCTTGTTGCTATGATGTGAGAGAAGGAGCATCCTCTACTTCTGCTTGCGTAGATGCTGATAGTATGGGCAATTGAAAGAGAGACTGAGCATAGTCTTCTTGACAGTTGGTGGAAGTTCATACAGTGGTTAATGTATGCTGCTCCTTGGTTGTGTAGAGATTTATGTGCATGGGTCAGCATCTTGAATTGGCATCTCTTCTGCAATAGGAGCTGGTGGAGTTGTCTGAGGTGATGTGTGATTTGGGTTCATCAGGGAACACTGAGGATGAGTTATGATAAGGTGTTCCGTATGGTCTGAAGTCTCCGTGGGAGGTGTGTGGCAATTTATATGGAGAGGGTGTTGCCATAGTCCACTCGGCTGGTGATGAGGGCCTGTGTCACCATGCATCTAATGTGTAGGGGTAGCCATTTGAAGATCTTACGTAGCAATGCCAGTGAAGAAGCAGGCAGAGGAGGCAGCGTTGATCTGTGATTTCATGGTGAGCTTGTGGTCAATGATGATTCCGAGGTTTCTGGCGTGGTTGGAGGGAATGGGTGCAGGTCCTAGATCTGATGGCCTCCAGGAATCATTCCATGAGTTGTTGCCATTGCAAAGATCAGTACTTCAATCTTGTCTGTATTCAGCTGCAAGCAGTTGTTCTTCAACAAGTCAGTGACGCTTGTCATGCATCTGTAGGTGTTTGTTTTTGGTGGTGGAGGGATCATGGGGTATGAAATAATGAGTTGGGTGTCATCTGTGTTTGAAATTATGTTGAGACTGTGGAATCTGATGATGTTGGCCAGCAGGGTCATATATGTGTTGAAGAGCGTGAAGCTGAGAGATGAGTCCTGGAGAACACTGCAGGTGATTTCCTTGGGTTTTATAGGTGAAATGTGTGAGGTGGATCCTCTGGGTTCTTCCAGTGAGGAAGGAGGTGATCCATCTGAAAGCGTCCTGTTGGAAGCCTATGTGATGGAGGCTTTCGATCAGCATGTCTTGGCATATAGTTTTGAAGCCTGCCCAGAGAACGAGGAGGATCAAAACTGTTATTTCACCACGGCCAAGAAGGGGGTCGGATGTCATTTGTGGCTGCAATCAGGGCGGTTTTGGTGCTGTGGTTGCTGCAGGAGCCGGATTGGGAGCTGTTAGGTAGCTGGTTCTGCCCCAGGTATGTCATGAATTGCTTGTTGATTATCTTTTCCAGTACCTTTGCTGGGAATGGGAGCAGGGGGATTAGGCAGTAGTTTATTGGAACAGCTATGGCTATGGGTCTTTACTATTCATTAATTGTCTTCTCTCAACATTGAGCTTTACGATTTGCACACTTCCCTAAATTCATATTTACATCAACGATGGCTGACATCACAGGACTTGCTTTTGATGAATCCCTGGTTCAAACCATACTAACAACTCCTTGGGCCTGACTCACAAAGAAAACATTGACATTTCATCTAACTTAGACTCACAAAGTGCATTAACAAGTAGTATCTTTAATTCCACACTCGAGGTGGAATGTGGAACTAAAGATGCTACTCATAAATGCCCATTGCAGTTCCCAAAGTCATAAACTTAGATGTTTGAATGTCCAAGTTTACCTGTGTGAATCGGGCTTCTAGTCCATTAGACAACCCTCTGACTCTGTCATTGGTGCAATTGGATGATTAGACCAAGTTACTTTGAAGAAGACACATACTCGCACCACTATATGTGGAGCCATAAAGACTGAATATCTCTGGGGCAACTGGGCTCCTACAGGCTTGTTGGTCACAAATGTCCAGTGACGTTTTCTTGAGGATAAGGCATTTAAGAAGTACTGGTCCCTGATTGCTTGACACTCCACCAGGGTCTGGCTAATTCCCATTTTAAGTACTGCCAAACGGACTGCAGATGCCATCCTTGTAGAGATTCAGTGGCTGGATACACAACTAACAACCCGATTTCAGTCACTTTATATAGGAAACAGACAGATGAAATGAATAAAACCAACAAGGACTACAAAGATTCTTTACTATCTACACCTATCAATACATTTAAGACAGATTTGGAGTACTTTTCTTTGCAGAAAGTAAATCCATTCACAATTGACAATTACAAACCCCTAGAATTTAATCAACAGGGCTGACAATATGGCTCAAACTACTCGTGGGATCTAATAGATCCCAACAACCGGTTCCTCAAAGGAGAGGCTGAGGCAGATGACATGGACAATATTCCAGACCACTACAGCAGGATTGATGGCATCCATCTCCTTGGGGCTATCCCATGCCACATTTTCATCCACCACTGCCCGAATTTCAACCTCCTCTGCCTCCTTTTTTCAATCCAAATTCAGCAGTCTCAAGTACACTGGAGCTCACCCCCCATTCCTGCATCATACACAGAGTATGAAAGTCAACTCCACAGCTGAGCACGAGCAGTGCAGTGACCTTGTCTTAAATCTGAGTAATAGGATTCTGACACCTCTAGAGATTAGTTTCTTGAATAAAAGACTGGGCTTTGTTCCCACATACAGGGGAAATGTCTTTCAGATCCAGAAGTAGTTGGTTCAGTTCTTCCAAAAGAAAAGGCTCCAACATTCTTTCACTGAGATTACTGAGGTGGATGCAGAAAATTCTCAAGTTAACACCAACTGGAGCAAGAATTCTACTTTAAACCCCCCTGCACATACAGTTCACCAGAGGTATTGACATTTGAGAAAGCTGTCATTAAGAATCTGGAAGTTAAGAAAGATACTGAGGGCTGCCCAACAATGTATGAAGGGGCTGACCCAAAGCCACTCTGTAAGTGAATGAATCCATTTCAAGTGACAAGACTGGTAGTTAACGTTGTCATGCCAGATTTATTTAGAAGGTAATATTTAAATATTTGTTTTTATTTTATGAGGTAATACATCTGAATTAGTACATAGTCTAATCTCTTGACTGGGAAATCCTAAAACAACGAAAGGTCTTGCAAATCTAAATTTGCAGGGCACATAGTCTGAGCCTATGGCATCTGCTGTCTGGTCCTTGGAGAAAGGGAATTAATGAATACGCTTTAACGTAAGTTCAAAAGGGGTTATTTATACAGCTGCAATGTAACTTACTTTCTTTAAAATACAGAGTCAAAAAGGATGGACAAAATAAGAGTGTGTGTAAACCGTTAGCAAGACTATTTCTATTAAACATATCACCAAAAATAGCATCAAGCTGGGCTGATAGTCTATGAAGTGTAGAATTCCATAGTCTTTGATCTTATTTAAGAACATTTTAAGTGACGCTTTGCTACCGCTCAAAATTCATTCGGAATCTCCGACCACATCATTCAACAGTGCAAGTCACCTCAAACCAAAGTAAATATAAACCACCATTTGCAACACAGGGCCAAAACAAGTCTAAAAGAGATACAAACAATCACAAATGCTCACAGACAAAAGACTTCACTGTCAGCGAACATCACCATAGAAATGTCACAAATAAAACATCTCATAAAGCCCAAGCCTGGCTCCCTTTTCAACAGTAAGTGTGATGGAATTGATTGATTTAACAATAGTGCACCTCTGGGAAGACCTCAAGATATAATCTGCAATATTTTAGCTGGCTTCTGCTTATACAGAGGGTCAACAATTCTACCAGCCCAAAATGGAATTGTCTAATAGAACTGCTATTCCATGTTTCCTGTATGAAAGACAGAAATCACAAGCCAATTCACAAACCAGTGCATCGCTGGCTCAATGTAGGGTTTCAGAAGATGTACACTTATTTTCTAGGCATAAACAATACTTTAAAATCTAAAATGGCAAGGCCAGTATTCAATTAGATACAGTTGTAATAGTTAATGTGTACATAGTAAAAGTGTGTATTGTACTTATTTTTTAAAGCATCATTATGTAATGCTGACAAATTTGAATCTCTGTCCTTTTTGTTTGGATTTTGTGACCGGTATTTTTGTCTATTTCAGCAAACAATACCACTTTCTTCTGACCTTTATAGGTAAAACAGGTCAATCAGCACCATCTACTATTTGTATATTCTGTATTTAAAGCTTTACATTTGCAACACACTACATAATATCAAAAACCCTGAAAAATAGTTTATAAAATTACTACCATTGTAAGCGAGTATTAAAAATTTGAAGAGCTGAGGAACAATGAATATTACATGCCTAAAGGTTGTTGAAAGGGAAATCAAAAGCAAAAATCTTCCCTCTAGGAGTCCATTATCATGAGATAGAAGAGCCCTCACTCAACATTCCTGACATGCTTCTTCATGGGACTGCTTCTACACTCCGTATGATTTCCTTAACGGGGTGAAACAAAAATATTTATTTAATTTAAGAAGAAAGACTCACACAGCTTTTTGCTGTGGCTATTGTGGCCTAACATTATATGATGTTGGTTATGGAGTTGCTATTCAGTGGCTTCTATAGGTACAGCATTACATGTACTTAAAGTCATCCCTGCCCACTATCATACTGATGTGACCACTGGCTTGTAAAGGTTAATATTTTCAATCAACACCATATGTGATCAAAACCACAAGTTACTGTATGCGATGTGGCATGTCCTTTGCTGTACTTAATATTGTATATACACCCCTAATGCATTCTTGAAGTAATTTTAGGTTTTTGAGTTGAGTTACACATGGCAGCGTGCAACCCACTTCCCATTTACTACCCATTCATTTATTTCTCTCATTAGGATGAAATCTCTCGTCAGGGTATGTAGAAGCAAGAACAAAACAATTTGCAGCTCACTGTGACCATCTTGTGCACAAATCGATTAGGTAAGCACAACTATAACACATTATCTTTCTATTTGAAATAATACAGAATCATCTTAACGGCATGCCAGAGGGTAGGAGAATGATGATGTTGAACCCCCAATTAGTATTTCTCCAGCATCCATACATGTAATTGTCAGATGAAAGGCATGAAGCCAATCACTCAATCACTCAATCAATCAATCAATCGGTATTTGTAGAGTACGGCTTATCCCCCAGGGGGTATCAAGGTGCTGGAGGCTGACGCTGCATGCTGATGGCCTCACATCAAAGATCAAGGTCTTGAGCTTCTTTCTGAAGTCGTGGAGGGAGTGTGTCATTCAAAAGTGGAGGAGGTGGTCATTTCAGGCCTTGACAGTGAGGTAGGCGATGGAACGGCCTCTGCAGCTGCTACCGCGGACATGTGCAGGGCGAGGAAGGTTGATTGGAGTTCTATGGCGGGGTGGTAGAGGGTAGACTCTGGTTAATGTGTTAGAGTTCAATGTTGTGGAGGGCTTTGTATGTGAGGGTCAGAACCTTGAATTCGCATCTCTTATAAACAGGCAGCCAGTGTAGGCTTCTGAGGTGAGGGGTGATGCTGGTAAGTTTGAGAAAGTATAGGATGAGTCTTGCTGTGGAGTTATGTATAGTTTGGAGGCGGCTGAGGAGTTGGGTGGTGACTGATGTAGAGTGAGTTTCTGTAGTCTAGTATGCTGGTAATGAGGGCTTGGGCTACAGTTCTTCTGGCTTCGATGGGGATCCACCAGATGATCTTTCATAGCATGTGGAGAGGTGGGAGCAGGAGGAGGCAACTGTGTTTGTCTGTTGCTTGAAGGTGAGTTTGCTGTCCATAATAATGCCAAGGTTGTGGGTGTTGTCTGTTGGGGTTTGCCCGAGAGCTTTGGGCCACTAGGTGTCGTCCCTGAGGGATGTGCTGTTTCGAAAAATGATGACTCCTGTCTTGTCCGTGTTCATTTTCAAGCATTTGGATCCCATCCACTCAGCAACGTTGGTTATGGCATTGCTGAAGCTGGCTTTGGGAGTGGCGTGGTCCTCAGAGAGTGAGAGGATGAGTTGCGTGTCATTGGTATATGAGATGATGTTGAGTCTGTGGGTGCGAACGATGTCTGCAAGTGGCATCATGTAGGTGTTGAAAAGGGTGGGGTTGAGTAATGACCCCTGGGGAATGCCTCAGATGATGTTCTTGAATTCTGAGGTAAAAGGAGGTAGGCATATTATTTGGGTGCATCCTGTGAGGAAGATGTGGATCCTTCGAGGGTGTTGCTCTGCATTCCTTTGTTTTGGAATCTGGTTATGAAGGAGGGCTCTGATGTCATCAGTTACAGTGATCAGGCCAGTCTCATTGCTGTGGCTGGTGCAGAAGCTGGTTTGTGAGGCGTCCAGTAAATTGTGTTCTTCTAGGTGTTTGGAGAGCTGTTGGTTGATGGCTCTTTCTAGAACTTTGACGGGGAAAGGCAGCTGCAAGATCAGGCGGTAGTTCTTGGGCTCACTGGGGTCAGCAGACGGTTTCCTCTGGAGTGGTTTTACCTCTGTATGCTTCCAGGCATCGGAAATAGTGTCCGTCATGATGGAGGCAGTGAGGATGAGAGTGAGGGCACTGCTGATCTCCCTCTGTCTCAGGTTGAAGATGGAGTGGGGTCACGGGTCGTTGAGTGATCTGTAGTGGGTTGAGTTCATGATGGGTGATGTCTCCTGAGTCGTTAGCGGCTTCGAGTTGGTGATCAGGTGGCTGTGGGTTGCATCATCTGTCAGAGTTAGATGTTTGATGAGGCTGGTGGATTGAGAGGCAGAGTTGCTGTAGATGGCTGTTATTCTGTCATGAAAGTCATCTGCCAGAGAGTCACAGAGGGCTTAGGAGGTTCAGATTGTGTTATAGGTGGCTACAGGGCAGAACTCTCTCACGATGCAAAAGAGCTCCTTGGAGTGGTTGGTGCTCTTCTCAATACAGTTGATCAGGGAGTCCTTTTTTGCTTCAATGAGCTGGTGATTATATTTTTTGAGGACACCTTTGAAGGCTGTGTGGTTCGATGGGTTTATGCTAGGGCGCCATCGTCTTTCTAGTCACTTACATTCTCTCTTCAGTGTGTCGAGTTCAGGTGTTAACTGGCTGACGGGGTTGCTGGATCTTCTGGTGTTGGAATTTCTTGTGGGGGAAGTTTCATCAGTGCAGTTTAGGATCCAGATGAAGAAATTGTGGGCCTCTTGCTCAATGCTGCTGGTGGGGTTAGGCGTGTTGGTGTTGAGAGTGGTGGGCTATAGGGTGTTGGTGATTTTTCCCCATCTGCAATGTGGTTGGGCAGGGAGTGTGGATGAGGATTCAGGTATGCTTTTTATGGTGAAGTATACAGTGTGGTGGTCAGACCATGTTAATTCTGTCACGTGGGAGAATTTAATCATATCACTGGCAGTGAAGATGGGATCTCCTGCATTGTGTGTGGGGCTGCTGACCAGTTGTTTGAGTCCAATGTTGCTTAGGCTGCCCAGGAGATTGGCTGAGTTGCAGTCATTAAGATGGAAATGTAGGTGCCCCAGGATAATATGGAGTCTGGAGTCAATGGTCCAGGGGGAGGTAACTCAGCTATGGACTTGCAGAAGATGGGGTGGAGGGCTAGGGGACAGTACACAAGGGTTCTGCAGAAGACGGGACACAAGGGTTCCTCTGATAGTGGTTCTGGCATCGGTTTCGATCTGGAAATGAAGGTGTTCCACGATGGGGATATGTCATCCTTAATGGCGATGCTCAGGATTCTGTCCTTGGGGATTATGGCGATGCCTCCTTCGTGTATGTTGTGGTGGTCTCTGTGGATGAGGTTGTAGCCAGGTGATGTTGGGAGGTGATGCAGAGGTGAACCAGGTTTCTGTGATGAACATTAGGTCCGGTTTGAGGGTGGTCATGGTGTTGCACATTTCTGTGGCATGTTTGTTGAGGGATCTTATGTTGAGCAGAAGGCAGTGGAGTTGTTTCTCACAATGAGTTGTCGGTAGTGTAGGTTGGGTGTTGCAGGTGAAGTGGCATCAGTAACAGGTGAAAGGTCCTACCGCGGTCCATGGAGATGTGCTGATGCAGTTCTTGTCTCGATTCCTGGTGGCAGCTCGGAGGCTGACTATCAGTGGGTGGCAGGAGAACTGGGGTTCCTCACGCTGGGAGTGGTCCAGGCGTGGACAGGTCAGACTGGCTTGCCTTTGATGTGCCTATGGTCCTGCTGCAGCCTCTGTTAAGTAGGTCCTAGGGAGGAAGGGGCTTTGGGGGTGGTGGGAAGGCTGACAGCAGAGCGGGAAAAAAACAGCAGGCGACAGTGGGGCAAATAGAACAATAAATTGAGATAGACTAAGACAAAACCTGGAAAAAAGACTGAAGCGACTACAGCTACCTAACACCAAGATACAAAAAAGGCTACCAGAGTGGGCTTTGCACAAAAGACAATAGTGCTCTCTGTAGGAGTACTAAGGTGCTCTAACAAAGTTTCAGGGTGTTGGGAGGAGGTAGCCGGATGGGGTGCGGGAGCTGGCATGGAGGCCTGCCAAAATGATTTCTGCTACAACAACTATCTACTAATCCATCAACTACGACTTTTGACCTATTGTCGACACATTTTGTCATCATAACCACCACTTTGTATACATCTACCCCATCTAATACCTCTTTGAGCATAACAATTTGTATTCACCACATCCAATTTCCTCACAATAGTTCTTCTCTCAGCCGCTGTAATTACCATGTCACCCTTTGCCACTGAGTCTCAGTCACAAGTGGAGACCAGCATGGAGACAAGCCAAGTATCATCAGAGGCTGTGACTTAATATTTACATTTTTTGCTTATGTAACCCCATTGCATTTCAATTATTTAATCTGTTCATGAATGTATTTAAGTGTACATTTCTTATATAAAATAACATGCAGCATTTACCATTGTTTGCACATGTATAGAGCATTACATTTTCATTCTTATAGTTTGATCACATTAATTATTCAATCCGAAAAAATGTATTTAAGTTGAGTAGCAACAAGTGTTAGGAAGAGATGAGAAATGATGGCTACCTGGGAGACATAGCTAATGCAAGCAGATCTGTAACCATCCTGGGTATTCGGTCTCTATTTTCAGAATCCCAGGATGAGGTCCTGGGCCCCCAGTACAGTGAAGGCTGGTCTGCAGAGTTTGTTTTCATAGTGTCACCTAAGAGGTGATGGGCCACCCCATGCAATTGAAGCATGTGGAGGGGACCAATGCACACCTGCTTATTTACAGATCAATCCTGTACTGACCCCTGGGCACTAGCCCACCCCAGGGATAACTTTTTTTAAACAGTGGCCAAAACTCACATGCTCTTTTTTTCATGAGGCTTAAAGGTGAAACTTTTGAAAAGACATAGGTGGTCATTCTGACCTCGGCGGTAAAAGGCGCCTACCGCCGGTCAGAAATCCTCCATAATCCCGCCGCGGTCGCGGAAACCCGCCACGGTCATTCTGACCCGCAGAAGGCAAACCTCCGAAAATCCGACCGCCACAACAGACCGCCAGACCAGCGGTCGGCGGAAAAGTGGAGGTGACAAAACCTCCACCGTCACGCCAACATAAATACGCCCATCCCATTACGACCCACGAATCCACGCGGCGGTCATTCAAACGCGGTATTCCATTGGCGGGACACACCGCCGCGGTCAGAATACACACAAACGAACAAAACTCAGCCACATTGGACGATTTGAATCCCACACACCTGATACACATACACACACCACTCCCACACACACAATACAATATAAAACACCCACCCACATCACCCACAAACCCCTACGCTAAAAAATTCGTAAAGAAGGCAAGAGCGAGACACCAGCATCCAAAAAATAACAGCCACAGCCACTCAACACCATCACCCACACACTATCCACACACAAAACAACACACACCACCACACTCAACTCACTTAAATACACATACTCCACCCCACACATCATACACACCACCCCATGGCACCCCAAAGACAACCCCGCTTCACAGACGAAGAACTCAGGGTCATGGTGGAGGAAATCGTTCGGGTAGAGCCCCAGCTGTTCGGCACACAGATACAATACACCAGCATTGCCCGGAGGACGGAGCTATGGCAGAGGATTGTCGACAGGGTCAACGCAGTGGGACAGCACCCCAGAAATCGGGAAGACATCAGGAAGCGATGGAACGACCTACGGGGGAAGGTGCGTTCCATGGTATCCAGGCACAACATCGCCGTGCAGAAGACTGGCGGAGGACCCCCACCTCAACCCCCACAATTCACATCATGGGAGGAGGAAGTCTTGAACATCCTGCATCCTGACGGCATCGCAGGAGTCGGCGGAGGAATGGATACTGGTAAGTTGAAGCTTCAATACTGCTTCCCCCCCACCTGCATGCCAAATCATACCCCAAACCTCACCCCCATCCTCGAACCCCACCCTCACCCCCATCCTCGAACCCCACCCCCACCCCCACCACCATCCTCACCCCCACCACCATCCTCACCCCCACCCCCAGCACACCTATTCCCCGCCAATGTCTCACCATCACAACCCACACATCCCAAAACCTAGGCCTGCATGCGTCCACTAAGCATGGACACCCATCACCAAAGCATGCCCAATGCATATACACATCCCCCCCACAAGCCACCCTCACCAAAGCCCCCACACACGAATGCCAGCACTTGGGGACACGAGAACCCACAGATACACCCATATGCCACACATTGAAACTATAACCATACCTCTAAACCCCTGCAGGACCCGACCGTCAACACACCGCGGCGGAGGGGCCAGAATTCTCCACACCCCCCACCCAAGAGGCCGTCAGCGATGACAGCAGCTCTGTCGACCTGGACACCGATGACCAGCCCGGACCATCGGGGACCTCTGGACAGTCGGTTCCCCTCACACAGGCCCAGGCCACTACAGACCCAAACCCCTCTGGGAACACCAGCACAGCTCCCACCCAGCGGGCCCATGCCTCTGTCTCCAGGGCGCGTCAATCTGCGGTGTGTCTACCACTACAGGGCACCCAGGATAACCCACCACCCCAACAACAACAGGGACCTGGGGGCAGTGGTAGTGGGCACACCGGCCAGGGGGCAGAGGCCCAGGGAAACAGGGGAACTCGGAGGGCAGCTGTGCGACAGGGGGGGGAGGAGAGGCCCAGGGAACCCACTCTCCACGAGGTCCTCACCACCATCATGGGAGCATACAACCGCTCCCAGGAGACGATGGCGACGGTACTGGCCCGGTTCCAGGAGATCCAGGTACTGCAGGAGGAACACTATCAGGGGTACAGGGAGGACATCAGAGCCATCAACACCACCCTGGTTACCATGGTAGGGCTGCTGCAGGACCTCGTCAACAACAGGGCGGACACTGAACAACACCCAAGGGCCCCTGCCACTAGCCTGGACCAAGAACAGCCAACCACCTCCGCCGGCGCTAGTGGACAGGAGGCCCCCGCACAGCAGCAGCCCACCAGACCCCCACCTCCTGCAGGAGAAGAACCACCCCGCAAGAGGGCCCTGAGATCTCGCAAGAAGACAGAGTAGGATGTCAAGACCCCCGCCAGCAATGGATACCACCTGATGTCATCCCACTGTCCCACATTGTCACCCTGTCCATCCTTGAACTGCCCATGCTACATCTCTCCACAGGCCTCTGGACAATGCACCTGTGTGACTGTTACTCTGGACTCTGCCATGGACATTCCTTCACCATAGCCCCCACCCACTTGAAACCACCCATCCCATTTTGAGCACTTCAATAAACACCTATTTTGCACCAAAATATCTGGAGTCTGGCTGTGATTTCAATAGATTGTAATTGACATGACAGTGCAAATATGTCCTTGTACATGGTGAAGTCAACAAACAGCTGCCACAAAGCTGTAGTCCATGGGGAAACGAAGCACAGGACTCGTAGTGGGGACCCCAGATCTGAAATAGGGAGGGAAAAGCCAAAACTCAGTCGTCATACACTGGGGCAAATAGACAGGCAGCAGAGATGCAGGAGAGTAGTTAACATTTACTAAATTATCTTTGAAATGTTACCTGTGTCCTATTGGAAGTACTGTTCAATGATTCTGTCCCTGTTGTCTGTTTCAGCCCCGTCGTCTTCCTCCTCGTCGCTCTCCTCAGGTTCCACCGCTGCCACAACACCACCGTCTCGACCATCCTCCTGCAGCAAAGGCACCTGGCGGCGCAAAGCCAGGTTGTGAAGCATGCAGCAGGCCACGATGATGTGACACACCTTCTTAGGTGAGTACATTAGGGATCCACCTGTCATATGCAGGCACCTAAACCTGGCCTTTAGGAGGCCAAAGGTGCGTTCGATCACCCTCCTAGTACGCCCATGGGCCTCATTGTACCGTTCCTCTGCCCTGGTCCGGGGATTCCTTACTGGGGTCAGTAGCCACGACAGGTTGGGGTACCCAGAGTCCCCCACTAGCCATACACGGTGTCTCTGTAGCTGTTCCATCACGTAAGGGATGCTGCTATTCCTGAGGATGTAGGCGTCATGCACTGACCCTGGGAATTTGGCATTTACATGCGAGATGTACTGGTCAGCCAAACACACCACCTGGATGTTCATTGAATGGTAATTTTTTCTGTTCCTGTACACCTGCTCCCTGTCTCTTGGGGGAACCAAAGCCACATGGGTCCCATCAATGGCACCAATTACGTTGGGAATATGTCCAAGGGCGTAGAAATCACCCTTCACTGTAGCCAATTCGCCCACCTCAGGGAAAATGATGTAGCTCCTCACGGATTTCATCAGGGCAGACAACACTCTGGATAACACCTTCGAAAACATGGGCTGAGACATCCCAGAAGCAATTCCCACGGTTGTCTGAAATGACCCACTTGCCAAGAAATGGAGTACTGACATGACCTGCACCAGAGGGGGAATCCCTGTGGGTTGGCGGATGGGGACATCAGGTCGGGCTCCAGCTGGGCACACAGTTCATGGATAGTGGCACGGTTAAGACGGTAGGTCAGGATAATGTGGCGTTCTTCCATTGTCGACAGGTCCACCAGCGGTCGGTACACGGGAGGATTCATCCGTCTCCTCGCCCAACCCAGCGGACGGTGCCTAGGAAGGACAACATGGAGCACACAGTCAAGCAACCCACAGGTACGTACTCACAGCTAGCACAGTATACGATTCTCTATGCAGTGAATGGCGTGTCTGAGTGGCTATGCAAGGCCTAGGCCTGTGTGACGCAGTTGAAATTGAGCCATGTGGGCCCTGGAAATGGCGGCTGCCTGACCTGTGAAGTGTGACAATGGGATGTGAGGTCAATGCGCTGGCGTGGCACACCGCGGCGGGCGGCGGGCGAAGACCGCGGCGCAAAGCCGCATTGGTTAACATTGAAGCCTATGGGTTTCAGGAGCCAATGGCGAAGGGCGCCGGCGGTGGCGGGACGCACCGCCGCGGTACGCACCGCCGCGGACGTCACCGCCATTTTCTATCTACTTATCCACTTGCGACTTGAACTTTCACAGGAGAGGACCTATACTGCAAGTGTTGCTGTGACCTCGGTCTGGAAGGGACAATGGCTGCTGCGCCTGGGGAAAGGGCCCCTGCCTTCACTGGAGAGGAGTTGGAGAAACTTGTGGATGGGGTCCTCCCCCAGTATGCGCTACTCTACGGTCCTCCAGACCAACAAGTGAGTTTAATTCAATATGGATTTGGGGCCACTGGCTGGCTTGGGGGCCTGGCGGGGGGCCTGGCGGGGATGGGGGGCATGTTGGTCCTGGCGGGGGGCCTGGCGGGGATGGGGGGCATGTTGGGCCTGGCGGGGGGCATGGCGGGGGGCCTGGCGGGGATGGGGGGCATGTTGGGCCTGGCGGGGGGCATGGCGGGGGGCCTGGCGGGGATGGGGGGCATGTTGGGCCTGGCGGGGGGCATGGCGGGGGGCCTGGTGGGGATGGGGGGCATGTTGGGCCTGGCAGGGGGCCTGGCGGGGGGCCTGGCGGGGATGGGGGGCATGTTGGGCCTGGCGGGGGGCATGGCGGGGGGCCTGGCGGGGATGGGGGGCATGTTGGGCCTGGCGGGGGGCATGGCGGGGGGCCTGGCGGGGATGGGGGGCGTTGGGCCACTGGAAAGGAAAATGCTGAGAAACTTGAACGTGGTATTTCTCCCTCCCTGTACGTGTCACATAGGTCCGCGCCCATGAGAAGATCGGGATTTGGCGTGCCATCGCCAAGGAAGTCCGGACCCTGGGGGTCCACCATCGACGGGGCACCCACTGCCGCAAGAGGTGGGAGGACATCCGCCGCGGGACCAAGAAGACCGCCGAGTCTCTGCTGGGGATGGCCTCCCAACGTAGGCGGGGTGCCTGCCGTCAACTGAGCCCCCTGATGTTCCGGATCCTGGCGGTGGCCTACCCTGAATTGGATGGGCGCGTGAGGGCAGCACAGCAGACACAAGGGGGTGAGTACAAGCATTATCTACTCTGTTGTCGCGCAGTGGAGGTGTCTGGGTGGGGGAGGAGGGCTGGGGGTCCCCCTAGGCCAGGGCGATATCTGTAGGCTGGGCACCCCCGTAAGCCCCTGTGTCCCCAGCCACCACCCTCAGTAGTTTGTCAGTACAGCCATCCCTGGGCCGTGTCATCCATGGGTGCAGTTGTCAACTCTAGGCGTGTAGGGCATGTTCCACGGAATGCGTAGCGGACCCCAAGTGCGCAACTTAGTGCAGGGGGCATCTGTGTCTGTCATGTCCGCTAACTGTACCGGAGATCCATGTACTCAATATCCCTTTATTTCTCTCTCCCCCCCCCTTTTTGTTTGTCTTTCTGTGCTTGTGTGCATCAGCATCATCAGGCGGAGGAGAAGTGGCATCGGGGCAGGAGGGAGCTGCATCTCACATGGCCCAGGAGGGCCATGCCACAGAGTCAGACTGGACCAGTGAGACGGAGGGCGAGGGGAGCTCCACGACGGGGACGACTGGACCCTGCAGCGACACGGACACGTCCTCGGAAGGGGGCTCCCTTGCGGGGGTGGCACCATCCGTGCCCCCCGCCATTACAGGTACAGCCGCCACCCAGCGCACCATCTCCGCCCTCCCAGCAGCCCCTCAGCGTTCGCCCCGTGCCCGCTCTGCCAGGAAGCCGGGCATCTCCTTCGCCCCTGGCACCTCAGGCGCTGCCCCTGTTACCCCCGCTGCCCTCAGTGAGGAGGTCATTGACCTCCTCCGAACGCTCATTGTTGGGCAGACTACCCTTTTGAATGCCATCCAGGGGGTGGAGAGGGAGGTTCATCGCAGCAATGCGTACCTGGAGGGCATTCATTCGGGTCATGCTGCCCATCAGCGATCGTTCCAGGCTCTGGCCTCAGCACTGACGGCAGCCATTGTCCCTGTCTCCTGCCTGCCTCTACTAACTCCCTCCTCCCAGTCTCCTGTTCCTCTGCCTGTCCCACCCACACCATCAGACCAGCCTGCACACACCTCAACACCCAAGAGAAGCTCATCCAAACATAAGCACCACAGATCACGCAGACATTCACACACGCAACATTCCGATGCAGACATGCCAACAGTCACTACCACCTCTGTGACCCCCACCTCCTCATCTCCCTCCTCCCTCCCTGTGACGTCTACACTCACACCTCCATTCACCTCACCATCAGCCAGTGTTTCCATCACCAGCACACCCTCCACTCCAGTCCGCACACGTGCAGTCACCACCCCCACTGCCATTTACACGTCCCCTGTGTCCTCTCCCACTGTGTCTGTCACCCCCTCTTCCACACCACACAAACGCAGCCACCCACCCACCCAACAGCCATCCACCTCACCACAGCCTATCCCTCCTGCACCTGCACCCAAAGACAGCAAACGTGACTCACCTACAACCACATCCTCTCCCTACACTCCCATTCCCACTGTACCTACCACTCTCCATTGTCCCAAGAAGCTCTTCCTCGCCACTACTAACTTCTTTCCTGACCCTGAGCCCCCCCCTCCTTCTCGTCGGGGTAAGAAGAGCACCTCAGCCACCACCAGCCCTGCAGCCCCCTTGACAAGGGTGCAGGGGTATTGGAGCCCGCCAGCCCGCATGTCTGGATCTTCGCCCAGCAGCAAGGGGACAGCCAGCCCACCCCCTGGGAAGAGGAGCAGAAGGCGGAAGGGGCGCCGCAGGAGCCCGCCTTCTACATCCCCCCCGGACACCACCCAGAGACAGTCACCAGCCACAGCTCCAAAGGGAGGAAAGGGCCACAGGCCCACGACTAAGGAGGGCAAGGGCAGCAAGTCGGAGAGGTCAGGCAGCAGGCCTGCTGCCCAGGAGGAGCCCACAACCCCCATAGCCGCTGCCCCGGGAGGAACCGGCACAGCTGCCCCGGGAGAGCCCACCACCCCCATAGCCGCTGCCCAGGGAGGACCCAGCCCAGCTGGCCAGGAGGGCCCCACCACCCACAGCCCAGGTGGGCAGTGAAGGAGCACCATCCCCGCTGCCCAGGAGGGCACCACAAGGCAATTAGCAGTTGGCCATAGACCGGCCTCCGTCTCAAGAACCGCTGAACTGGGCCCTTTAGGGCAAGGAGCGCTGAACTGGGCCCCGCCGTCTCAAGAACCGCTGAACTGGGCCCCGCCGTCTCAAGAACCGCTGAACTGGGCCCCGCCGTCTCAAGAACCGCTGAACTGGGCCCTTCAGGGCAAGGACCGCTGAACTGGGCCCCGCAGTCTCAAGCACCGCTCCGCTGGGCCCCGCCGTCTCAAGAACCGCTGAACTGGGCCCTTCAGGGCAAGGACCGCTGAACTGGGCCCCGCCGTCTCAAGAACCGCTGAACTGGGCCCCGCCGTCTCAAGAACCGCTGAACTGGGCCCTTCAAGGCAAGGAGCGCTGAACTGGGCCCCGCCGTCTCAAGAACCGCTGAACTGGGCCCTTCAGGGCAAGGACCGCTGAACTGGGCCCCGCCGTCTCAAGAACCGCTGAACTGGGCCCTTCAAGGCAAGGAGCGCTGAACTGGGCCCCGCCGTCTCAAGAACCGCTGAACTGGGCCCTTCAGGGCAAGGAGCGCTGAACTGGGCCCCGCCGTCTCAAGAACCGCTGAACTGGGCCCCGCCGTCTCAAGAACCGCTGAACTGGGCCCCGCCGTCTCAAGAACCGCTGAACTGGGCCCTTCAGGGCAAGGACCGCTGAACTGGGCCCCGCAGTCTCAAGCACCGCTCCGCTGGGCCCCGCCGTCTCAAGAACCGCTGAACTGGGCCCTTCAGGGCAAGGACCGCTGAACTGGGCCCCGCCGTCTCAAGAACCGCTGAACTGGGCCCCGCCGTCTCAAGAACCGCTGAACTGGGCCCTTCAAGGCAAGGAGCGCTGAACTGGGCCCCGCCGTCTCAAGAACCGCTGAACTGGGCCCTTCAGGGCAAGGACCGCTGAACTGGGCCCCGCCGTCTCAAGAACCGCTGAACTGGGCCCTTCAAGGCAAGGAGCGCTGAACTGGGCCCCGCCGTCTCAAGAACCGCTGAACTGGGCCCTTCAGGGCAAGGACCGCTGAACTGGGCCCCGCCGTCTCAAGAACCGCTGAACTGGGCCCCGCCGTCTCAAGAACCGCTGAACTGGGCCCTTCAAGGCAAGGAGCGCTGAACTGGGCCCCGCCGTCTCAAGAACCGCTGAACTGGGCCCTTCAGGGCAAGGAGCGCTGAACTGGGCCCCGCCGTCTCAAGAACCACTGAACTGGGCCCTTCAGGGCAAGGACCGCTGAACTGGGCCCCGCAGTCTCAAGCACCGCTGAACTGGGCCCTTCAGGGCAAGGACCGCTGAACTGGGCCCCGCAGTCTCAAGCACCGCTCCGCTGGGCCCCGCCGTCTCAAGAACCGCTCCGCTGGGCCCCGCCGTCTCACGCACCGCTCCGCTGGGCCCCGCCGTCTCAATAACCGCTGAACTGGGCCCTTCAAGGCAAGGAGCGCTGAACTGGGCCCCGCCGTCTCAAGAACCGCTGAACTGGGCCCTTCAGGGCAAGGACCGCTGAACTGGGCCCCGCCGTCTCAAGAACCGCTGAACTGGGCCCTTCAGGGCAAGGACCGCTGAACTGGGCCCCGCAGTCTCAAGTACCGCTCCGCTGGGCCCCGCCGTTTAACGAACCGCTCCGATGGGCCCCGCCGTCTCACGCACCGCTCCGCTGGGCCCCGCCGTCTCAAGAACCGCTGAACTGGGCCCCGCCGTCTCAAGAACCGCTGAACTGGGCCCTTCAGGGCAAGGACCGCTGAACTGGGCCCCGCAGTCTCAAGCACCGCTCCGCTGGGCCCCGCCGTCTCAAGAACCGCTCCGCTGGGCCCCGCCGTCTCACGCACTGCTCCGCTGGGACCCGCCGTCTCAAGAACCGCTGAACTGGGCCCGCCGTCTCAGGAACCGCTGAACTGGGCCCTTCAAGGCAAGAACCGCTGGCCCTTTGGCAGACGTGGCAGGGCATGATCTATCTCGGGCAGGGCTGCAGGATGTCCTCTGGCCAACTTGCCTCCTCCAGTGGCAGTTGGGTCTGTTATGGACTGTATGGACTGTGGCTTTGCTCTCCCCAGGATGGCCCAGTGGGCAGGCCACCCACTGTATGGACTGTTTGGACTGTGGCTTTGCTCTCCCCAGGATGGCCCAGTGGGCAGGCCACCCACTGTATGGACTGTATGGACTGTGGCTTTGCTCTCCCCAGGATGGCCCAGTGGGCAGGCCACCCACTGTATGGACTGTATGGACTGTGGCTTTGCTCTCCCCAGGATGGCCCAGTGGGCAGGCCACCCACTGTATGGACTGTTTGGACTGTGGCTTTGCTCTCCCCAGGATGGCCCAGTGGGCAGGCCACCCACTGTATGGACTGTTTGGACTGTGGCTTTGCTCTCCCCAGGATGGCCCAGTGGGCAGGCCACCCACTGTATGGACTGTTTGGACTGTGGCTTTGCTCTCCCCAGGATGGCCCAGTGGGCAGGCCACCCACTGTATGGACTGTTTGGACTGTGGCTTTGCTCTCCCCAGGATGGCCCAGTGGGCAGGCCACCCACTGTATGGACTGTTTGGACTGTGGCTTTGTTCTCCCCAGGATGGCCCAGTGGGCAGGCCACCCACTGTATGGACTGTATGGACTGTGGCTTTGCTCTCCCCAGGATGGCCCAGTGGTCATGGAGTCCCCTCGTGGATCTGGCGTCGTGTACTCAAGTGGCTGAGGTGCCCCCCCTTCCCTTCCCCCTGAGGTGCCTGTCCTATTTTCTTTCTGATGCCCCTGCAGTGTTCTCTCCGTGGAGTTCTTGTCGTGGGACTGGGCCTTGCCCCTTTGCACAGGACCCCTGTGATCCACGGACAGTGGTTGGACTACATTTAGTAGCTGTATATATTTTGGACATAGTTTATTTATTTATTGGGATTACTGGTGTACATATTTCAATATATCTGCCCGTTTATGATCTCTTATTTTGGTCTTTGCATTATTTCGGAGGGGGGTGGTTTGTGGGTTGTGACAGTGATCTGTGGGAATGCATTGATGTGTGTGTTGTAGTGGGTGTGGGTGGGTGGGTGTGTGCCGGTAATCTTTTCCCTCCCCTGTGTCGTAGGTGCAGTACTCACCGATGTCTTCCGTGCTCCTGGTATATGAGCAGGAATAGGAGTGCGGGGATGACCTGCAACTCTGGTTCCATACTGCCGGAATCTCGCGTGGAGTGCGTAGAGGTGAGCGTTTTCCCGTTCGTAGTCTGTTTCCGCCGTGTTCTTATCGGTGGTGCTCCCGCCCCGGAAAAGGTGGCAGATTGGTGGGTCGTAATAGGGTGGGCGGTACATTGTCTGCCGCCTGGCTGTTGGCGGGAACCGCCGCGCTGTTTGTTTGTACCGCCGTGGCGGGCGGAGTGTTAAGTTGGCGGGCTGTGTTGGCGGTTCCCGCCAGGGTCAGAATTGCATATTTTAGACCGCCGGCCTGTTGGCGGCTTGGCCGCCGCTTTATCACCGACCGCCAGGGTCAGAATGAGGGCCATAATTTCAATGATCTTGGGCTTGTTTTACTTCTAGTGGCATGCTCTAGCCACCAGGAGCATTTTAGCAGACCTCCTGTGCTCTAAAGTACCACAATTTGCAGGGAGATAGTTCCACTGGCTCCCTGCATCAGCTCTTTTCCTGGTGTTTATCTCTGGTGCTCCTCTCCTACGGCTGGGTTCACGGTTGCAGATCTTTCCTCCCAAAAAGCCATTAGGGGGGGTAAGGGAAACAACCTCTCTAGTCCTGAAGAAACCCATTGGTCCTGGCATCAACTGTAGGCAGAGTCCTCAGTCAATCAGGGAGCCTGCCCTTCCAGCTATCCACTGCTGCTGTTCCAGTCCCAGCGTCATACTCTTTGTTTCTCGCTTGATCAACAGCTTTTAAGTAAGGGTAGAATGTACTAGAAGCCAGGCAACCTTGGTCAAATTTAGGTTGCCACATCACTCCTCCAAACCTTTCCTAACCCTCCTGCACAGCATACTGGTATTACAAGATTCCCATTAAAAATGTAGCTTTGCATATTAGGGCTGCAGAACTTCAGGACGAGAGGACTGAGTCGGTCTACACCATCAGGAGCTGTTGCCCCAATTCCAACCTACCTTACAATGCCAACCTTCCCAGGATAACAGATGATTTCGGCAACCTCAAACATGACACTTTCACTCCCATGAAAGTTGTGGAAACAGATCTTTCATTGTTTTACTTATGCATGCCTAGGATAAACACAGGATAGATATGAATAAAGGTTTTTAAACATCTATTGAAATACTCACATTTTTGTGTCAATAGATTGAGCTCAGTGGCCAAAACAGGCTGCTCGCGAGTGAAAACTCTCTTCTTAAGTACATTTTCTACTCCAGGGCCACTAAAACTAGTCAAAAATAGTTTCTTCAACTACAAGGAAGAGTGTCAGAGACTCCAACTTCCTGTTCTTGTCCAGCAGGCTCCTCCCAGCGCTTTATCCATCTCCTGGTCACTTTTCACTTGGATTTTGAGTTGGAAGGATCACTCTCCTTGTCTCCTGGATATACTTTTGGGTTTGAGGACTCTATTTTTATGAAATCATCACATGAGTAAGATCTAAAATTATATTGAATAAGGGTGTTGTTTGTATGCTTAGGCATGCATCAGTATTTATTGGTACTTAAATTTGATTTAGAAATGTATAGTGGTTGTGGGTGGCCTGGAGTTTATGTATGGACCTTGTTATTATTATGGTGTTGTATTTCATTAATTTTTCACCTTTTGTAAAGGAAAATTGTTGCACACCTCAGTAGCTTTTTTACATGTTTCCATTTGCAATATTATTTTAGCATGTGTCCTATATTCCCAAAGGGCCAATAAGCCATTCATCCCAGGACAGTACTAGTAGTCATCAGTGCATGAAATAAAAGTTTGGTGGCATATGTTTTTAAAGCTTTGTCTAGGACAGGGATGGAATTGGGTTAATTTAAATTTGAAATGTTGGCTATTGTTTGCATTTCATTTTTTGCTAAAAGTTTGTATATTGTGGGGTAATAATATTTGAAGGCTTAGGAGGATGTAGTTTCACCATGTGGCTGGCTGGCTGCCACTTTGTCCTTCCAACCTCTCTCCTTTACCACAGGCTTGCATGTGTTCTTTGTGTGCCATGCCTCCTTCCTCCTTGTTGGTCTTGTTTGACCATGTGGTTGGCAGCCATTTTGTGCAGGCAGACAGTGTCCCTTTGCCGTAGGCTTGCATGTGTTCTTTGTGTCCCATGCCGCTTTGCTCCTTATTGTTGTTGTTTGTCCATGTGGCTGGCAGCCATTTTGTGCATGCAGGTAATGTCCCTTTGACATCAGCTAGCATGTGTTCTTTGTGTGCCATACCTCCTTGCTAATTGTTGGTGTTGTTTGCCCATGTGGCTGGCAGCCATTTTGTGCATTCAGCAAGTGTCCCTTTGCCATAGGCTTGCATGTGTTCTTTGTTTGCCATGCTTCTTCCTTGCTCCTTGTTGTTGTTATTTGGACATGTGACTGGCTGACATCCATTTTGTGCATAGACTGTTCATCCAGTGTGTCTTTGAGTTTACATAGACTTACATACAAACATCAATAGTTATTGATAATTTGTTTTTGAAGTTCCTATTTTATTTTATTTTAGAAATTTTGTTATCATAATTTGTTATGCCATTTTTATTTCTTTTTTCCCCATTTTTTAATGCTTCAATTTCAGTTTCATTTTTGATTTTTTTACTTTTAATTTTTAATCTTTTTTATTTTAATGTTTATATGTATTTATTTTTTAATACATTTTTACTTGTATTATTTTTATAAGAGCTATTATAAAAATAGTACTATTTTCAACCTGTTGCAACAATGATATGCCACATTTAATTAACTACATGTTTTTCATGCTTGGTTATTTTTAGGAGTACAAGAGAAGCAACACCATAATTCCTAAGGTACAGCCAAAGAGAAGACCCCACAGTTACTTCAGACAACAGGCACCAAACTCTTTCGCTTGTGCATCTTAGTGCCACTGTCAACATAAAGCAAGTTAAGATGGCCCAAAGAAGGTTGCTCCCAAGAAAGTGGCCAGTGAGAAGAAGCAGCTTTCCGCCAGTGGCGTATCAACCACAACCTTTTTTGGGAGACGTATGCCTGCTGCCACACCGACATCCAGGGAGGAACCTGGAGGCACTCCATTCATCAGCAACAGCACCATCCCAACCCAAGCTCAAGACAATGTCAGTGATGCAGCCACTGCAATCATGGTGACCCAAACATGCAGTGACGTTGAGTTTGATTTGCCCCTTACACAAAGTAGTACCCAGTCGGTTCTGGAAACAGAGCATATTGGATAGCAGCTGCAGCCAGATCTTCCCAAAGCTGGAGCAAACAGGAGGTTGAGCTTTCTGTCAAGCAAAAACTCCCTATTTTAAAATAAAGGGCTCCCATATCTCCAGCAAGAAAAAGGAAGGATACTACTCCACCACTTTTGATGATGATAGGGACATGGAGTGAACCCCGGCAGAGTCTGGGAGATGTCAGGAGAAGCAAGGGAAAAGAAAAGTTCCATAAAGCCTTAGAATCATGAAAGGGGATGATGATGAGGATGATGACAATGGCAGTCATTGTAGAAGCTAGCACAGAGGAGTCAGACATTACTATCCAACCTGCTCGGACAGGATGTGGCACAGACAACACTGCCACCTCCCTTATTTGTAAGGCCCTAGCAGAGACCTTCACCAACGCATGCCTCAGTATAAGTATGCACTGCAGAGAGGCAATTGACACACCCACAACCTCCTACATCCAGTTCTTCTTCAGGCATTGGCAGTGGCCCAATAAGAAAGTAGTCCTCCCCGTTTTGGGACTTTTTTACAATTAACAAACAGGAGGAGAACATTGCCTTATGCTCCATTTGCCACACAAGTGTTTGTCAAGGTAAGCCTGGTTCACATGCTACTGGAGGCCTGATGACCCATATGAAAAAACATCATCCAATCCGGTGGGAGCAGCACATTAAACAGCTCAATGTGGCCATGGTGGTGAAGGTGAAGAGAGCCATGAAACATCAGCTACACCTGGTCACATCACAGTAGAAGGTGAGAAAGAAGAGGGTGACATCATTCTCAAGCAGCCCTGACCTCAGCAGTGCACCAGAATCACCTTCCTCAGTGACCTTACAATGACACAGGAAGACTCAGAATCAGATGGAGACACCACAGCATACAGTGAGTGTAGAACCACAACGTGCATTGAGTCAACAAAAACCTACATCTGAAAAGTCACATGCATCAGTGGCCCCACAAAAGAAGAAAATGTAGACTACAATTATTGGCATGTTTGGGCTGGAGGGGCCGTATGACCACAACCACCCAATGGCACATTTGTACAATGGCAAGCTGGCAAAACTGTTAGCGCTAGACCTCCTCCCTTTTTCTTTTGTAGAAAAAGTGGCATTATTAGAGTTTGTGGCAGCCCACTGCCTGAAATAGAAGGTTCCAAGCTGGACCTATTTTCCCAGGGGTGCTGTTCCAGCACTGCAACATGATGCACTGAAATTGTTTAGACAAGCTTTGCAGAAAAGTGTTATCCACACTATCTACCTGATGACAGACATGTGGACCAGTTGTCAGGCGACTGATTACATTTGCATCACTGCACACTGGATCTCTTTTCTGGGGGTAAAGCAAAAGCTATCTACAGTTCTTGGCCCTGAAGACATTTTTAACAGTATTCAATGGCATGCAACTCTGGCCATGTTCACCATGGAGAAGTCACACATAGCTGCAAACATCTTGGAGGAATTTAATAGCAAGATGTCTGAATGGCTGCGATCCAGAGGTCTTCAATTTAGATTTGTTGCCACAGACAATGACAGTAACATAGACAAGGCCATGGCAGATGATGGCTACTTCAGGGTACTGTATTTGGCGCAGTCCATCAACCTAGTTGTTCAAGACTTTCCTAAAAAAAAAGACATAGGGCCTGATTACAACTTTGGAGGAGGTGTTAATCCGTCCCAAATGTGATGGATATACCACCAGCCGTATTACGAGTTCCATAGGATATAATGGACTCGTAATACGGCTGGTGGTATATCCGTCACTTTACCGTCACTTTTGGGACAGATTAACACCTCCTCCAAAGTTGTAATCAGGCCCATAGTCAGCAACATACTGAGCACTTGCAGATGCATTTGCACTCATTTCAGCCTTTCTTTTAAAGCCCGGAAAAAGTTGCGAATTATTCAGCATAATACCAGAGTACCAGTTAAAGCCCAGATACAGGAGATGGCAACACATTGGAACTCAACCCATTATATGTTGCAACATCTGTTTGAGCAGTACAAACAGATCACTGACTACGTCATTGAAAAAGGAACAGATGCAATTGGGAGAGATATGACCATGGATGCAGACAAATGTGGTCTAGTCAAATACTCTAGGTATGGGATGAGCATCAGTCCTAGTGACTTCATTTAGACTTCTGTATTCCACACAAAATCTCAATTCCTTCTTCCCACCCTGGGGATTAGGTTTGGGTACCAGTACCACTGGACTGGACCAAGGACTGTCTGAGTACTCAATTACCTTGAGCTCCATCATCTCAACCACTTCAGCTTTGATGTTGGCCTTGACCTTGTCAGACAGCCTGTACAACTTGATTTTAACAGGTAAGCTGTCACTAGTGTCAATGCCATAGACACACCAATTGGTTAGTCCAGGGGTCAAGGAAAACAGACTAGCAAACTCCTCCAAAACCTTTCTGCAGTCTTTTTGCTGCTGGTCTGTCAATTTGTGAGAGAGTACCACTCCCTCCACTGACCTATCTTATGCATTTGAGGACAGGAGGTCTGTCAGAGGTTCACTCTCCTGCTCCTTCCCTTCATTAGTGACCATCAGCATGGTCATGTCTGCCCTGTCCTGGTGGGGTTTCAATCTGTTGACATGCAGCTTCCTATGAGGACTCCTGGGGGTGCCATGGTACACCATGTAGGTGTCCTCACCACCCTTTTTCTCCACAATTGAATAGGGCCCTGACCATTTGGCCTGAAGTGCCCTAGGAGCCATAGGCTCTAAAACCCACAGCAGCTCACCTGGGTGATACTCAGGCATGGTAGTATCATGGCATGTCATGGTAGCCTTCTGGTCATGCCAGTTCTTCATGAGCTCTTGGCTGGCCTCCAGGTTGCTGCTTGCCTTCTTCATGTACTCAGCCATGCGTGACCACAGGCCTAGCACATAATCCAGCACATTGTCCTTGGATTCTTTGGGAGGCTTCTCCCAAAGCTCTCTCACCAAGCATAAAGGGCCTTTTACAGGGTGCCAAAATAGTGACTCAAAGGCACTGAATCCAATCCCTTTCTGTGGCACCTCCCTGTAGGCAAACATCAGGCACGGGAGTAGAACAACCCATCTCCTCTTGAGTTTGTCAGACAAACCCATGGTCATGGTCTTCAGGGTCTTATCAAATCTTTCCATCAGACCATTGGTCTGTGGATGATAGGGGGTGGTTAACTTCTAAGTCACACCACATTCATCCCACATTGCTTTCAGGTACTCAGACATAAAATCTATGCCCCTATCTGAGACCACCTCCTTTGGGAATCCCACTCTGGGGAAAATGCCAAGTAGGGCCCTAGCCACAGTGGGAGCAGTGACTGTCCTGAGGGGTATTGCCTCAGGGTACCTGGTGGCATGGTCCACAACCACCAAAATGTACCTGTTGCCTGAGGCAGTTGGTGGGTCTAGGGGACCAACACTGTCATTCCCCCCCCTCTCACAGGGAGTCCAAACCACTGGCAGTGGTATCAAGGGAGCCTTTGGTTTGCCCCCTGCCTTGCCACTGGCCTGACAGGTGGCACAGGAGCTGCAAAACTCCCTGGCTTTTTCTGACATTTGGGGCCAATAAAAATGGTTGACCAGCTGTTCCAGGTCTTGATCTGTCCCAAATGTCCAGCTAAGGGAATTTCATGGCTTAAAGTGAGGAGGAATTCTCTATACTTCTTGGAACCACCACTCTCCTGGTTGCCCCTGGTTTGGGGTACCTTGCCTGGGTGTAGAGAACGCCATCCTCCCGGTAAACCTTGTGGGTTCCACTGGCATCCCCTTGTTCTTGCCTCGCAGCAGTCTGCCTTAGGCCCACAAGAGTGGGACACTCTCTTTGTCCCTGGCACAATTATTGTCTGGTGGGCCCACCTGCCCCTTGCAGTTCTGCCAAGTCAGGCAGAGCTTACAGGGGATGGGGTCATCCCTCAGAGGTCAGATCCTCCCACTCAGGTTTGGACTCCTCCTGCTTTTCTGTACTTGGGGGTGCTGGCAAGCCAGACCTAGTGTCCTTTCTCTTTTTCTTGGAGGCTTGGCCCATTGTTCCAGGGTCCAAGCGTCCAGCACTTCCCTGTTGTGCTGCCTGTGACCTGGTCACAGCACACACCCATTCAGGGAGGTCCAGCATCTGTGCATGGACCCTTCTTTCCACCTCTGACCATTCAGATGCTTCCAGATCTTTTCTCAGCAGATACTCTACTGGGAGGGCAGGAGCTACAGCTACCTTCTTAGGGCCAGTCACACCTCCCCATTCCAGTCTCACCATGGCCATGGGATGACGTTTGGTTCCGCTATCTGCATAAGTTACTTAGTGGAAGACACCAGGTAAGACCCATTCTGGAGAAACCAGCTTCTCTGTGATCATTGTCACACTGACCCCTGTATCTCTCAGAGCTTCCATCTCAGTCCCATTGACTTTAGGCCTCTGCCTAAACCTCTTCATGCTGGGAGGTAAGGTGGCCAAAGTTGCACTGTCCACGCTACCCAAGGATACTAAAGTGACCTCTGTGTACCTTGATCCCAGCCCTGTACCAGCTTCCAAACCCATCCCTACACTAGCAATCTCATGGGATTACCCACCAGTGGAGGCTTCTTGGAGCAGATAGCATCTCCACTTTTGTGTCCAGGTTGATGACACTCAAAGCACCTGTCGGCCTTAGCAAGCTCCTGAAACTTTCCTACCTTTCCTACCTTAACAGGATCATAACACTTTCCCTGATACCCTTTCCCCTTAGATGTGGAATGGCTCAGGGCTCCCCCACACTGAGAAGGTTTTGGGGACTCTTGTGAGGACTCCTTGGGCTTTTTGTCATCTTTCCCTTGGTTCTTCCCCTGAGAAGAACCATGTCCTCCCTTTTTCTGATCACCCCTTACGGGTTTCCGGTTAACCCTAGTTCATAACCAGTCATCTGCTGCCTCCCCCAGCTCTCTGGGGTTGGTCAACATAGAGTCAACTAGATACTGGTGTAGCTTCTCTAGGGCACAATTAGATGGAAGGTGCTCCCTCATAATCAAATTGTAAGGCTCCTCAAAGGTACTTACCTTGTTGCCCTGTATCCAGCCCTCTAGTGCCTAAACTGAGATATCCACAAAATCCACACAGGAGTGGGTGCTTGTCTTTTGGGTGTCCCTAAACCTACGCCTATACTGTTCTGGGGTCAGATCAAAATTTTTAGTTAAGCACCTCTGCATGCTAGCGTATGAATCTGCCTCCTCCCCACTTAAGGTCAGAGGCATATCTCTCCTAGAGCTGGGGACCAACTCCAAATGAAGTGAACCCCAGTACTGAGGCTTAACTCTCCTCATCAAGGCCCTCAGCACTTGTCTATGTCACCCCCCTCTACATAGGCAGGAACCACTCCCTTAGGTAATCTGGGGCATAACCCCCTACTCATGGACATCTCAGCTTTTCTGTCACTGCCAACATCTATTTTCTCTCCCCTTGCCCACTTCTCTGCCTCCAAAGCTATAAAAGGCTAGCTGGGCCTCCAGCTCTCTTTCCCTAAGGGACAGGTTTTCTTCTGAAGCGACCACAGTCCCTCAACTAGCTTTGGGTATGACCCCAGTAACTGTGTGCAGTTAGGACTGTTCTTCCTCCTCGTCACCTAGGCTCAGATGCCCTCCCTCCACTGAGTGGTTGGAGCTAGCATCCTACCATCCTTCTTCCTCCTCCAGAGCTTCCTCTGGGCCTACTTCTTAGGCCTCTGCCCATGCTGTCAGGGATTTGATTTAATCATAAAATGCTTCCTGAGGTTAGTGGCTGCAGGCAATCCCCTCTCAGTACACAACCCCCTAAGCTGGGCTGATGTCAGTGTGGGTAGGCTAGCCAGATCAAGCTTCATGGTTTGCAAAAATTGGAAACAAGAATTTAGAAAATCACACAAAATCAATAATTGAAATTAATCCAAATTAAAAATTAAAAACAGTTTTTGCATTAGGATAATTTAAAGGATTTTTAATTTGCTTTACTTAAAACTATAACGTGATACTGAACACAAGTACAGGATCCCACCACTGTTCACCAAAAAATTTAGAAAATGTGTTATTAGTAAGGGCAGGTAAGTACCTAAACTTAGCAATAGGCCCCTAACCTCCACTTAGGTCCAGTTCAGTCTCAATAAACTAAACAATAAACTAAACCTAGCTCAACCCTTGGTAGCTTGGCAATGAGCTACAAAGCTGAACTTAGAAGACAAAGCATACAGCTTAAAAATATCACAAAACAGTAATGAAATAAAACACAGGAAACAGTTTAAAAATTGAAAACCAGTGTATACAAATGGGAAACATTTTTAGCTTTGAAATGGCACCAAAACAGATAAAATCAGGTAAAGGGAATCAGAGATATGCATTTGTAAAGAATTAATTATTTTTAGCGCTTAGAAACAAATAAGGCCTCTTTAGTCATCTGGTCGAACCTTGACCAGGGCAAAGTCAAAGTTTAAGGCCAAAATTGATGGAGCCCTGCTCAGCTACAACCCGCAGGAGGCCTCGGTCAAATGTTCATCTTCTGATTTATTTGTTTTCTTGAAGATTTTCTTCAGCGGGACAAAGGCGCCATTCCAATCCGACCTCCTGGAACTCTTCCTTGGATTTGCATCACGGGAGCCCTCAGTTGAGATTTTTACCTTCGAACTTAGACAATTTTTCGAGATGAAAATCCCTTGACCGGGGCAAACCTTAGAAACTGGTATAGACTCGAGCCCTCTTCGGACACACTGCATGGGAGGTTCGGGGCAACTTTCTACTTATTCACTTTTTTGGAGATTTTCTTCACCGGAACGAACCTGCAAGTCAGACCAGATCACAACTGGGGCAAGCCGGCTAGAGTTGCCGCAGCGGGTCGGTCCCTTTATGGAGCTTTTTTCAAAAAGTTCTCCAAACTTCTCCAAACTTCTAGATCTTCTCCTAGATGTTATTTTAAGGTTCCTTTGAGGTCCACAGCTCACCCCAAGGTTCCAGAAGCTCTGAGACACTCCTTGAAGGTGCGGACTACAATTTCTAGAATGCACCTGGCACAAACTCCAATTTGGCCACTGTACAGTTTCTTCAGGATTGGTGCACGGGACTCTGGTTACAAATGTTTTACTTGTAGAAAACAGTGAGTCCTTCCTTGAACCAGTTGAAGCCAGGCAAAGTCCTTCTTGTGGTGAAGCCCAGATGTACAGCTGATGCAGTCCTCCCGAGTCCTTCTTCTCCTGCAGTTCTTCCTTGTAGAGATCTGGTACTGATCTGAGGTGTGGGTGCAGGTCTACCAGTTTTATCCTTGCTCTTGGGTGAAAAACAGAGCGGGTCCTGGTTCTCCAATCAGGTGCAGGGTCCTTCCCCCTGTGATGTCCACTTCCTGGGAAGTGTGGCAAAAATAAATCCCAGGAAGCAACATTCTCAAAAATTCATCATGGCTGAAAATGATTTTTGGAGGTTACATCTGGCTGAGTCCACCCACTGATGGCTAAAAATCCTAAGCACACCCCTCACCTTCCCTCTCCTTATCTAATCAAGGGGGCACCTAATTTTCTTGGTTTGAAGGATATGACAGAGGTGCTGGGTTGCTCCAAATGTCGTTCCCTTCCTTTGAAGACCAGTTTGGCAGCCTTCCCCTCTTCCTGCTTCTCCATCTGCTGAGGGAAGATCTCCTCTCCCAGCACATCTCTTTGTGTTGAGCCCAGGCTACTTCACACCTCATCAAGGTAGCCTGGCCAGGCTGCCAGATTCTGGCAAATCAGAGCAAAGCAGCAAAACACTACAGGGCTGAAGTTGGCAACTTTTTAAGTAAAGTTTGAAACTCTTTACTTGAACAAGTTATATTAAATCCAAAAATTGTAAGTAGTGGGATTTATTATAACAATTAATTTGATACCAAACTTGAGGTATCTGTCACTTAAGGGGACTTTGTAAATTCAAATAAAGTCTCCCCATTTTAGCCTATGGAGGCCATTCACTGCAGTGAGGGAAAAATATATTTGGCTGTTTTACCTCACCAGTGCTTATAAAACTATTTTTATAAGGTCCCTACTTATAGGTACATGGCACCTAAACCTAGGGGCACATAGGGCCCACCTCAGGGTGACTTATATATAAAAATAAGGTAGTTTAAGACTTTGGAAGCACTTTTAATTCTAAAGTTGAATTTGCATGTAACTTTAATCTAAAAGCAGCCAGCAAGGTCTGCCTTTAAAATGACACTGGGCACCTCAGCAGTGCACCTATGGTGCTGGGGTCCCTAAACATACATGCCCTAGTATATACTAGGGACTTATAGGTAGGTTAATATGGCCAATTATAATTAGCCTAATTTGCATATCCCCATTACACAGAGTACTGGCCCTGGGACTGGTATGCAGTGTACAGGGCACAGCCAAGAGTCAGTAACCACCAGTATCTGTCCAAAAAGTTTGGGGGTGACCAGGGCAAACAGGAAGACTTTCCTACACAGGAACTTCTCCTTTTTGTTTTGGTTTCTCATAACAAACCAGCCACTTTACTTACAAAACACAAATCTATACAAACAAAATACTCCAATTCTCTTTCTCTATTTGTTCTTCACCAGTAGTGACCTTCACAAGTTGACCCTGCTCGAATTGGGACTGGGACGGAGTTACTATGAATCTGGAGGAGGAAGATGAAGGGACTCAGGGTGGGACTACCTCAAAAACTAGAAAGGAGAAAGTTTTCAACTTCAAAGAGAACCCATGATGATGGCGAACACTCTGAGGTCTAATACTCACTCAGCTCTGTGAACTGGAGAGAGGTGCGTTGATTTGGAAATGCTGCTGAGTTTGTGGTTGCTGCATTGCTAGCTCAAGCGTAAAACTTGTCTTGTGTTCTTTTTCTGCCTCTGAGTCTTCGTGGTAGACTCCTGAGTCCTCCTGACTACTCATGAAGCTTACCTTGCTTTCCCTTGTCCTTTTACTTTACTCTATAATACATCTACTGTTTTTGACACACACACTTACTCCTAGTCCTCTCCTGCACAACAAAACTTGCAAAGCTCAAGACTCTAGCTTACCTACCGGACAGGTTCAGACAAGTACCAGAGTGATGGACATGCCAAGAAGAACTAGAAGCCATAACACTTAGGATATACTATCTGCGGTCCCTCTGGGGCAGAAGGACTGTGTCCAATAAAGTTACTGAACCATGTCATACTTTCTTACTTATCCCTTCATTTCCTTCCACAACAGATTGATGATGATGTGCTACTCAGCGGCCCAACAAATATTGTTGTGGTTTCTATTGTGTAGTGTTTGTCTTTGTCACACCTTTCTACAAATGTCCTTTCTCATCCATTTCTTGAACCACTGATCCTCTATCCCTGGGCTTTCTGATTTATTGAGGTGTCACCTACTTTTACACCATGAATGAGTTACATACTTGCTGGGGTGAATGTGGTGAAAGCAAGTAAGAAACACCAACTCACTGCATGACCTTCCATTACCTGAGCAATATTCTACATCGGTCCCATCAACATCTTCATTCTTGCCTTGTGTGTGTGTTCCATAAATGCTTAATCTGGTCCAAACACTCTTGAGTCTGAGCCCGCTTCTGACTCCTTGATTTAATTTCCTAAATTTAGTTTTATTATACCATAGCTCCCCGCTATTGCTCATAGAAAAAATTTATATTCCTATATTTTATTATCATATCAGGTCTTCTTCTTTGCTGTATTTCAATATTGTCAATGTGGTAGTCTGGTCTCAGTCTTCCTACAGTTATGATATAAGTTGACAATCATGGACAATACTTTGATTAATCTTGTAGCTGGAGTTCACATAGGTGGGAGTGGCACATTCTATCAAGTTCTCTCTTCCCTGTTAGCTTGCTAGCCTGCTATTATTACTACCTACCTACCTACCACCCCCTTAAGATGCCATCTTGGGAATCCCCTGCAATAAGAAGAAGACTCCCTCACTTCATCTATTCAGGTAGGAGAAGTACTAAGGATAAAAGTGAACTTGTTTAGTTAGTATTTAACTTCTACTGAAGAAAATGTTGTCTGTGTGTACTGGATTTTTATAGGCAAAATAGGCAAGGGCAATCATCCCCTAGTGGTCAATAATAGTTGTAGAGGGCGATAGAGCAAGGGTCTAAGTAAATGAAACACTTTTTTAGCAGACTAAAAATAACAGGTTACACTAAAAGACAGTAGTGCAAACTAAAAGTCTAAAACATCAAAATGAAGATTTCAGACACAAATGAAGTAAAAAATTATATCCCCTTTCATCTTTTCAAATAAAAAACCCTCCCTCCCCACCCACTACAGTCCCAACCCTCTCCCTAAACAAATATAACCCTGTCCCCAAAAAGTCCAAACTACAAGTTCATCCCAATTCCCTACCCACACTCTACACCCAAAAGTACCTCCCACCGACAAAAAAAATATAAAAAGGGCTTAGAAAAGGACACTGTCTATATGGGTCCGGAGCTGGTCAATGCTCTGTTCTATCCTAGTGAGCCAGCTCTCTAAACAGTCCATCCGCTCCAGGACGCATCTTCGAAGATGCTGGTGTGGAGTGGGAGGGTGCAGCAGCAGGTGCAGTGGCTGGGAGGATGGGGTCTGGTATGCTCTTCTTGTGGGTTCTTGGTCAGAGGCAGCAGTTTTGGCCTCTTCTACCTCCTGGATCACCAAGCACTGGTATGTGGCCTGAATGTTCCCCAACCTCTGCTGCCACAGATTGGCATATATTTCCTGCCTAGTTGGTGGTGGTCATCGGGCAGGGGTAGCTATACTGAGGAAAAGAAAAATAACAAAAGACAAATTATAAACAATGGATCAAACAAACACTTGATAGAAAGTGGGTGGCACAGTAACACTGCATTGCTGGTCCCCTAGGGACGTTGGAATTGAATGTGATTATTCTTTATGATTAGGAGAGTTACAGGGCCAATATTTTATTTGTTGACCTACACATGCCTCATATAAAAAGTACTAACTGTCTGATAGAAAAGAATTAAGGCAGAATAAGACCAGATTAAAAAAACTGGTGATTTCATTTTTTGTCTTTTAAAAATAAAAACAATGACCTCTCGTTATGATGAGTAAGGCATTATTCACTATGTGGAGTACAAGTTGCTGTGCCAAATTATTAAAGGCATGCTAGCCAGAGCTTCAAGTACATTGCTACTGTCTGCAGCTCAGGCAGCTGTAGCTGACAATTATCTATCTTTAATTGAAATTGTCCTGCTCTTCCCCACATGCCTCTCCCTCTGTTTAGTTTCTACACTAACTCTATAGAGGAAGATGAATAAATAAGCTACATCACACATGTTGTGTGCAAAATGCAGCTATATTTTTCTATCTGCCGAAAGTAGATGGGGAGAAACGATGGGAAAGGAGTGGGCTATATAGATTATATTTGGTATAGCCATCAAGGAGTTTCCCCTATGCCAAACCTGAAATCAAACCAGGAACTTACTAGTCCCACTTGACTTACTGGTCTCACCCACCATCACAAATTATTTCCAACAAATTGATTAGCTGGGAAGTAAGGTAAGTAAAGAAACAACTTTCTCTACTGCAGAGTAAGGCAGATGAATTAGAGCTTTTGTTCTAGAAGAGAAGAAAGGTGTCACAGATCTATCTTCAAAAGAAGAGCTCCCTTCTTTATTCATCCAAGCAATTTTCCATTTGTCCTTTCATTCTTCCCCTGCACACGGTGCACGCCCAAAGCCACCATGATTTAAGCTTTACATTCTCTCATCCAGTCTTCCCCCCAAATACACAATCCTTCATCCATCTATTCAGTACCCACAATATGCACCCTTTCTTTCAATCATCCTTTCACCCATCCATCTATTTACCCAATGCCAATACTCACCCACGCATCCTTTTTATCCCACTGATGCATCCTTTCCTTCCACTCTTTTCACCTTCTGTTCTTTCCCATTCCCATCAAGCCATCATTATGTGTGCTTTTGCTAAGTTGCAGATATAAGAGGCCATAAGTAACCCAACCACCGCTGCAGCTGTAATGTAGGGGGTACATGAATCTGATCATGAAAACACCCTTGAAGCTAGGGAGAAACAGTAATTGTCAGTAAGCAAGCAATTTGACTTACCAGCTCCCGTCCCTGCATCTCCCCCTGCTCCATCTGCTCCTAAAGTGGTGGAACTTGAGCCGGCTCCTCCTACTCCACTGTTGACTGGTGTGGCTATAAAAAAAACAGTATACAATTTTTAGATGCCAGATCCCATTCTTAATTTTTCAAATAAAAAAAACACAACTACAATCATTTCAGTTCAGTTAGGACTGCAGTAAAAAATATCACTCTAGGCATTTTGTTGGAATGTTAGAAAAGCCAGGTAGACAAGACAATCAAAAGCTTCACATAATAGAGGGGCAGAGCAAAAGCCTATAATTGACGATGACTCCGAATCATTGAAGAGCAACAAAGGAGTGGAATACTAAATGGGCAATGAAAGACAGAAAATAAGATAATGCAAAGAAAACAAAAAATTAATTAAACAAAACTTGGATAGGGGAGTTGGAGAAAATGGAGACAGTATAGAAAAAAGTAAACAAGGCAAAATTAAAAGTAGTAGAAAAGTGGGTAGAGGTAAAAGTTACGGAAATAATAATAATAATAAATAATAGGACTTACTGGGAAGAGCAGAGCCATCAGCATCGGCACTGGTGGTCGTGCATTCCCAGCTCCTGCCGGACCCGCTGGAGCAGTGCCCTTTTTCTTGCCCTTGTGTGCTGATGTAAGATTAGGAAGAAGATTTAAAAAATACATTAGTGGTGCAATTAATCTGCACAAAACTATTATATAACAACCAGATGCAATAACATAGTACTTAAATCAGATTGCCTATGCGATTGTACTAGTATTGTACTAGTATGATCAACTATTGCCGAGTTGGCTATACTCCTAAAATCCCTCTTCCAAATTTCCTTAAGAAAATCTACATTTGGAACTAATGCATTGCAATTAATAATCTTTCATGTTATTCTCAATTCTCAAGCCCCTTGATGAACCCACTAAGTCTCCCTTTTTTGCATGCATACTCACATCAATGTGAAATAGCACTGATTTCACTAATTCACTATGGAATTAGGAGGAGGACAGAGGAGTCTTCATTGCAATGGCTTCTTAAATAATTAGCCAAAGTAAGTGCCTACTTTGAGTATAAAAATCAATGATGTAGCACCGAGCACCTGGCTAGCTCTAACTGGATGACATAATAAATAATAATCTAATGCAAACTAAACATAACTTACCTCTGAGTGGAAGCTGCATTCTATTTGGAAAAAAAGTTAGCATTGTAAAACAAATACACAATAAAAATATAATACACACCAAGCCCTGGGATCTCCATGCCTAGGATGTCGAGCATGTCCTGCTCGTGGTCAATAATATCTGCCCAGCGGTGCGTCAGCTGCTGGGTGGCACTCTGGACCTGTGTGGCAGCGCTGACCAACCAGCGCACTCTAGTCCAGTGCTGCCAATGCTCCTTCAGGGGGTGCACTCCCAGACCTGCCTTCTGCTGCCAGCATGGAGGGGAAGTGGCAGTGCACATAAAAAACAGATGCTGCCACCTCCTCCTCACTGATGATCGGGTGAGGCTGCTCCCCTTGATAGTGTTGCCTCCCACAAGGCAGGCGGCGGGTGTTGCCCCGCTGCTGCTCAGCCATGGTGCTGGGTGGGTAGGGTAGGAAAAAGGAAAAGGAATTGAAAAGGGAAAAATAAGCAAAAATAAAAAATGTCACAAAAACATGAAACTATTAAAGCAACATAAAAATAATGAGACACAAAAAGAAACACTGACACAATAAATGAATAAATAGGAGAAGATGAAGTATGCAGTAGAGGATTGCAAAGTTTAAGGGCAGATAGAAGTAGAAGTCCCAGAACCATAAACAGAGTAAAAGCAAGATGGCCTGGGCCTTGACAACTATGTGGTGCTGTTTACATGGGATTTTAAATGCGAGTACTCTCTTTGTATTGTGTGTGACATCAAACACACTGCAAACGGGTGCAACAGAGAACTCCACCCGCTAGCGGAACTCCACATATCGCAGCAGAGTTTTTTGCCACTTCATGGAGTTCCATGTGGAGCGACTCTGCAGGCTCCTGCAAGGCCTACTAAAAAGGTGAATCAGATTGGGCCCAAGAAGGCCTCATGACACTGGGACAGTGTAAAATGGCACTGCAAAGTGTTCTCTGCTTACATCTTGACTGGAAGCCTCAGCTCCAGTCCTAACTGATATCACTGCCAGGGACTTTCTCACCAAAATGTCAAAGGGAGACCACTCCTTTGTTGGCTACAGATGCCTGAGCTTCCTCCTTTGTTCAGTGGGCCTGGGCTTCCCCAACCCTAGTACAGTGTGACAGCTAATTACCAGATGCATATTTTCTTCCACACCTTTTTCTCCTAAAGATCTGACCTTAGCTCTTTTAATTACTCATTTTATGTGGGGAGGCCTTTGTTCTCTCCAGTGGAAAGTAATTAACTTTGTACAGCAGGGTGACAAAGGGCCTGGAATCCGATCTTGAGCTGAGCCAGAGGAAAAGGACAATTTTCGACAAGCCATAAGGTGTAGATGTAGAATCTTGAGACTTGCATACTCAAACTTGGTGAACATGTTACACCCTCTCGACTTTGTTGGCCTAAGGGAAGTGAAGCTGCACTTTAAGACAGATTACCTCATGTGTATAATATAGTGATACTACAGATAAACCAGTAAACTGTACTGACCTTACCTATTTGTGCCCACTAATCATATAAGGCCTATTTTGGGTTAGCATTTAACCGTGCAGTGTCCCCTCTGCACCAGGCTACCTATGTGCATTTTCCAGGCTGTGCATTACAGAAGTCTTACTTGTGCAGCCCACACATGTGTGCACACATGTTCATTTGCAACTTGTGTGTGTATGGTAAGCGTGTGTGAGCATATTGTGCTGTGTTTCTGTAGTTAATCCAGAAAACAGTCATGTTTGGGGATCTAGTAATGGAGAGAGGGGCCTGGTTGCGTTGCCAAATGCACACAAATCACCAATGTGGCTCTATTAAGATGCAAAACAAAATGCTTCATGCCCCTGAAGTGCACGTCATGTATTTAGAAGAGACACAAATAACACTTGTTCTTATAAAAATAAAAACACCCTCTAACTGTTCCCTTTTATGGGTGTTTGTTGCCTTTCTAATGATGGTTCTATCCACACGAAGACCATTGAGCATTTTTTTGGGACCTTCTTTCATCAAAACCTTCATGTCATGTATTAGTTAACAGTCCCTAAATTTTAAAGGCACTACCATCAGTCATATGTTAACCTTGATTTAATAATATATTCACACTAAGTATTTCTAATGAGTTACTTCACACACTGCAGTTCTATATTATAAGCTAGTTTTAGATTACCTACATACCCCTACCTCCTCAAATGAAACCAGAACAATACAGCTAATTATAGAATATTCATTAGAAGTAAACACGGGGTAATGCAAAAAATCACTTGCCAATGTAATTTACATCACAGAATATTGAATGGATCAAATGTTTTGTTGCAGAACTGGATAAACATCTGTGGACTGAATGAAAAAAATGCCATGAACGATCTGCCTTGAAAATAACTGGGATTGGGTGAGGCACTGACCTGTATGGGCCATAAGCTCAAGGATTTCTGATGACAGAATGAACAGCAGTACTGGCAAGAGAAAACTCAGATTTCACCACATTAAAGTTTGTGCATGTTAAACCTGAACCCCTTGGGTGGTAGTCCTCCAAACATTTTCCATCCTGTTTTCTTCATTTGTTATTGCTAGCCTTAAGACTCCCCACACTATACCACAGCTAACCTGTGCTAAAGTCCTTGTGTTCTTTCCTAAAACAAGGCAAAATTGGCTGACACCTGATAGGCCTATTTAGTAGTACAGTGGTAATGCATATACCAAGGGCAGGCAGATTGAATGCTACTAGTGGGGCTGCAGCACTAGGTGTGTAACCCAATCAAGTAGTTCTTTGAAACATGCCTCAGGCCTGCCATTGCAGCTTGCCTGCAGTTTTAAACTGCCAATTTGGCCTGACAAACGAAGGCCCATATTTATACTTTTTTAGCACCGCATTTGCGTCATTTTTTTATGCAAAAGCAGCGCAAACTTGCATAATACAATTGTATTTTGAAAGTTTGCGCCAGTTCTGCGTCAAAAAGCGGTGCAAATGCGGCGCTAAAAAAGTATAAATATGGGCCTTAATGCCTTTCCAGCCTAAAAACTCTCTTCTTAATACATATGAGTTACCCCTAAGGTAGGCCCTAAACAGACCATATGGCAGGGTGCAGTGTATTTCAAAAGTGGGACATGTACATATAGGGTATGCAGTACTTTTAAAAATTGAAAAGTGGGACATGTATTTTCAATTTTGTCATGTCCTGGTAGTGAAATCTCAAGAATATGTTTTTGACTACTGTGAAGCTTATCCCTCCCATAACATTGGTTTACCATATTACATTTAATAAGTGATAAATGTTGTTTAGGAACAAGTAGAAATGTCATGTTTGGTGGCTAAGGAAGTGCGATTTTAAATCCTCTCTGATGGTAAAGTCAGTTTTTAAGCCACAATCCTGAAAATGTCACTTTTAGAAAATTAAGATTCTCTTTTCCTCACAAGCTGGTGTCTGCAGCCTGTTTCAGTGTCAGATGACTAGATGTAGTTGACAGTTTGCCTATGAGTATTCCTCCCAGACAACCACACAAGAAAGGGACTGTGGGTGGGCAGGATGGGCTATCCAAGTAAACTAGGGGACAGTGCACAGCGGCACTTGCACTTCAAAGACACTGACTCAACATACACACTAAGAATTGTACACTAACCTAGTGTGCTCCCTGACATTCCAGGACTAGTGTAGGGAGACAAGATGTTCCAGACATATCTGTCAGAGGAAGCCTCCAGAGCTTTGTCCCACTTCTAAGCTGGAACCAGGCATATATTTTGGACCCTCAGATCCACTCTTCATATCACTTCAGAACCTATAGAAGACTCAGAAGATGGATTGTTCTGCTGTACTGCTGTTGGAAGGACTGCCTTGCTGCCCTGCAATATGATGGACTGCCCTGCTGCCCTGCTGCCCTGCTGCCCTGCTGTCCTGCTGCCTGAGAAAGGAAGACTAGATCTGCTCCTTGAACCTAGAAACACCAGAGTAACTTCATGGGAAAGCTGACTGGCCTCAGATTCTGAGATACAGGGACATAACAAGTCCAGAGACCTGTCCTTCATATGCCCAGCTGCCCAGACTCAATTGGACCTGCCTGCGCCCTGCTGCTGAGGGAGTCCTGATCCCCAAGATGTAGACCCCAGGTTGTAGACCCTTGGCTGGTATGAGAGTGTAGTCCTCCTGGCCCAACTGTAGAATTCCTCAGAATTGATGCATTGTGTTGCAACTCAAAGCAACGTAACGCATGACCTCACATTGCAGGACCTTACTCTCCCTGATTGGCTGCCTCATCAGAACTGATGCATTGTGACTTAACTCGACACAGGACCTTGCATTGCAGCACTACTCAGACCCTGATTGGTGTCCCCATCAGAATCAATGCAGCGAGACACAGTTTGACCCATAAACTCGCTTTGCAGCTCTTGCAGCTCCTTATCGGAAGCAATGCAGTGCGACACAACTTTACACAGAACCACCCATTGCAGCCCTCACAGGTCCTTATTGGAACCATTGCAGCGTGAAGGAACGCTATGCATTACAGACATAAGGTACAATTCTCAGTGGGACTAACCTGGTCCCTTTATATGGCCCCCACTTCATCACAGTTAGCCTTAGCTTGTTCCTTTGCCCTGGTCTAGAGCGACCAGTTAACAACAGTTGTCATTTTGTGCTTTGTGGCACCACATAAGACTTTGAAATTACACATCTCCAGTTCTACAGATTGCATTTTTGTCATTTTGGTGTCAAATTCTTTAATACATTTTACTTTATTTTTCTAAGTTGATGTAGTGTTTATTTGTCTTGTAGGATCTCTTCACTACCGTTTGTGTACTGCATAAATACTTCACACATTGCCTCTGAGTTAAGCCTGACCATTTTTGTCCCACGCAACTGGAGGGATAAGCACACGTTAATTTAGTTACTTTTTCTGTTTCATCCTGACAATGAATGAATTAATAATCTTTATTGCACAGTTAATAAAAACCATTACAAAAATGTGCCATTTGTTACCAAATACAAAATCACAGTCTTGTCATATAAAATGCATAAATATTATGATTCTTACAAAAAAGTACCATTTGCTACCAAATATAAAATCACAGTCTTACCATATAAAAATACATAAATATTATAACTCTTAAGGGAAGATACAGTTTAAAAGGCAGATTTTACCCGTGATCTCAGTCTTTATTGGTACCCTGACAGTGATTAATTCATATTTCATTGTGTGATATTGTCCCGCTCTTGGCCACATAATTCTGTTCACACATTTCCGAAAACTTTCTTCTCTGCCCTCTTTAAAAAGTTAATCATACTGGCATTTAAGATGAGGTCGCATGGTTTAAGGCATGCTGTTACTGCTTGTCTGTATGTCCTCATAGCACATTGATTAAACAGCAATTTTAGCAAGCATTGTCTCTCTTTCACTAAGGCTGGGCACAGACATCTGAGGTGTATCAGGTTCCTCTTCCCATTATTGCATAATCTACAACTCTCGTTTGAGCTCACCTTCCCCCTAATTCTGTATTTAAGGAAGGGGACCAGCCTACTTCAAAATAGAGCTGGTGACAGAGAAACTTGTAATAATTTAGCACTCCCCATGCATGTGAGCTTTCCAATAGTGTTTTTTTATCTTTCAATAAGTATAGCATCTTCATTTTACTGTTTACTATTGTTTTAAAACATGTTGCAGATAGGTTACTTTCCCATCTTTAAATCTTTAATGCAACCCTAATTCCATTGTTGCTACATCCAAGTAGAGCGCTGCGGTAAGCTCATTATTTCTTTGAAGTTCTTGCCACAAAACCTAGCACAGGTCATTCTTCTTGTTTGTTTTTATTCTGTACCAGGTTTTCGTGTAGCTATTGTCTGGTTTATTAGCCCAAACTCCAAGCGTATTTGAGCTGGCGATGCTTTTGGGGCAAGCCAAATAGCTGTCTTTATGTTCTTGTTATACTTCTGTTTAGACATGCAATGTCGTGCCCACTCAGTGCAACACTGCCATAGGTTAAGCTAGGTGCGAGTTTGGCTGATATCACCCTTAATAATAGTAAAATGGTTGGACCATTCAAGGCCTTTTTTAGAGTTGAGAGGGCTAAACAAGGTGTTAAACCTTTTCTTCTTAAGTCCTCCCTCTGTTGGGTAAAGCATCCCTGTTCATCGAACCGTACTCCCAGATAACAATAGGATTGGACTAACTCCACCTATTCTCCATTCATGAACCATCTATGCTTTTTATGTATCCCCCGGCTGCATTCCATTACCTTAGTCTTTTCTAAATTTACTATAAGAACATTTTTCTTCGAATAATTTGATAACCTTCCCACTAATATTTGTAGTCCGATCTGTGCTTGGCTTATAAAAACAACGTCATCTGTGTAAAGCAGATTAGATATGGATGTCGGGCCTAGTCTCTGTGCATGTGAGTTAACTACTTTTAGTTTGTGCGAAAGGTCTGCTAGGAACAAATTAAACAGATAGGGTGCCAGGACACAGCCTTATTTCAGTCTTTGGAAGGTCTCTATTTTTCAGGACAAGACAGACCCATCCACTATCCGTATCCTCACCCAAGTATCAGTGTACAGGAGCTTGATAGCCTTGAGTAACCTTGACGGAATACCCAATGCTATAAGTTGAAGGCTGACCTAAAATGGACAAAGCAAAGGTCATTGGTAACTTCTTAAGGGTTTGTTTGTCCATTAACAATCATAATGCTAATATGTTAGTTTCTGTTCCCACACCTTGTGTAAATCCGGTTTGGTTTAGTGGGACAAACTTTCTATTTATTGGCCATTCTTGCAATTCATTAAGTAGTAGGCTAGCAAAATGGTTGTATATCTTGGAGCATTATCAACGATAGTTTCCAGGTACTTCCCTATTACCTTTCTTATATATGGGGTTTATTATAGAGCCCCGCCATGAGTCTGGCACCATCCACTGTTGTAACGCACAGTTATAAACTATAGCTAGTACTGGAATCCATAGATCTATATTTGATTTGTACAATACTTGGGGAAGTCCATTTGGTCCTGGGGCATCATCTTTCCTAGAATTTAGTACTATTTTTCTTATTTGATTCTCTGGGAAACTATCTATAACGCGGTCCTTGGTTTCTAAGTCCCCCTTCCTGGTTTTCTCAATTATTGGTTTTTCTTCATGGGGCCCGATTTGTGATGATTTAAATATTTCATTTAGGAATTGTAGCCATGTCTGGTCTGCTATGTTGGAATTAACTACTGGACTTTGTGGGCAAATTATTCCATTTACAGCTTTCCAGAACTGCCTTGAGTTTTTTTTGTTTCGCTAGATATATCACCTTGGCCCAGAAATCATCATTTGCTTTCCTTTTTTCTTCCCTGATCAGTCTTTGCCAACTCTCATTTACTTTAAGGAAGGTATAATGTAGATCTCTATTTTGTGGGTCTTTCCTAATTTCCTTCTGCAGTGTGTTCCATTTTTTGTTGTTGTAGCTTCTGAGTTGAAATTTATAGTTTAATTCCATCCCTCTTTCCCTCCCCTAGCCTTTCTTTGGGGCACTTATGGAGCCTCTCTGTTAAGAAAATTCCCCCACTATCTACTTCCTATGGTTTCTTTTACTAGTCTTTCAGCTAGCTCCTTTATTTGGTCATTCAGTTTGCTAGACCACATTAGCCTTTGATAAATCATTGTGTTATCTCTCCTTCCCCACAGTGGTACCTGTTGGTGATATTGTACTTGTGCTGAAAGTGCAATTCTTTGTTGTCTGTGATCGCTACTTGATGTTTCATTTTAATTAAGGGATTTTATCCTATTGCAGATTGTTAACATTGCCATTATGTAATCTATTATAGAGCATGTCGTTGCCAAGTAATAAGTCCACTCAGTTGGGATGTCTGATTGAAACCTCCCATTTAGTATTCTCATACCTGGGGACTCCAAGTCCTTTATTAAGGAGATTGCCCTCTTCTCATATGCTCTTCTCCGAGGGTTCCTATTCTTTCGGGGGAACTGACCATATGTAATCTTGCTGGATTACCTATTCTTATTGCTCAAAACTATGTATCAAATCCATATTAAAGTCTCCCTTTATTATGATGTCTGGAAGATATGGTTCCTATAACAAGCCCATTACCACATCACATAGCTCAAGTATTATTGAAGACTTTGTTTTTTCATTTGGGGGAATATACACATTCATTATATACAATGGAGTATTTGAATCTTGTATCCAGTTATTCAGTTTTAATGCCAGAATGTTATTGCTTTCTATGGGAACCTGGACTGCTACATGTTTTAGTGCTATTTTGATGAAAATTGCTAAGCCTCCTTGTGTCCTTGTGGTCATTCCTTTTTTTGTTGTTGTTTTAACTGCCAGTCTATAATGTCCTGCATTTCCTACTACATCAAAATCTTCAATCACCCATGTTTCCTGAAGGCATATTATTTGGATTCCTTTTAGCAACAAGGCTAACTGTTTCTTCTGTGATTTGGTTTGTGCTCCATTGATGTTCCATGACATAATGGATAGAACGTCTTACTGTCTATTTTCCACGTTATACCCATTAGGTCATGTCCTACATTTCCCATGTAGTGCCTCCTACATTTACTTGTAAAGCTCTTTTCTTTTCCTCTGTGCTTTGGGGGTGATGGAACTCTCCAATCTTTTCTAACCTTCCTCTGGCTGCTCTAAGAACTGAGTGGGCTTGACACCCCCCCTTATGGTTTTTACTAGCACAAACGGTTCTGGATACGTCTTGTGGGGGTAAAGATAATAATAATAATTGTATCCCGCAGGCTGCCAAAATAGCTTTTTCTCTCATTACTGATTGTGCCAGTAAATAATTTTGTAAAGAAGCCATGGTGGCTTCCTGACATCCGGATGGGACAGAAACTCAATTGAAACTATATCATTTGATGTTAATTCTGACAGTGATTGTATAGCGTGCAATAGATTTAATATATTACCCCTGTTCAAAATGTCATGTGGGCCTCTAGACTTATATATAAGTGTAATAATTACCTTATTTGATGCATTCCCGCTTTTGGTGACGAAGTTCCTGTCTTCCCTTTCTGTCAATTTTCTCACTTGTCCGTTGCTCCTGGTTCGTTTTTCTTTTTCTTATTTCCTTCATCATCATAGTCCAGTCCTTGGCACATCATATCTTTTCCACTTAGACTCTGTGCTTGTAATACATAATCACTTGTATCCGAGAGCTGCAATTTCCTTCCCTTGTTGTTCACCTCTGTGATTATTTGCTGATGTTGATAATTGATTCCTGGAGTTCTTATGGCTCTCACACTCTTAGGAGCTTCAACTTGCTGCTGTCCTTGATCCTACTGCCTCTGTTTAGAGACTGTGTTATCTTCATCACTTGAGGGAATTGTGATAACAGACTGGTCTGTCTCCATTGTATTTTTGCCAAACTAGTTCCCTTACTTAATTTTGCATCTTCGGTCTTCCCAACATTGTCCTCATTGCTCCTCTCCTGCCTTTGAAAAATTGGAAAGGGTTTTATTCCTTCGATCTCATGTGAGACCTTTCCTGGTGTCATCTCAAAACTTTTCAAAAAATGTGCAGAACTTATTAGTTGCTTTTTTTGGCTTTATGCAATTTTTTCCTCTGCTTTTTTGTCATTCCCTGTCATAGTGCACCGTTTTTTGCTTGCATCTTAGGTACGGTGTGTTTTTCTTGATTTTCTAATTCGACATTACATGTATTGATCTCATTGAATCCTATATCTTTATGATTGGCTCCTATATTGAGATTTTTAGGAACATCTTTATCGGCTCTTGTTACTTTTTTATCTTCCCTTTTAGTTTCATAGCCTTCCCTCGTCGGATTACAGCACTTATTCCATTCCTTCTCTATTTCCCCATGCACCACAGAATTTTAATTTTTTAAATCCTGTATAATAGTACTCAGCACTTCAGGGATTTGTTTCAATTTGTCCACTACTGGGACACTTGCACAATCTATATTTGGTGTTTCTGCCAGGGTTTGTGCTCAAGTAATCAGATTATTTTGATCCACCAGTTTCTGATCGATACCTCATATAGAGGTTGCCATTATATTCAAATGATCAATCTGGACATCCATTTTATTCGATTGATATGTCAGTGCCTCGAGAGTGAGTTGTGATATTTTAAAGATAACGTCCCACACATTTACTATGCTGGCTGGAGGCCCTCTCTCATTTTGTTGATCTGTTAATTCCTTCCGGCTATCACGTTTGGCCTGCATCTCCTGTAGAATTTGTTTTGCTAGTGAGTTATTTGGGCTGGTTCACATTTTTTCATTTCTCTTTTCCTCATTTTGGTTTTAACTTTTTCCCCAGGTTTTATTGCTTGTACCTTTGTTTCCCGTGTCTTATACCCAACGGATTCCACTATAACTTCTACTGGCATTGGATGTCCGTTCCTCAACAGGGGAGCTCTATTTTCACTTCTATTGTTTTGCTAGGATGGTGAAACTGGCAAGATCGACAAAAGGTCTGTATCACTGACCGATCCCCAATCTAGCATCACACAATCTCCTGCTTCCTCTTTACTTTCATCTTCTTGATTTTTAGAAAAAGTTTTTAGTGCACTTCCCTGCGAGTTCTCTTTTACATTACCCCTTTGAACCTTAAATTGCACTGGGCTGGATTTTACTTGTGTGATTGATGCAGCAAGTGAGTTTGTGTCCTCGGGAGTGGAGAAGATTATTTCCACTGGATCCTTTAAGAAATAAAAAAATTCTGGGACTTTCAGTACCTTATCAAACATTCCTGCGACAGGTGATATTAGAGCCGTATTTTCCCTTGCTGCGTTTGCCTTCGCTTTTTTTTATGTTTGCCCCGTCTGCAGGCCTCTCCTCTTATTTAATCTTGTAGTAACTTGTCTTTCATGCCCTGACCTCATTTTGAGGGCTGAGGCTACTGTTGGTGACAGACCTCTCTTCCTTGCCCTGGGCAAATCACACTGCTGACTTCACTAGAACACCTGCAAGCTGCACCCAGCGTTAACAGGCCGCTTCCGCATTGTTCCGTATTGCTGTGCTGTCTACCTCACTTTCTTGTGGTGGTGGCCAGATTTTATGGCAGGTTGTGTGCTGAATATGATAATATTGTGAGGCGAGGGCGGCAGGGAGTGACAAAGGGTGGTAGGGGGTGGCGGGTCAGTCACACAGTCTCCCTCCCCTTATTGACCCCCGTCTGCTACTCTTATCCTCACCTCCTCACTGCTGCTGTGGTTCTGCTTACTTCTCCTTGCTTCTTACTGCTTACGATTGTGGCAAGAAATAGCAGTAAGCAGTAGTAAGCAGTAGCAATAACCACCTTGTTTGTTTGCCACTGCCTCCAAGTGTCCGAGTATCCGTGGCTTGCTTCTTGCTTGACTCTGGTTTGGCTTGGCTCTGTTCCGGCGTGCGCTTCAATGTACTGGGGCGGGTGGCTACATTCTTCCCCCAACACTCCTGCCCCGCGTTTGCCACTCCATGAATTCTTCACTGGAGCGGTAGCTGTAGCGGAAGTGGAACAGCGGGGCAGTGCTGCCGCAAACAGTTGTAAGCGAGTCTGGGTCTGCGGCTCCACTGTGCTCCTTCTGCTCCTTGAGCTCTCCTTGAGGAGTGGAACAGGAGCAGGGGGCATGCCACCCGCTCTCTACCGCTGCATGGAAGCAGTCCCGATCTTGGCCCCCCGCTTCTGTAGGGTCCGCAGCTCGGTCCTGCAGCTCGGTTCGGCTCGCTGCTGTGCCTGCTCTACCCATCCATCCATCCATTCGTATCCTTACTTCCGGTGGAAAATACTCTCCATTTGTTGAAACGTCAATAGGTCTGGCTGTGCCCTGAATGGTAGCGCAAAGCAGGCTCCTTTTGTAATGATTTTCCTAGAACTGAACCTGTATCCATGAAAACCCTGACAAGGATTGTGGCTATTGCTTGAGTAAAGTTTCACCCCTCCCCCAACCAACGGCCCAATTTCTCACAATGCAGCAGAAACCCAGGCAATTTATAGAACAGCTACCTCTGCTAAATCATAGAACACCTCTTGATAAATATAAAGTTTAATAATGAAAGGACAATGTGGCCTTGAAATTATATGCTGTTTTTGCACATACGGCCAAAAGGAGCTGATTCTCGGTTGAAGTAACTTTGTATAGAATTTAACCATTTTTTGTACATATTAGTAATTGTCAGCATGCAAAGGTTTCAAATATAACACTAGAACACACTATTGCAATATCTATGATATTTTGTTCATCCTGCCGTTTACCTGGCTGCACACTATTCATTGCTGTGTCGGCTGGAGATAATAAGGAGCAGATAAGGTAGGGTCTGGTCTGAGTGTTCCTACAGAGTCAGGCTAGGACAGTTGAACTTCTGTTTCAATGCAATTGTGTACAATTTAGACACACTGCTGCCACCTGACACTGTGTACCTCAAAATTAATTTATATGTTAACCTATGCTCAATCTGTCCTAATGCATATAGACCTCATCATCTCTCTTTTCTCTGTGCCTTTTGTATTTTCATCTACACCCCTGTTGGATTTTCCACTTTCTGTATGCTTCCTTTCCTGTAGGCTAGTGTTTCTTAACCTTTTGACTTTTTTGGACCCCCACTGAGTCATTACTGGACACACAAAATTACGGAATTATGGTAAGAAGCATTCACGAAACAAACACTTATTTTCCTTCTTTATATCATGCACTTTATTAATCTGTTAATTATATATGTGCTGACCCCTGAGTGGATGTCACAGATCCCCTAGGACTTTTGGACGAAACGTTTAGGACCGCTGTTTGTAGTCTACTCTGCTATGCCCGTCCACTATAGTTGGTGTGTTCTCTAGTGCGCCTCGCCTTTCTATGTCTCCTCCAATGGAACTCCCCTTCTGTGTTCCTCTCTGTATTTGCTGGATATATGGCTATATATCCTCTGTTTCCACTCACACGTATACCTTCCTGCTCTTTTTCTTACACATGCACATATCTTCTCTATGATCTCTTCCTTAATTCTATGCTTCTGTGTTTCCCAAAACTAACTACGCACAGTGCATGTAGCCATCACTTTTCACTAGCAAGATGCTTTATGTGAATCTTACCTTCCTAGATAAGCTTCGGTGCTGTCTTCCTATGTTTCAGTGTGTATTCCCCTTCAGGGTACTCCCTCGATCTATAACAACATTTATCCCCTTTTCATTATGTTCTGTGTTTGTTCATTATGGAGTGACAGTGCAAACGTGGCCATGCGCTAAAGAGTGACAGAGCAAAATTAAACAATCACTGATTTTTTACTGAGCTGTGCAGCAAATCTAAGAATAGAGGATTGTTGAGTAAAGGGGCAAATATAGGCATGCAGTCAAGATTTCTGAGAGTTACTGCTGTAAATTCGAGCATGCAATAGTCATAACTGAGTGATTGTGTGATTTTGAGTGTGTAGTGAGGAGTTCCGAGTTATCCTGCAAACGTAAATAAGCACTGAATGTTACTGAGTGATGGGGAAAATCTGTAACGGCACTAGAATTAGTGAGTAATAGTGTACATCTGAACATTCACCATTTCCAATAAGTGATGGTACAGTTGTGTCCATGATGTCATTACTTTCAATTTATGGTGTAAATATGGCCTGCCTCTTTCGATTTCAGTTGTATGGAAGAATATCATAGTTAGAAATATAGTTTCCAGTGGCGGCTGGTGACATTTGAAAGTGGTGGGGCGTAATAGTCTGGGTACGACTTTTATGTAGCGAGCAAGCTCAGTGGACAAACGTGGGGACCAGGGTGGGTCCTCCACCCAAGAAAAAAGAGAAAAAAGATTGACAAGTGGTCCTTTTGAAAGGAAATAAATTTAGTGTGAAAGCAAGGTTTATAAAGCAGTGGGAATGTATAGTCTTGAAATATTAAACACATATCTTACTGCATTAATACGTTCACCCTTTACTTTAATGTGCGAATTGTACACTGCAACAACTTCAGGCCCTTTAAAGTGTGTTTTTACCCACTGTCTTGCACTCCATGCGGCATCAACTTTGGAAGAATATGTTCTAACCAGGAAGCACACACAACTGCTGGCTGCAACCAGTCGCACAGAAATATGTGCAGACAGGTCTTTAAGTGGGATGAAAAAAGTGGGGGGCTCTCTAAAAGGGAAAATGCAAAATGAGATGTTATTGCATCCAGAAATATATTACAACAATTGACATCACGTAAAGCCTGTCAGTACAGTTGGCTTTGTCAATGGTTGTTAACTGTGGAAGATGAATGAGTAAAAACAATGATTAGTTATAAATAATTAACATTGAAAATGTTTCAATTCTGAAATTGTGAGACTGTGAATTAAATATTGTTGAGGCCTGCGGAAGGAGTAGGGCCTTCAGTTATTTGTTCTTTAATGTTAGATATGTTTGCCCTATTTCTCTTCACATCTCATCCATCTGACCATTTTCAACCTCCTCTCTCCTCTTCAGCACCCTCTTTTCACTCTCCCCTGAATGCACTCCCTACATCTCCCTCATTTTACCACCCCAAACATACATTGCACTCATTCAAATATAAGCACTTTATTTCCTTTTGCTTTTGCCTTCTAACTATTATGACCTCTGTGCATCCTCTTCACACACATTTACACTAAGGGACAGATGTATCAAGGTTTTTTTCATTCACAAACGGTGTGAATGCCCGTTTGCGAATGCAAAAAGCCAGTTCAGAATGTAAGAAAGACATTCTGAACGCAATTTTAAGGAATCGCTGAAATAGCGATTCCTTAAAATTGCGACCCTGTTTAGAGAGTCGCAGATTGCGACTCTCTAAATAAGAAATCACAAATAAGGATTCCTTATTTGCGATTTCTTAGCACATGTATGAAGCCATTCCTAAATGCGATTTGGGCATTTAGGAATCGCTATTTACCACCAGGTTTAACCTGGTGGTAACCATGTGCAAAATGTAAAAATGCATTTTAAATGCATTTTTAAAATGTACATGTAAAGCACACATGCCCTTTTGGCATGTGTGCACCTTACATGTCCCAAAAAATAATTTTGGGGTGCAGCAGAAGGGGCCTAAGGCCCCCAGCACCCTGGGGTTTTGCATTTCCAAAATTGCGACTTCTGGTTAAGAAATCACAATTTTGGAAACGCTAAAATTTCACAGATATGGGTCAACAGGCCCATAGGTGCAAATGGGGCAGGTATCGCAATTTGCGATTCAGTAATAGCATTTGCGATTTTTAAGAAATCGCTATTACCGATTCGCAAATGTGATACATGCCATTTTGTGAGTCGGAAATAGCAATTTCTTAAAAATCGCTATTTCCGAATCGCAAAAGGCCTTCATGATACATCTGGCCCTAAATGTCAAATGTAACTGGAAAACATGACCATTGTTCTGTGTGCTTTGTGAAGACGCCAACACACTGACAGGCACTTTCCTTTTACCTTAAGCCTCAGCACCAGCACTCTCAATGAAAGCCCCTCATAAACACCTGGCACAAATCAAAGTGTGCACTAGGCAAGACAGAAACAGATCATGATGAAACAGCTAACTCTCTTAGTGAAAGCAACATTAATTAAAACATGTGAAAGAAGAGTAACTAAATCACTTTTTAATATTCATTGTTTGCATATCAATTCATGTTTTTGGCATTAATGCTAAGGGCATGATGATAGGGACAGTTTTAAGGCCATACAGCAGATAAATGCCTTTACTGTAAGCACATATTTCTCCCTTTGTGCTTGAATCCAATATTTGGATCAATTTTGCAAGGGAACAAGAACCTTGCTCGTCTTTAGGATCAATTTCATGGGGGAACAAATGCAGCACATCCACTTCTAAAGGAGCCAGCGATTTGCAGCCAGTGCCTGGGGCGTCACAGTGGGGGAGGTTAGTGTGGCAAGGGGTCTCAGTGCCATAAAGATAACATAAGATTAGCATTATAACAGGTACCATTACCCAAGAAAAGACACCAAGTTACTCATGCTTGCACCACTTCTACTGCGTGAGGAATGGGGGAAAGAGTGGGCTCTATGTCAATGAATGTTAGACGGCTGGGATGAAGAAGTTTCAGTGATAAAAGGTACACGTTTATTTGAGCTGCGGATTACATGTTTAATATGACATATCACATCATAAGTCTGCAGAAGAAATAAAACTAGCATAACTAGCCATGATAAATTACTGGAACCATTACTGCCTTTGAGAGATGAAATCACCTACAGAGGCAGTGAAAGGAGAGGAGAGCTGAGAGAACAGATTGTTTTCTTATTGTCTGTAAAAAAGATAGAGTTCCAACTTACTTGTGTGCAGGGTTGTCTTTGGCATATTTATGACTTGAGGTCTTCAGGTCACACTCCTGTCTCCCAGAGAGCCCTGGATGGAGTTATTTATTGTATTTATTCCATTTCTCTGCCACAGACTTCTTGTAATGCAGGAAAAGGGGATTTTCTTTGCGCAATGCCACATTCTTTTAATATAGACCATTCTGATCACACCCCACCATTTGAGTAAATAGGAAAGGGTGGATAATAATATCAGAGTGACATGAAGTTTTCAGAAACCCGGGCTGAACAAAAAACGCTCCAGGGTGTTTACTATCAAGGCTTCTGGTGGAGGAGGAGATAAGCCAGGGACGTCACTGCGTTCTGAGAAAACGTAAGGGCTTTGCGTGGGCAAGCCTTGTCAGCCTTACTGTGCAGCTTTCAGCCACATACTGACACAGGCGCAGTGGGGCTTTTCAAAGTGCACAACTTTCACTCGGAAAATGTTGTGCAGAAAATGTTTGACTTTCATCATGTAACTAAATATATGCTTCACTAGAGAGGCCAGAAGAGGCTAGGGGCGCAGCCCCTTAGCCCTTGAACACCAGCAGCCCCTGATACTTTCACATAAATATTGTCTTCTAAATATCTTTTATTCAAATATTCTTACATCTGTCATAAAGTGACTAATATTAACTTCAATGGGAACATATATCTATAAACAATATTTTGGACACTGTATTTCTAGTAGATGACAGTTTGACTATATGTTGATCTCTCACCTCGATTTCAGTGTGCAGGCGGATCTGAACATATATTTAAGATTAATGTGTAATGGTGAAAATTTGACCATGCACTAGGAATTACAGTCATGGGTCACATTTTCAATATATGTACTAAGGATTATTGACTGATTTGTCAGATCTAAGCATGGGGAAGGTATTAAAAAAAGAATCTAAGTCCGCTATTATGATGAAAGGTTGACGGTGCAAATGTGATCGTGCACTATGAATTACAGAGTGCATCCAATAGGGACATGAATAATCATGTTAATTCTTTATATATTGTGTAAATTCCTTATGCAGTAGTGCTAAGTTATGGAATAGTGATTCCTGTGCCATAATAACTGCATGTTTGGCTCTATTATACTATAGATTTCTGAGGCCTCGCCCATAAGATTAGTGCAGCCTTTCTTCATCTATCTATGCTCTCCTTCATATATTCAACTTTTCATTCATCCATGCACTCATAAATTCATGCATTCATTTATGAAGTCTGAATTAGCACATTCTTTCACTCATCCCTTCATCCATGCTCTCACCCATTTATTCACCCATCCATTCTCCTACCCATAAATTATCTATGTACTTGCTCACTCGTGCATTCATCCATTCGTGCACTCTTAATCCATCCAATCTTTAATGCATTCTCACAATCATCCACTCACCCACCCCCACAACTAGACAAATAAACTCGTCTATCAATGAATAAGCAGTATCACTTAAAAAATGCAAGACCGGGGTTTGTCGATCTTATTTAACTCTCGCCTTTTCTGTCAAACTTTCTCCTGCTCGCATTGCACACGGCACCCTTTGGGACATGTGCGGTTGCCTTGATCTCGTTTCAACAAATGAATCTACTGCCCTCCTCCTTGGGCCTTGTAGGCCAACTTGTGTTTTTGCGTGCTCCTGTCCCCAAGATCTCCTTTTTTCTACATTTATTTTCACTTCTGCTATTCTCACTGTCGGAATATCGTGCTATTTCCTCTAAGTTTTAATTATTCTATACACCTGTGTGCTCTGGAAAATATCAACAAGCGTTCTACTATCTTAAGATCATCTTTTCTTTTGAATGGTGCACTCCCCAATACAGTGAAGAAGCGGCTGGGAGTCTTGTCGTGTCGCTTCACCTACGCTGCTGCCCCATTCCGGACTCTGCAAATGATAAATCTGAGATCCAAACCTTAAAAACTATGTAAACCTATTCAACTTACAAAAAATTCTAATAGGAATAGGGATTTCTCATCGTCACTAACCCCATTTACTATACAGCTAGAGCAGCAGATATAGAGGACAATATAATGGCAGAGAGATGGCTAAATGCAGGCCAACACAGTTTATATAGATTTACATGAAAACAGTTTCATGAGGCTGTGAACTTTCTGTTTTTTTCAAGAGGAATGTATTAAACCCTTAGCTATGCTACTTGTTTCCTTGGTTGTCTTTTAGGCAGACAGCTATTTGATGATGTTGACCCCCACGGCATTTAAAACGGACTTATAGTTGTGAAATACATATCACCGAAAACTTTCTCTCGATATACACAACTCATTGGGGAAACTAGGGTTTAATCAATGCTTTCCATTTCTTTTTAAAGAAAGATAAAACACATCGCCTGTTAGTTCAATGCCAAGACCAAGGAAGGTACTGAATGATGAGACAAACACTTCTCGGTGTTTTGCTGCTCTTCAGTCTTTACCAAGTGTTTACCTCTCTGAGTTGTTGCTTGTAATTTATGACACATGTACACTTCCATGTGTGCTATGATTTTGGTCATGTCCTTCTGTGTCTAAATCGAAGAGGCCATATCTGCAGCCCAGAAATAGCCACCTCATTTAGGGCCAGATGTAGCAAAGGTTTTAAATGTCACAAACAGCTAATTTCGCTGTGAATGGCCTGGAATTTTTTTTTTTCAGAACAGGCAGTGGTGCTATGGACCACTGCCTGCTCTGAAAAAATGAAACTGAAACATTTAATTTTTTACATTTTGTAATGCATCTCGTTTTTCTTTAAGGAAAATGGGCTGTATTACAAAAAACTAAAAATCTGCTTTATTTAAAAGCAGTCACAGACATGGTGGTCTGCTGTCTCCAGCAGGCCACCATCCCTGTGAGTGCTGCGAGTCGCAAGGGGGTCGCAAACTGCGACCCACCTCATTAATATTAATGAGGTGGGCCTTTGCGACCACCTTGCGTCAGGGACACCATCCTGCATCCTGAATTGCGGCTCGCAATTTGCGACTCGCAATTCAGGACATACCTACATCTGGCCCTTAGTTCTGTGAGAAAGATCCCTATTTAATAGTCAGCTGTCAAACACAACTTTACAGAACAATAAATAATGATAAGTCTCATTATTAGCATTTGGAATTGCTCCAAATACAACGTCACACAACCAACAAACTCTAATGGACACATCATCAACAGTGTCTTCTCAACATCAACAACAATACAATGTAAATGACCCATTCCTCCAGACTGGACTGATTGCTGCTCATCTCCATCTTACTGCTCAGAATCCTACGAACAATCTACCAAGGTAAAGTCAAACAGAAAATCAAAACTTCAGAGCATATAAAAGTGTCACCATAGACAACCTAATTCTTGAACTCATCTCTGTGCAAGCCCAATTCAACAGCCTTCTGAAAAACATCAACACTTTTTCGGAAAACTATGTGAACATCAATGCCCAAGAAAAACACAGAAGCTAGAGCCTTCAGCACCCTGGTACTCCACAGGCCATGCTGACAATAAACGATCGGGTCACAGTCAGGAAACAAAATGAAAGCAAAAAGACCACCTGATGATCTCATGATACTGAAGTCCCTCTGTGCAACAAATGAACAACTCATCCTATTAGCCAAATGAAAGATATTAGACCAACCCCCTCAATGAAGCCATCATCAGAAACAGCTTTCTTTTCAAGACAATCAAGCAGTGCATCAAATATCTGCCAGACCCACCAATTGCCCATTCGGAAGAAAAATGCAATGCCATCAACCTTTTCTTGAGTGGAAAAATACAAAAGATTCCACAGCACACTGACAATACTATGTTGGCTTCATCTTTTGTGCCCAGTCCTTCCCTTAGATACAAGAAATCCTTCAAAGCTGTATCTCTTGTCGATCTCACAATATAATCAACTCCATAAAAGCACCATTTTATGAAGATGATGTCTTACCTTTGTTCTTCATCAAGGCTCTCTCTGGGGATTCCCTCTCATTCCTACTCACCATTGTCAATATGTCGCTCAATCAGGGCAACTTCCAAGAAACTCTTTGGACATGGCAGATCCTCCCAATCCCAAAGAAACCTTCAGGATAATCTGATGACCTCACCAGCTACTGGCCAATTGCTTAGCTACTGTTCATCAAGAACACCATTGAAAAGGCAGTCTATTTTAATCTCCAAGATCACATTATTGCAAACCATCTCCTGAGCAACTCCAAGTTGTGCTTCAGAACATGTTGTAGCAAAGGGACTGCAATTTTATATATCATAGACACTGCCCTCCTGACCAGAGATAAAGATATTCCCTGCCTCCTGATACTGCTGGACCTCTCAGCTGCATTTGACACTGTGAACCATCCTACCCTCATGCACACACTAGAGTCCTAAGTGGGATTCACTAGTAATGTCCTTCACTGGTTCTCTGCCTATCTTTCTAATTTACTCCTGGTTTTTTTCACTTTCACACATCCAAGTCTCAAAAGATCCTTATCACTTGTGGAGTCCCGCAGGTTTTCACACTGTCTATTGTCATCTTCATCTTCTACATGGAGATGTTTTTTTTTGCTTTATTCAAATATAGCATCCTCAAGATTAACCAATATGGCAAAGATACATAACTGCTTGAAATTCTCCTCTGCTTCAGACATCCAATGCCTCAAAAACTGCCTGCACATCATCCAGACCTGGATGTTCAGGGCCTACCTGAGACTTTGACCAACAAATGCAGAATATCTATTTGGCAAGAACGTAAATAAGAAACGTAAGTACAACTTGACTCAATGATATGAACCTTGGCAGCTTGGAGTAATCTTTGATACCAACCTCACCCTCAAAGGACACATTGTCAAATAAAAGATGACCTGGTACCAACTCTCTCTCCTAAAGAAAGTAAAAACATTTCATCCTGTAAGACACTTTGCATTGCTTTTCAAGCCTTTGTACTATTGCATCTGGATGGGGTAAACCCTGCTCCATGACCACTCAGACTCCACTTTCACATCCCTTAGGGGCAGCCTACACGCTGCACCACATTTTATGTAGGGCCTAAAAATACATGATCACATTACACCCATCCTAAGGGAATTCCTTTGGATCCTATTGCTGATCTGCACCATTTTTAAAACCAGCTGGATCATTTAGAAAGCAACCACAATGAGTACTCCCACTTATCTTACAGAAACGTTCACCATCGCTGGTGTTTCTCGGCAAACCCACGCCATGACACCATCAGACTTCAGTAAGAGAAGTGATAAGAAGAAAAAGCAAGGCAGCAGGCTTTCCATATGCGCATACAGGATATGGAACAACATTTCTGTATCCCCCCAGACTCTTCCAAAAATGCTCACATTTAATGAAGAGTTGGAGATGCCCCTCTTTCAAGAACACTGCATTAGAATGCATCAATTGCCTACAAACAGACAACTCTCCTATCATTCATTGGCTTTATGATGGTAATTGACACTGTACATCACTCTGGCACCCTTTGGCTAGGTCCACTCTATTGTAGTATCACCTCCATACATAACTACATATAATAATTAATGCTGTATAGCTGTTTACTTTAAAAAGTGAAACACTAAGTAATAAAATGGAGCCTCTTGTCTTATTTTCGTGTTCTATCCAAAGACATCGCAGAGGAAGTTACTGTGAAGCTCTTTTTAGCAAATACTGGGCCACAGTGTTTGGTCAGATTTATGCTCCAGTGAATTGGAAATATGGCACCAAAAATAAATCCAGAAAGCTAGAAATGAGGTCCTTACCGTGTGGCATTCAGATTGAAGTCGCAATTCTGAGTTTTAAGTAACGTGAAAAAAAAACATGAATTTCCCAATACTGTCCTGTCGATTAGAGTTGACCTGTCACATGCCTGATTGGTGTTTAGAGGGCGCTCATGGTGCATGTGACACTGGCTTGAAGCAATAGAGCACAAGATATTCAGATAACAGATAGTGACTAAAGACATTTAAAAAAACTGTTGAATCTGCAGTTTACAGGTTGAAGCCCAACGCAATAGCTTAGATGGTTGAGCTTCTGCATCATAAGGATGGGTTCAAACAGCATTACAGGGGATATAATATGAGTAAGCTATCAGAAAGTTGATGTACCAGTGCGGTGTGGGTGTGTTTATCACCTGTGTGTTTCTTTTCCACACACACAGATAGAGAGAGGGAGAGAGATAGAGAGAGAGAAATATATGCAGAGATTTTCTTCTTTTGCATACTGTAGCCTCAAATGTGCAAATTAAATGCAGAAATTATGTACTTTGCATGAGTACTTTTTTGTGCTGGTACTTGGACATTAGGACATTTTATTGTAAACACACTGAGGATTTTCTCAGTGGTGTACTACAAGAATTGTAGAAAATTGGGTTATTAATTGTGTGGCCTGCACAAGTTATAGGTCCACAGTTTTTCCATACTGGGAACCAAGCACCCCACTCTAGCGCTTGACTCTCTCAGAGTAGAAAAGGCGAGCAGTCCAAGGCCTACTCAGGGAGGTTGTGTGCGCTAGTAATCACCATTCACTGGGACGCTATAATAACATTCAATAAGTGATTTTCCAGTCAGTGTTTTCTCTCTAGATGAAGGAAAAGTACAGTTATTACACACACACATTACAAACTACTACGTACTAATTTACAAAGATATACATTGGGGAGAGGGAAAATAACAGAGGGCATTGAATATTCTCCTTTGACCCATTTAAAAGTCATACAAACATATAGGGTATGTCTATTTGCTTGGTCAAAGGTTCAAGATCAACAAACCTTATGTTGAAAAAATAATTTTGTACATAAATGTAATCATCAATAATATTAATTAAAAAATGCATTTATTAATGTTAAGAACCTCATCCACTTTGACCAATAATAATTTTCAACATTAGTAACTCAATAAAGCATTCAAAATGAGTAAAATATTTACATGTGAATTGTTATAAACTTTCTAAACACAAAAATGCAATAATAAAAACCACCCCAAGAGAGCCTCACATTTTGAGCCCATAACAAGCAACCATAGACATAGCCTCATAGAGGTTCTGTGCAAAATGCACCTTTTTTAACATATTCAGGCCACAATAAATGCAACCACGGAACAAGCCTATAGAAAGTGCTGCACTCCAGCTGTAGAGACAAAGCTCCAGTGAATGCTCTATGAGCGGCTCTTCTGCTGCACCGGGAAGAGCCACTGCCTTCTCACCACAGTGGGTGATTGCCCTTCAAGGGGAGCACTGTATTCATACCTCTGCGGATAAAGGTAGCCTTAAGGTCAGATAAGGTCTGGTGACATCTGAGTTAAAAGGCAGACATAAAAATGGTTCTGTATAAATCAGAGACTATGGCAGGTTCCATTGTCTAAATTGAGGAAGATGGCAATCTACATGAACCATGATGGAGCCGGGACCAACATAAGATGGACTCGGACCTTAGGGAGTATACATCCAAAGGTTCCAGAAACCAGGAAACCCTGCTAATCCTAGGGTGCCACGTCACCTCTGTACCCAACCCTCCTGCTCATCATGGTGGCACAGTTCTAAATGACATCATCCACAAGTCACTAGTCACTTCTCTGCAGGCCTCAGCTTAGCACCTCTCTGACATCATTGCAAGGGCCTTCCTCACTAAATCTTCAAAGGAGAGCCTCCTCCTGTGTTGGCACCAGTGGTTTGGGCTCTCTCTTTTGTTCAGTGGGCTTGCGCAGGACCATCCCTGGTGCAGTGTAACAGCTGACTGATTGGTGTAGATCCTTCAGCCCTAGCCATTTCCCTTTCCGGAGCTGAGTGAAGCACTGTTAATGCTCCCTTTGTGTGGGGATGCCTTTGTTCCTGCTGCTGGAGAGAAATGTAATTAACCTGGCACAGCAGAGTGACAATAAGCCTAGGCTCTGATCCAGACGTGAGCCAGAGAAATATGACAGTTCTGAATGACCCATAAATTGTACCGATATCTTTGTGAAACGTTCAGATTTGGTTTTCTCAAGCAGGTTACACCCCATCTTGATACGTCACTTATATTTCTAGGCCAAAGTGAAGCAAAGTTGAACTCTAAGGCAGTTTTCTCCGAATAAGTATGATAAAGTGTCAGTATCAATAAAACAGTATCTTACATTGCCTTCCCCTATCAGTGTGCACTGACATTCTAAGGCTTACCCTAGGCCAACATCTAATCTCTTCTGTGCTAGGCTTCCTGTGTAGTTACTGGGCTGCACACTACAATAGTCTTACATACACAGCCCACAAACAAATGTAAACATGGAACCAGCCAAGTGCCCCTTACCATTGCTTAGATGCACAGGCCTTATATTAAAAGGTGGGCACTGACAGTAAAAATACTCAGCCCTTTTACCATGTGAACCCCGGTTGGTAAAACCCATGTAGTGAGGCTTATCCATAGTAAAAAGACCAAAACCAAGTAATCCAGCAAGCAACAAATCTGGGCATACCGAATGGGTGGAACCCAACTGCTACAAGGATGCACGGCATTTCAGGTAAGAGTTGCACGGAAAAGAGCTATAGGAATGTCTCCGTACTGCAAAACCAGAGCATGGGGCATTTCACAATAGAGGTCACTTGTACAATTAGATGGTTGTCTGACATTGGTTAATGGTACCAGGTTGCACTGAAATTGAATGTGTAAAGGTGCACTTTAAGAGTGTCCTTGACTATTTATCTCTGGGGTAACTGCATACTTTGATCCAGGGCAAAGGTATTGTGTTAGAAGTCTTTGGATATTTCGGGATTTAAGGGATCAGGGCATGATGCAATTCAGGAGAAGTTGTATTGCTAGAGATTTATATAAGTCTTAGCCCAGATATTCTAATGCATAATGCAAGTCTGTATTGAAGCACAATGCCACTTTTAGGTTGATGTGACTAAGCCAAAAATTCCTGAGTATTTATGGTCTATTTAACATTTGCACACTGCAATAACATTAAACTGTGATACCACTTCCCTTTGCATTTAGTGAATTGATGTCAATGCGAGAAAACATTCTTTACTATTGTAAATGCCTGTCTCCTATTCCCCGACCAAGACTGGTGTGATAAGTTTCCATTCCCGTCCTTGAAGGGGAGTTACCCAAGCCTTGAATGGAGTAAGCTTACATTATAAAAATGGGTCAGAGAGGAGTTTCAGAATACCCATTGAACTGTAGTACAGTGGATGTATCCGCAAATACAGTAGAGAAATCTGCACTATGAAATGCATTTACTCATGCCAAGAATCTCTTTGTGAATTCCTGGCAAGCCTAAAAAAGAAAAGTCTGTGTTTACCTTTGTTACTAGGCCCCATTATGTTCATCTACTTGTAGTATTTTCAAAACAAATTTTCATTATGCCCCTACAGCACTTCAGCTTAATGATGTGCCTACTAGAGCCGGTAATGAATAGTTTGTTGTCTGTGGATGATCCAATCTCAGGCATGTGTCTTAGTAAAACTGAAGCATCTTGAAAGCTAGCTGGTGACAGGCTTTTGAAAGATCTCCAGGTAATTCTTAGCGAGTTAATTCCAATCTATGTTTACACCGTGACCTTCCTAATGGAGAGTGGGTATCAGAGACATGGTCATGCTTCCTCAAACCAAATATGAGCTTAATTGCTTAGTTATGTCTGTGCAGCTTAGAAATTAGGGGACATATTTATACTCTGTTTGCGCTGCATGTGCGTCAAACATTTTGATGCACATTCGGCGCAAACTGTGCTCCATATTTAAACTTTGGCGACCCAGCCCACGGATGTCAAAATTCCTCTGTGTGAGGCATTTTGTGGATGAAGGAAACTGCCTTGCATTAATGACATGCAAGGTAGGCCTTCCCGCCCCAAAAATGACTTTAAGGCCTGTGCGCCTTATTTATACTCCTGCGTCATTTTGATGCATAGGAGAGGGTGGCCCTTAAAAAACGGCGCACAGCCTGATGTGTGCCATTTTTTCAAGCCTGGGTCAGGGCAGGCATTAAGGGATCTGTGGGCTCGGAAGGAGTCCAGAGGTACCCTCCCCTGCCCCCAGGGAAACCCCCTGCCACCCCTGGAGGACACCCATGGATGGGGGGACCCATCCCAGGGAACTAAAGGTAAGTTCAGGTACGTATTTTTTAATGTTTTTTTAAGTGGCATGGGGGGCCTGATTTGGGCCCCCTACATGCCACTATGCCCAATGACCAGGCCCAGGGGACTTAAGTCCCCTGGGCCTGGCCATCGGGCAAGGGGGCATGACTCCTGTCTTTCCTAAGACAGGAGTCTAGTCAATGGGGATTGTGTGTAAAAAAAATGGCGCTAGTCCAGTTTGAGGCCTGATTTGCACCATTTTTGGACGCCCAACCCCCATTTTCCCATACGCCGACACTGTCTGGTGTGGTCATTTTTTTTTACTCAGACCAGATAGCAGCGCCGGCCAACGTCATTCAATAAATAAGGTGCCCGCATGGCGCGTTGGAATGGCGTTAGCCAGCAGTGAAATTTTTGACGCACAACTGCGTTGGCGTGAAAAAGTATAAATATGCCCCTGAATGTACAGCGTACGATCATGATGACCGTTTATGTTTCGGTAGTCAGATTGACTGCTAGGAAATTTTTTACCATCCTTAATAGTAGCTGCCAGCTATGCCTATTTTGTTGTAAATCTGCTGAAAAAGATGAAAACATGTCTGTTTTCTTTTTGTTGTGTTTTTCTCTGTAAATTAATCTAAATACAACTCATTCCAGTCTTCAATTTATTTGAATTACATAACACAACCACAAACAAATCCTTTATTTGCGTAGAAAACGCTACAAAAAGGTAGCGTAGCTTTCTAACTTCGGTACTATATAAAAATTGCATGTAGCATTACGAATCCCTTTTTTTCAATCAGTTAAAAACCTCAATGTTTAAAATGATTATTATGATACCGTTAAAGATGTAGCAATATTTCCGGAGGCTCAAAATATGCAGGATATCAATGCCACAAAAAACAAGGTTATAACAAGTTACTAGATAAGCAACGGCTTCAACACAATGTTTACCCAGACAAGGGTTATTCACTAACACGTTCTACCCTTCAATATAAATAAAAATGAATTGCGGTTTTTACCAGCGAGGGTATATTAAAGTATTGCAAAGCGCAGCCACAATAGTCCCAGTGGAAATCTGAAAGGTTACTGTGTCAATTACAAGCCTCGTTCAAGAATTTACTTTTGACAAATTAAAATTAACTACCATTTAAAAAAAAAAAAAGTTGAAACAAATAATTGTGCTTCTGGTATGCCGACTGCTGATGTAACAATAATTCGCAGATTTCATTTTTGATACCTCCTTTTCAATAGATTTCACTTGTATATGAAAATAGGCTCATCTCTCTGAACGTCAATGTTTGAATAATTAAAAAATGTTCGGTATCATGTACATAAGTATTATTGTTTTTAGCTTAGTTACGATAGATTTGTAAAGGCCACTCCTTTAAGAATGTGTTAAAGAAAATTATTTGAAAATTATATTGATGTTCAAATGTATATTTCCATTGCTGCACGTTAATTTGGGTGGTTTACAAAGCCCCATCTTGTCCCCAGGTGGATGACCACGTCAAAGTATCTAAGCTCCTTGATAGGGTAAATATATTGCGTCCACTATGTTAGGCCTGCGGTCAAAGTATGCCACAGGCTATTGTGCATCTCATGTTTAGGTGAAAAGGTAAGCTTCGTGAAAGGTAGCCGTTTATTCTATGCTCTTACTAAAAATCAAAAAATACATTTACATGTTATCTGAGCTAATGTAGTCATAAACTGATCTTGCCAAGTGTTACTTGAGAGAAAATACAATTTCTGCAATACAATATAAACTCTATTTGAGAAATGTGGTTATTGGTTGGGGGGTGGGTGAAACCCTACCTAAGCAACAATCACAGTCCTTGTCAGGGTGAAATGTAAAAGATTACTAAATGAACTTGGGCTTAACCCTCTGGTGGGTTGGCACACAAGCAGTCAGGTTAACCTTAGAGACAATGGGAAAAGTATTTTTTCAGCATTCAAACAATAAAGCGAAAACACAATACAAGTAAAATCCCACACCAATCTAGAAAAATAGAGTAACATTTGATAAAATGCACCTAAATGACAACAATTCAGTCAGTAGAACTGAATGCATTTTCAAAGATTTCAGGTAAAGCAGAGCAACACAGCAACTAATGCTAATTATGGTAATCTGATCACACTTGATCAAGACAAAGTCACACATAAAGTGTAACAACGATGGAGCAAAGGCCGAGCACAGGACCATGGTTGGCTAAATAAGAGAGTGCCTCTTGGGGCATATTTAAGAAAAGTGGTGCTGCACACAGTGCAGTGCCACTTTTCTTGCCCCCACTAATGCCACCATGTGTGTGCTGTATTTAAAATACGGCGCACCATGGTGGTAGTTAGGGGACTAATCTGAATTTTTGGCGGGAGTCCATCGCTTTGCAGGATTAACGTCAAAAATTCTGACGCTTATCCTGCAAAGCACCCAGAGGCCCATTGTAAGCAATTGAATCCTCCTTTTAACACCTCAATCAATCAGTGATTTTTAAAGTGCTGCTGATCACCCATAGGGTCTCAAGGCGATGTTTGTAGGCATGCTGCTCAATCGAAGAACCAGGTCTTGAGGTCCTTCCTTAACTGCTTCAGTGATGCGGTCTGCCTGAGTTTGAGAGGTACCATGTTCCATTCCTGGGCTGCAAGATAGGAGAAGGATCTTCTTCCTGCTGTGCTTTTCCTGATATTGTGAATGGCTACAAAGGCGAGCTGGGAACAACGGAGATGTCTGTTAGGTAAGTAGAAGGTGAGTTGGTGGTTGAGGTATGCCAGTCCTATGTTGTGTAGTGCCTTGTAGGTGTGGATCAGGATTTTGTATGTGATGCGCTTGTGAATGGAAGCCAGTGTAGGTCTCTGAGATGGGAGATGTGGCTGTGTCGGGAGATGTCCAAGATGGGTCTGGCAGCTGCATTCTGGATTCTTTGTAGTCAATTGTAGTTTCTTGGTGATGCCAGCATAGAGTCTGTTGCCATAGTCCAGTTTGCTAGTCACAAGTGGATAGGTGACTGTCTTCCTCGTGTCGGAGGGGATCCACTTGAAGTCTTTCATAGGAATCGGAGGGTGTGGAAGCATGACGATGAGACGGCATTAACCTGAAGGGTCATGGACAGAGAGGAGTCCAGGATGATGCCCAGTTTTTGTGTGTGGTCAGTGGGAGCAGGGTTGTTTCCTAGTCCAGTATGCCACCAGAAGTCGCTCCAGTCAGAAGGGGTGGAGCAGATTACTAGGATCTCTGTCTTGTCTGGGTTGAGTTTGAGGCAGCTGGCTTCCATCCAGGAAGTGACTGCTCTCATCCCATTGTGGAAATATCTCTTGGCCTTTGCAGAGCCATCGGACAGAGAGAGGATCAGTTGGGTATCGTCAGCATAGGAGACTTTGATTAGCCCGTGTTGTTTGATGATCTCGGCTAGTGGGGCAATGTTTATGGTGAAAAGCTTCGGGCTGAGTGATGATCTTTGGGGCACTCTGCAGCATATGTCTTTGGGTTCAGACGTGAACAGTGGTAATCTGACACTCTGTGTTCATCTGGTGAGGAGGGACGCGATCAAATCCAATGCTTTAATAAAGATGCAGGCATCATGTTGTCTGTCGCAGAGGGCGGCGCGGGAGACTGTGTCAAAAACAGCAAAGAGATCAAGGAGGATGAGTGCGTCCTTGCCTCAGTGGTCTAGTATGATGCATATGTCATTGGTGGCTGCTAGGAGTGCAGTTTCGGTGCTGTGGTTGCTTCCGAATCCAGATATGGATGGGTCTAGGATTTGGTGTGCTCTGAGCAGGTGTTAAAAGTGCTCAAAAAAAGGTGCAAGGAAATCTCTGAGATTTTCTTGTACCTTTTTTGGGACCCGCTAATGGAGATCACCACCTTTGCATACATTTTGCCTGGTGCATCTTGCCTCTTTGTAAATATGGCACAGCGTTTTTGGCCTTCTAATGCCACATTAGGATAAAAAAATGTATGCTATGTGGTTTATTCGAATAGCTCTAGGGTCTCTTAAATATGCCCCCTTATGTTCCTTGGATCAAGATGAAAAGTCTCCATCGGACTGCGTTGAGGAGCAGCCGAGCAGGAGCTATGATGAGGTTCTGCACTGAGATGCATTGCACTGGGTTGGTGGTGTCAAATCGCCCAATCAGGAGATGAGATTGTGGAGTTGAGATGCATTGAGCTGCATTTGGGTTGATTAAGCCTCTTGTCTGGTGCTAGGTTTTGGAGACTTGTGTTGAGATGCGCAGTACTGGGTCTTGGTTGGGGAGACCACTGATCAGGAGCTATGATGTGGGGTCCGGCATCAAGATGTGGTGCACTACATTGGTTCGGTCTAGTCTGGAGCTGGCAATGAGAGGACGTGCATCGAGATGCATCACACAGATTTGGTTTTGAGGAAGCCACCAGTTTGGAGTTGGTGATGCAAGGACTCATGTCATACTGGGTGAGTTCTGATTAAGCCACCAGTCAGGAGCCTTTTGTGTCCTTGTAGTTCAGAACAGCAGACCAGTTGGCTGTTCCTTGGAGACACTCTAGTAGTATGGGTTTAAAGCAGCAAGGCACGCCTCGGACATCAGGGCAGTCCACAAACAGTGGCGGCAGTCCACAGGCAGGCAGTCTTCGCGTTGCTGGGCTGACCTTCTTGTATAGACTAAAGTTTTCTGAAGAGTGGGTCTCAGTTTTCAACATTTATACCTGGTGCCAGCTTTGAAGTGGGGGAACCTTCTAGACTTCCACACATATCTGGTTCTGGGCGTTTCCTTCCTTCCCTTGCCCAGTCCCCAAGACACGGGGGGAACAAAAGGCTAGTATAAAAAAAATTGTTAGTGCAGAAGGCATCCACCATGAAGTGCAAGTGTGGGTGGTGATAGCTACGCTCCCACCAATCCTGTCATGATAGCTCCTCCTGCTAACACCCAGTCCCACTTTGGGGCATTCCCTGTGATGAATACACAAAGGCCAGCCGCCAAGTGCACCTAGTCATGTGACCCAGGACACAGGCACCAAGTAGTTAGGACTAGAAAATGCCAACTTTCTAAAAGTGCCATTTTCAGGATAGTGACTTAAAATCTGACTTAACCTTAAAAGAGGATTTTCAATTATAACTCTTAAGAGGATACATGACAATTCTAGCTGTTCCCAAACAAAATGTATCACTTAATAAATGTAACATGATAACCTAATGTTATCCTATGGTAGAGATAGGCTTTGCAGTCATGGAAAAGGTGTTAAAGGGTTTTTCAGTACCAGTACATACAGAACTTAAATACTCATGTCTATCTTTTAAATTACAATGCACCCTATTCAAAGGCATGTTTAGGGCCCACTCTAGGGGTGATTCACATTAGGTCAGGCATATAGGTTTATTCTGCCAGGTCAAAATGGCAGTTCAAAACTGCACACAGGCTGGAATGGCATGCCTGACACATGTTTTAAAAGTCTACCTAAGTAGGTGGAACAACCTATGCTGCAGGCCCACTAGTAGCATTTAATGTACAGGCCCTGGGTACATGTAGTTCCACTTTACTCCGAACATGTAAGTAAATGAAATGTACCAATGGGTGCAAGCCAGTTTTCCCATCTTGAGTGAGCACAAACATCTTAGCACTGATCAGCAGTGGTAAAGTGTGCCGAGTCCTATAGCCAACAAAAACAAATTTCAGCAAAACAGAAGAAGAGAAACCAAAATGTTTGAGGGAAGACCATCCTAATGCTGTCATGTTTAGCACTCACCAACATCATTAAGTCATATGGCCATCATTAAAGTTCATTGAAACTTATATGAGAGACGGTATTGTTTGTAGTGCCTATTCTTGTACCTATTCACACTCTGACCCAGTTTTTTCAGTTAAGAAAAAAGTATCTCAGAGAGGTGAAGTTGCCGACTAAATGAAAGACAGCTGCCTTAAGCTCAACTCAGACAAGGCAAAGATCCTCATTCTGGGCCCCAAACCCACCGTTTGAGATGACTCCTGGTGGCCAACTGCCCTTGGAACCGCCCTTGCCCCCACCGACCACGCATGCAACCTTGACATCATTCCCAAATTATCTCTGTTCATGGGCCGAAAAGTCAAAGCCATCTCATCATTGTTCTTCAACACACTTCACCTGCTCCAGAAGATCTTCAAGTGGATCCCCATCGAAACAAAAAGGACAGCCACCCACACACTCGTCAGCAGCAAACTTGACTACGGCAATGCACTTCATGACGGCATTACAAACAAAACTCAAACAAGACTCCACAGAATACAGAAGACAGCGGCCAGACTCATCCTGGACATCCCTTGCAACAGCCACATCTCTGCCCACTTGAGAATCCTGCACTGGCTCCCCATCAAGAAATGCATCACCTTCCAACTCATAATACGCTTACAAGGCCCTGCACAACATCAGACCAGCTTACCTCAACCACTGCATATCCTTTTATGCCCCCACCAGACAACTACGATCTGCTCAAATGGCCCTTGCTGCCACCCCTCGAATCAGGAAGAGCACGGCAGGAGGTAGATCCTTCTCTTGCCTCACCACGCAGACCTGGATCCAGCTGCCACCCTACCTCAGGGAGACTCCCTCGCTGAATCAGTTCAAGAAGGACCTCAAGAACTGGCTCTTCTATTGATTAGCATTCCCTCGCCAGCGCCTTGAGTCCCCATGGGTGAGAAGTTGCACTGCACAATTGATTGATTAATTGAAGTGATTTCCTCATGGAGAATACTGCTTGATAAACTAGGTGGAGCTGGGATTACAGCCATGATACCTGTTTCTTCCATAGGATACCTGTTCCTACCATCTGCAAATAGGATAACTGCCCTTTCTATTACATGAATGAAGAATCCATGTTGTATTCTCACATTTCTACAACTAAATTAGCATTCTTTATTAGAAATCAATATGAGCTCATAAATCTAAATTCTAATTGTGCTGGCGAGTACAAAGCGATTTCAAAGTATATGAAAATACTGGTAAGAAAAACAATAGCTTGACATTTTAGCAAGGAATAACGTGCAGAAGTCAGTAATGTAATTATAAATTTCTCAATTTTTGCTTTGCTATTTTTTTTCCTTCTTACTAAATAAAGGAATCTGAATTAATGCGTTTGACTGGTTGATGCTAAACATATTTTAAATGTACACAACCTACACTGTAATGCAACATAGCACTCTTTTAGCCTAATGTGCACATGCCACCACATCAGGTTAAGTCAACGCAGGTCAAAGGTTTTGCATGCAAAATGCGCTATATGATGCAAACACTTTCCATAGGAGGGCTGTATCCGAGAGAAAGGATCAGCCATAGGAATTGTAGGTGTGGTAGGCCTTTTTACTTCAACAGAGTGACACCTTAGGCAATGCTGTATGTGCCCTATGCCCAGATGCTCTTTCATGTACTACAAAGCAACATGACACATGTCTACTCAGCTGAATGTGGCTGCAGGGGAAAATAGAAGGTGATTGGGCTTGTACGAGTGACAGTCGACAGTGGCTCCCTCAGTGTGCATCGGTCAAATTTGTGGTAATGCAGAGTAGTTCTATTGACAAGCCAAATAACTTATCGAGTGTACAATCACAACCGAACAGGACCTATCCAGTAAACTGTCAAGGCTGCAGAAAACCCGTGTAGTTCCCTGCTCGACCATGGCACAATTCTAATGCCCATTTTACCGTGAAGCAAATCATCATACAATGTCAATCGATTCTGCCAGGCAACTGAGCTCCATGCATCGCCGGCTTATTGCAATGTACCGTAGCATAACATATATAACAGGGCTAACAGATGGTACATCAGTCCACTGATATGCCGCACTATACTGCCCAACACACCAAAGGACATATTTATGAAAAGTGGCACTGCACCTGGTGCAGTGCCACTTTTCTTGCACCCCCTTAGCGCCCCCCTAATGCCACCATGTGTGGGCTGTATTTAAAATACAGTGCACCATGACAGTAGTTAGGGAACTAGCGTCATAATTTTTTATGCAAGTTTGGCGCTTTGCAGAATTAACGTCAGAAACTTATGACGCTAATCCTGGAAATCACCCAATGGGAGCCTCATTTAACGCCTGCTCAGAGCAGGCATTAAAAGTGCCAAAATAATTGAAGGGAAGAAGTCTCTTAGATTTCTTTGTGCCATTTTTTCAGCCCCATTAATGGGGGACTACCCCCTTTGCATACAGTATGCCTGGTGCAGGCATAATGTAGCGCAAAGCGCTACAAAGTGCCGCAATACATGCATTGTGCCACTTTGTAATAATGGTACTAATTAGATGTTAGAATGCCGTTAGGCCCTTTTAAATCTGGGCCTAAGAGCGCATAGTTGAAATTTATAGTATAAGTAGCAGATTTTTATCACTTACCTCAGCTGCTGCTTTACCCGATTGCAGTGATGCTAATGTCATGTGTGCATGTTTATGATGTACCGTGAAACATACACACATGATAAGCAATAGTGGTTGAGCAAGCCAGCCTTTTGCCTTGTGATGCTACTGTTTTGATATGCAAATATGACCTTTCTTTCTCATTATAACTCTCTTTGTCCATTAAAAGAGAACACGCCTTACAGTTCCAACAGCAACATCACGACCATTTAAAGAATTTAAAAGTTTTAACTGGATATTAAAAGGACACATTAAATCATTTAAACTTGAGAGGCATTTTACTTATTCAAAATAAAGTGTAGGTATCCACTGTCGCCTTTCAGTTTTTTATTGAATGCTAGCAGATAACCGAAAACATGCTACTCTGGATATTGAACAGAAGACGCGCACAACATGAACTAAACGAAGAGCAGACGTTCAGCAGACATTGTTATGAATCTTGTCTCTAGTCATGATTGTGTATTTTCAGAAACAACATAATAAGCGAAATAAAAATAAAAGCAACACTAAAATAAATCATTTTCGTTTGGTCTTTGTCAAAAGTACTTATAAATGCAGACCGATTGCAATAGATAACTCATGCCAGCTGGATTTTAAAAGGAAGGACTTGGTAATTATGGAATAATGCAAACTGCTCGTAAAAAAGCAGCGGGGACATAGTGAATAGATATTTAAAGTGTTGCCTATTTAGTCTTTGAAAATCATAAAACTGGCTGCATGGTATTATTAAGTCCAGGAACTTTCTTGATTTTTTTTGTGAAAGATGACATCCCATCACTTCACCTAATCCCTTCACAAGAGAACAGGCGCCCTTAACCTTTGTCAGATTACGTTTTTGTGGCCTCGCATGCCTTTATAGATTGGTGGCCTTATTTTCGGAGTTATTTTTATTCTTTTAAAAATGATTTATATGGTTTGCTTTTCCTTTCTGTGGTAGGCATTTCCCCATGTGTTGCCCACATCGACACACTGCTGTATTTGTTTGTGAACAACATTACATACACAGGAAGAGTATATGCAGGGATGAGACTATCATTAGAGCAGCAGTGGCATCTGGTATTGTAGTGTAAGAGAATGATTGCTGAGCAATAATGGCTCCTTTTTTCTTCTCAAAACGGGGACTTGGTTGCATTAGGCCCCTTGTAAATCTTGCTTAGTCACCTTTCATAACCCTTTGCACAGCCTCAATTGCTAATGCACATGACTTGACAAAGATTAATCTTACATCCTTTGAACAGCACCTCATGCACCCCTTAGATAGATGCGACCATTATTTGTTGAGAACAATGTCATATGGGCTGCCTCATATGCCCATGTATAATACAACTCCCTCATGTGCGCACATAAATTCTCTCATATCTTTGGAGATCCTGGGAAAGCTAATGCAGCCTCAAACAGCCTTCTTTCTCCATGTGTATTCATTTATGACAAGGTAACCATTCAAATCATATTGGTAGTGTTAGAAATGGGTTTTCTGGTTGGCTAGGGTATGCACCTGAGCCAGGCTCAACCCACTCACTCTAGTCGGGACCAGGGAGTTACACGTCCAAGATAACCCATGCTCACCTGTTTGGTAGCGTGGCACGATCAGTCAGACGTATCCCAGAGGCAATGTGTAAAGCGTTTGCACAACGCACACAGCACACGTGACACACTATCCCCACCACAAAGGAAACACAGTGCCAATTTATATAAAAATTAACTGTATTGTACACAACCTAATTAGACCAAACACAACAAGTCAGTTATACCCTGCTACTCAAGCAGTTGACAGAACCTTACACAATACTGTTACTCTGCAGAAACCAGCATTAGTCACAAATAACACACAGGTTACTTATTATTCTGCAACATAAGAAAAAGCCAGGAATCACATTACTGCGCTTGTCATAGAAATATCATAAATGCCCATACCAGGAACATTAGAAAGCATATGGAAAGTCATAGAAACATATTAGCATAGAATGTCCATAACAAAGAACATCAGCACACTTATGTCACATTATACCAGAAGCAAGTTAGCATACAAATTCCAGCACGTCCATAATAGGAACATTGGGAAAGTGTATTGTCCAAACAAAGTACCTGTATTTGATGAATAGGCACCTCTAGTGCCGTAAAGCACAACAAGGTGGCCCCCGGTGCTCCTCTGCACACAATGAGGGCCTTGTGGTGATGTTGGGCGAGAGGGGGGCAGCACGCACCCCCTATGGTTTTTATATCAGGCCTCTCCTGGGGCCTGGGATCTGTAGCCCCCCCCGGACCACAACTGGCCCTCTACAGAGGGGGGGGCCAGTTCAAACAAACAATATGGGGCCACGAGCACACCTTGCAATGTGGTGAAGTCTCCGGCGAGGCTTCCGCCCCGCCGCAGTCTCCAAAAACACATCAGGTGGGGGGGAGCCTCCCATGAAATCTTATTTCAGAAAATGGCAATTTACAGTTGCACTGATACCTTCATCGTATGTTAGTATTTGCCATTATATGCACAGATTGGTTTCTCATCATATGCCTTTCACTGCCACCACTGGTCTTGGAACTCATATGTTGGATGTTTGCATTATTGACACTGTATGTCATCCTTCTCACAACATTCAAAGAAGGTACCTCCAGTACATGACATCAGCACCATCATAGATACTGGTAGATATGCATCATATGCCAACCGTTGCCATCTGATAACCACTTATTTTCATGCTTTGCATTTGCTTCCAGTGACCTATGTATGCCCTATCACATGCTAGTCTTTGCTATCATATTCCAAGGTTTGTATGTCCATTATGTACCAAACATTGTAATGGGATCCACATATAGCTAATGTTACCGCATATTTGATATTGGCATTACATATAGAGATACCTATGCACCAGGTATTGGCAGCACATCCACAGGTAGATTGGCCATTATAGGCAATGATTGTTTTTTGTGTGAGGTAGAGACCTCTTCACATTAAAGCCACTGCTATGCTGTTTTGCCAGGTAGGTACTCCATATATGTCTCTGACAGTGCCATCATAAGCCAGGGTATTTAGATTCCAACTATTGCCAATATTTCTAGGCATACTTATGCAATCACATGTCAGCTTTTTTCATTATACCTCTTGGTAAGACTATTGCCATATTCCAGGCATATTCAATGCTGCCCCATGCTAGCTATTGGCATGAAATGCAGGGTTAGTTACACCTAGCATATGAAATGCATTGTGCTTATATTACCAAGCTGCTGTCCCCTTCAAATGCCAATTATTACCATTGCATGTTGGATCTGTGAAAGAATTCAGCAAAAAGTGAAATCTGAATTTATTTTAGACCACCAGCAGAGCAGAATGGAGCAGAACTTGGCTTGAAAAATCATCAATATCCAGACTGCAGGAACACTGGGAATAGGCGTGTTTTTTTGTGCCAGGACACAGATAAGTTTGCTACTCTTCCTGAGTATGGTAAGAAAGTGAATTATTAATTGTGGTGCAGGTAGTTTGGGGGCCATAGGCCCTCATGCTACTGACATGATGCACACAGACTTTGTAGCATTGTATTATGAACTGGCCTCGACCATGTGCCTCCGGCCCCTTTTATTGGCAGAGTCACCTGACTGATGATGCCTGTGTTGGGTGGGTGTGGGTGTGCATGTAAAACCAGCCCTCAGCAGAGTGGCTGGCAGAAACACTAGGACGTGTCCAGCAGGACACTACATCCCTCCTAAACTTTATTGAGGAATGAAACAACAAAGTCCAACCTGTGAGAGAGAAACAAAGAAACAAAATATATACACGGAGTCTCTTCAGGGGGTCCGCCAGAGCTGTGGCAAGAACTAGGTGCAGCTGTGCACTCGGCTTCACAGCATGCCTCTGTTATTCAACCAGACTGCGCTGGACACGAACAGCAGTGCCGATGACATCCGGATACTTCAGTCGCTTGTCCACGACCTCACAGTTTGCTGGATATTGTCGGTCCGGTCCCGCCTGGGCTCACGTTATCAAAGTCTATTTACAGTTTCTGATGCGGGTGCATCTGGAACAGTGGGGAGTCCACTGTACACAGTTTGGGATGGCATTCTGGCTCTGGAGATTGTCTACCTCCGAAGACTGCAGATGACATGATGGCCTGGTGCACCTGGGAGTCCAGTGGCAGAGCAGCAGCAGTCTTCCCTCTCGTGCCAGACCTCCAACAAGCAGGAGTCTCCTCGAGGCCCTTTCGCGGGCTACCACGGGACTCTGTGGACTGTGCCAGCCTATCGCAGGCCCAGCAAAGATGTTGCAGAGGAACAGCCTACAGAACCACATCCAAGTCTCGCTTGGAGCCACAAGGGTGGTTGTTGCAGGGTCAGCTTGCTCGAGCCACCAGGATTCAGGTGCTCTGGCCATAGTGCAAAGTATTCAGGTGACCAGTCTCTTAATATGAGACTTCCAGATGCCTGACGTGGAGCTGTCTCAGATGCATTCTCTCTCAGCAGGATTCCTCTCTCACAGGAATTCAATGGAGGCCCTTTCCCCTGGATTGCTGTAGGACAGCGTGGGCAGTGCGGGCCAACATAGGCCACGCCAAAGGAGTCTCTCTTAGCTCCCAACAGGGCCACATCCTAGTTTTGTGCAACCCCAAGGGTGGATGGTTCAAATGATCTGGTCTGCTCTCACCGGCAGGTGTCTGGTTCATGGGGCCCATGGAAGGTGTTCAGATGGTGAGTTTCTACGTTGCCAGACATGCCTTGTCAGCATCAGTTCTTGTTACTGACTGTCTCCACTCAGGTGGTGCTGTGGTCCTTCGGTGGTTGGGCGATGCACCTCATCGTGATGATGATGTGTTTTTCATCCTTCTGCAGATCAAACAGGTGGCGGCATCTTCGTCGGCGGAAGGATCACTTGATGGACCACTGGTGGGTCTTGTGCGGCCTGTGTAGTTGATGACAGTGATGCCATCGCAGCCAAGCAGCTGGTGACAAGTGACAGGACGGTCGCACTGAGAAGCATGGGGGTCCACCCGCATAGCTGTCTTCAGTGACGTCTGCTCGCCCTGGTGACTGTCTTGTGCTGATGGATACCTTCTCATCTGCTCGCACCAGTCCTCAGTTGTGTCAATCTACTTCCTTCCACTTGCACACCTGTGATGTGGTGTGACCGGTCTGTCACACTCCTCTCTTCTTCTCATTTCTTGTTGCGGCCTCGTGCCACTCTCTCTTCTCCTTTTCCTCCTTGGTGTGGCGTCGTGCCACAGGTCTCATGTTGCGTCATATGAACCTATCACTGCACCTCCGCTGGTGCATCTTGCTCGGTCTCAGCCTCTCGCAGGCTGAGTCCTGTGGGTAGGACATGATCGGCTCATCTGGCAGACCTCTCCCAGTCTGGTCTGTTCCCGGATCCCCTAGGTGGACCTCTCCCTGGCAGGATAGTCACTGCTCTCTTCCTCCATCTCTTCACTCGAGGGCAACACTCTTGCGCCTCGAGGCTGCGCTGTTGCACCACTCACTCCTGCCTCCATTTAATTTGGCAGGGTCGGTCAGTTCTGATGACCTGCTCACTGATGGGCCAACGGTGGCCATCTTCTGTCCTTGTGTGGCCAGTTGACATGGCCTCTTGTCCCGTGCGTTACGTCATGCTCTCAGGTGCGCTCTCCATCTTCGCGGGCTCTGCCCGTGTCATCACGTTGCCCCTTGTTAATGCCTGGCATGTCCCTTTCTTGTCCTGCGGTGATGTCCATCACTGCTGGGGCATGTGGTGTTCTTCTGGCGGTGGCGGCTGACCGTCGCCAAGGGCTGCATAGGCCATGCGCGCTCTCCTTGTGCCTCACGTGGCACTTACGTCCATTCCTCACCGTTGCAGCTTAGCAGGGTCAGCTGCAGTCTTCTCCGTCCCTGTGCAGCGTCGTACACGCCACTTCCATCTTCTGCACCGTTTCCGTCTTCTGGCCCGTTTCTGTCCACGGGCGTGCTGTTGGTCCAATACAGTCACTCTCTAGGGTGTTGCTGTAGACTTTTTTTTAACAGAGCTTGTTTCCCTGTTAAACAGAAGGAAGGGTGCAGTACCAACTTTGCCCACTAGATTCCACTAGTGTACTTCTTTCCAGCTGGAAAGACACTCTTTCTTCCTCTCTTGCCTTGTTAGTTGGAGGCAGACACCTGAGCAACTACACTGCCCAGGAGTTTACCAGGCTGGAGTGGCCTCTGGAGGGGTCTGCAGGTAAGTATCCTTTTCTCTCTTTTCCACCTTTCTGTCTTTTTTTTTTTCAGCTGATTTTTCCTTTTCCATAGAAGGGGGGCACGGCCCTGGCATTTAGAACTTTGGTGCGTGTCTGCACCATCATATTTGAATTTGTTTCAGTGCGTGTCTGCACCAATGTACTTTCTGTCCACGTGGCAGCTTGGGGGGCGGCTTTGGGCATTTTTCTTTCTCTTTGGGTTTGGTGCATGCCAGCACCATTTTCTCACAATGGCACCATTTACTTTGGTCATGAGCAGCCCCAGCAGCCTTCCCACATGCTGCGGACACGCTATAGCTAACAAAGGGGGTGGGGGGCAGCTTGGGCATTTTCTCTTGTTTCTTGGTGCACGATCGCACTATTTTCTTTAGGCGTGGCCGCAGCAGTATGGCCCCGGCCATGGTTTGGCGCCCTTTTCTTTTTTCTTCACGGTGCACGACAGCACCAGTTGCCCACATAATGCGTGGCCCCAGCAGGCTTCTGTCACACTGTGGGCCGCGCTGCAGCGGACTCGGGGGGTGGGGGGACTCCAGGCATTTTCGCACGATGACCCTTTGGTGAACCAAGCACAGCCGCGGCAGCCTTTACTGATGCTGCGGGCACGCTTCACTCAACACAGGGGGCATATGTGCGCTTTTGAGTGTGGACTTGCCTGTCTTCCTGCACTCTCCTTTCCCCGTCATCTATGCTGCTTGTACTCCAGATGGCAGCAATTGTCTTAATTTTCACCTCCTTGCCTTTTTTTCTTTCTTTGTAGACAGCTACAGCTGGTGCACGCGTGGGGCAGACTCACTCATCGCCAATGTAGTGTTGGGGGCCTTAGGCCATCATGATACTGAAATAATGCATACAAACTCCGTAGCATGGTAGTATGAACTGGCCTCGGGCACGTGCGCCCGGCCCCTTTTATTGGCAGGGTCACCTGACTGGTGATGCCTGTGTTGGGTGGGTGTGGGGTTTGCATGTAAGACCAGCCCTCAGCAGAGTGACTGGCAGAAACACTAGAAAGTGTCCAGCAGGACACTACCGTGCATAGTAATCCACAACAAGTAATAGAGTCACTAACCTGCCTAGGCAAAGCTTTCAGTAATTCAAACCTACGCTCAACCCCAGATAGGTATGGCACAGAACAGACAGGCTTAACTCAATGAAAATGTTAAAGCATTTAGAAGTCTGAAACATTTAAAAAGTCAAAGACACAGCACAACAAAAATCCCACTCAAATTTCTGTAAAAGAGATAAACATTTAATAAGAAATTGACACATACATGACACAAAATCTTATAAAAGGAACAGGTGATTTGAATTTTTAAAAATCGAAGTCAAAAAGCGCCAAGAAAAAAGTCTCAATGTAAGTAAATGGTCATGGTAAACCAGGACCAAGGTGCAATTTCAGACTGACTGTGATGGAGCCCAGGTCAGATACATTAGGTGAAAATGTCCCACTGAAACTCTGGAGCTCCAAAAGTTGAAGAAAGTACGTTCTGCTTCAGAAAGACACTTTAATACTTTTTTGAAGAAAAGTTTTCAATTTCTTCTAAGTCTCAATGCCGATTGGGACTTTGTCACTTTTTGAGAAGAAAAACCTTCTCTATTTTGGTCTCTGTTAAAACTGTAGCAGCTGCCATGGAATTGAAGGAAGTATACCAGAAGCAGGTTGGTCCCACTGGAACTCTAGCGCTTTGGTGATTTTTCCCGGAAAGTGTTTTAATTCCCAACTCAGACAGCAACTTAGGCCCATATTTATACTTTTGGACGCAAACCAGCGCCGGCGCTGGTTTGCGTCAAAAATTTTACCACCGGCTAACGCCATTCCTACGCGCCATGCAGGCGCCTTATTTAAGGAAGGACGTTAGCCGGCGCTGCGGACTGTTCTGAGTATAAAAAATTACTCAAACCAGGCAGCGCTGGCGTAGGGTAAAATGGGGGTTGTGCGACAAAAAATGGTGCAAGTCAGGTCTGAGGCAAAAATCATGCCTCAAACCGGACTTGCGCCATTTTTTGACACACAACCCCCATTAAAATGACTCCTTCCTTAGCAAAGACAGGAGTCATGCCCCCTTGCCCAATGGCCAAAAAGTTGCTACTTTTCAGCTGAGCACTTCAGAGAGAAGGCCTCTTGCAGCTTGTGGTATCTTGTAGCCCTACAGTTAGCTGATACTTTAACTCTACTTCTTTATCCTGGGTACAAGACTGAATAGGGTCAGGTTGTTTATTTCTCCTCACAGGTCTATACCAGTTGGAGACCTTTTGTTCTTCCATTGGTACAGAATGTGTTACCAGGATGTGCCTGGGGGTTCCAAATGTATGCCTGGTGCCAGCTAGTGAATGGGGGTGACCCTTGGCTCTTGCCTAACCAATGGAGTAAATGTTCCTTTGGGCAACCCTTCCTCATTTTGCAGCAGTTCTTATTTGCTCTACTGCAAACAATCCTATAGCATTCCTTATTCCCAAAATCCAAGATGGGGAAACCTTTCTCCGATCGTGGATGGATGATGTGCCCACTCATAGGTGTGCCTAGGATAATGAGCAGTCCTCTTCTCTGTAGTCATTTTAACCAGTTCACGGGTAGCTTACCTCCAACTGGGTTTGAAGCCAGACTAACTATGGGGACAAAAGTTCAGCCGGTCCAGGTGTCACTTGACATTCACTTGGGAGAGGAGGGGTCATTTTGAAGATAATAAAATTCCTGTCCACCTCAACCGGTCTTCACAAATGGGGAAGAAACCACCTTTCCTCTCGCAGGCCATTGTTCCTGCTCGAGAGGGTGAATTGGTGAGTGATTGGCGCTCCTACTTCTAACAATTAGAACTTGAAACGATTCAAATAACACGGTGAACAAACAACTCAGGTAACCACCCTCCAAAAGTTACCCCCACGATATCTCAGAAGGATATCCTAACAATATTATAAGGAGTGGTGGCACACGTGCAATAAATCCAATCTTCGTAGATAAGAAAAAACTAGCATGAACCAAAGTATTAAACACACTGTATCTATCTAGAATAACAACCAAATTATATCATTACACAAATTTATTATTCTCATTTCAGATCATAGAATACACAAAATCATACATCCTATATACAATCATAAGTGAAAATAACAATGTTCAAATTCACAAATACATAATTCGTCCAATTAAATAACTTCCTAAACCAAGAGAAATCCCTATTATTTGAATTTGTTGTCAACACGTGTTTCATCCGGGGGAGTGCCCCTAGGATTTCCTCAGGACTTTCTTATTACATACAGATCCATCCAATAATTCCTAAAAACAATATTGCCAAATAACATAAGTCAATAATCAATTTCATTTTATCCATACCCTTAATATAAACCACAGAAAATTACCACAAAAAATTACTTCAAAGAAATTAATTAAATTTTACCTCAAAAAACAATCATGTGAGATGATGAGAACCATGCAAATATCCAACAAGAATAGGTGACGTAAACAAATCTATCTCAAGTGAGCACATCATTCTATAAATATTTCACCCTGACAAACTATAAAAGGTGTAGTGATAACTAAAACAAGTGCAACTCCACTATAATTCTAATTAAGAACCTATTTGGTGCCCACACTATAGTATCTGTTACACATGCATACCATTGATATATGATAAACTCACCATAGTTGTCAATATAAAAATAAGTATAAATATAAGTAAGTGTCATGCTCTTCGTTTCTTCCAAAGAACCCAAATTCTGTTTAGTTACAAACCCCCAGAAAAATGTGTGCCCCCCAGTTAATTTAAATTTTACCTTACTAGCTCGATTATGTTAACGTTTCTTTTAGTAAGCCAAAGTGCTTGTTGACCATCAGAGTAAAAATCTAATAATACATGAATCTAACAAAAAATAATAAATTATTTCAGTTATGCAACAATTTACAGCGTATATACAATATTCATGCGATCCCCAAATAAACTTACCCATTCGCTTACGAACTTGAATCGAATACTAAAACCTCTCTCCACTCATTCCCAATGAATGTACCTATTGCAAAAGTTTGCACCAAATAAATACATGGACAATGTCTTTCAATCTAAACATGCAAATGGAAATTAAGAGTCTCGGTTTACCTGGTACAATATCCAACTCAGCGAGTACGCTACCGATTTAATTAAACCGAGTTGCTAACGTGCGTCCTATTTAAACACATTGGACGCCACGAAAGAATAATAAAAATAGAAAACGGACTATTGCACAACTCGCCGGCTCTACTATGAACATAGATGATGCACTCACCTCTTGTGATCTTCCTGTTTAGTTAACAAAGGATACTAAAAATCGAAAACGGACTACATTAGCTGCACCTAAGTCCAACGAGGAAAGCAGCCACATTAATCTAATACTTGTAACCACTTGGAGCCAGTTCCTTTCTATATAAACTCCATTCTATAAAAGCTCCCTGTCCTAGCACTAACTGAAGCCTATCTCTACTTAAATAAAATTATAAAATTACAATTATTCCATTATCACTACTGATAGTTGCTATAAACCATAATAAGTTGAGACTTTTGTTTGTTATTACTCACCAAGAAAATACTCAATCTCATGATCTGTGTTTAAACCTTGTTCTACCGCTCCTAACTTCATAATCCACAGTGATTCCCTTCTTCTTAAGGCCAACTCTCTATTGCCCCCCGTGGGTTATTTTCACAATGTTCAAAGCCAAAAAACTTAAAGTCTTTGTGTACTCCTTGTGCTTTACATACCATCATGTGCAAGGTTATCGGGTAACGCTCATCTAATTGCTTAATTGCCCTCCAATGTTCCGAAATTCTCGTCTTAAGTGGGCGTATCGTGCTGCCCACATATATCTTCTCACATTTGCAAACAAGCATGTAAACTACGAATTTTGTGTTACAATCTATATGTGATTTTATATGAATTTTACCTCCTCTTCTATCTAAAAATTATTTCTTAGAATGCCATGCCCATTTGCACATTGCACATGAACCACATTTAAAAAAACCACGGTTATGTGTACTAAGCCAATTAACCTTAGTTTTCTCTGATATATAACTTGGGTTTAAAATACTATGGAGGGTATTACCTCTTCTAAACGACACCTCCGGTCTCATACCAATATATTTCTTGAGTATCTCATCTTGAGTCAATATTGGCCAATGTTTTTTCATTATTCTCAAAAATTTATGAGAAACCTCCGTGTAATTTAAAACAATCCTCAATCTCTGAGCACTATTCCTCTTGTCCTCCTCATTCTTTTGAGTCCTTGGTGATAGTGTCTGTGAACGGGAGATTTTAAGAGCTTTATTTCGAGATTTGATAATATTCTTGTTTGAATAACCTCTCACTTTAAATCTATGCTCCATATCAGCAAGAGTATCATAAAAATCACAATCCCTACTACAAATTCTTCTCGCTCTGATCATCTCACCCAAAGGTATAGCCTCTATTTGGTGTTGTGGGTGTGAACTTGACGCATGCAATATAGTATTGCAGGAAGTACTTTTCCGAAACAATCTGCTTTCTATTCTGTTATTCTCCACAAATAATTCTACATCCAAAAATTATATTTTGAACTCACTGTACTTATATGTAAATTTCATATTCACATAATTTCCATTGAGATAGTCACAAAAGTTCTCCAATGCTACTGCATCTCCTGTCCATATCATAAGACAATCATCAATATATCGCCCCCAATAGAGGATATATGAGTGCCAATTCGCCGCTTTAGAGCCCCAAACCCAATTCTCCTCGAACCATCCCATAAACAAGTTGGCATATGATGGTGAAAATTTCGAACCCATCGCTACACTCTGCTTCTGTCTGAACCAGTTTTGTTTGAACAAAAAGTAATTATTATTGAGTATAAGATCAATCATATCCAACAACATGTGTGTATGTTCTAATAGGCTCGCTGATCTTTTGTTTAGGATGTATTCTATTGCTTTCAATCCCCTATCATGTTGAATACTAGTGTAGAGAGCTGTCACATCTAACGTTACCAAAAACATCCCTGGTTCCCATTGGATATCTGACAATAGACTCAATACATGTTTCGTATCATTAATATGTGAAGGTAAATTGTTTACAAATGGCTGCAGAAAAACATCCACAAACTCTGACAGCCTCTCAGTTGGCCCTCCTATACCCGATACTATCGGTCTCCCCGGTGGAAATTTAGATTTCTTATGAATTTTCGGTAATGTATACAGACACGGGTATTTGGGACGAAATACTTGTAAATACAAAAATTCTTCTTCATTCAGTAAATCTTTATCTCTCCAGTCTCTTAACATTCTGTTTATTTTCCCTGTCAGAGCTGATATTGGATTATACGAAAGCTTCTCATAACAGGCAGAATCACTTAATTGTGTATAAATTTCCAGTTCATAATCTGTACGATTCATTACCACTATATTGCCGCCCTTGTCCGCTTTTTTGATGGTTAAGTCCATATCTGATTTCAAAGTCTTTAATGCCTTGTATTCCTCTTGTCTCAAATTTGATCTTCTCCATTGTATCTTCTTAGTTTCTTCCTTATCCAGATCATTCCAAACTAATCTAAAGAATGTTTCTATATTACTGTCCATAGTTGATTTGGGTACCCAGGTTGATCTTCGTTTCAAACCACTAGAAATATGTTTATCCGGAGAGATACTCAAATCTTGTAAAATTGAAGACGTAGTTATTGGATCTCCCTCATAGTCTGTGATTGTCATTAGTGTTACAGTGTCATAAACATCCTGAATCGACAATTTACTAAATGTTCCTATTCCAGAAGAAGACGTTCCTGTACCAATCGCACGCGATTCAAAATACCTCTTAAGTTTCAATTTCCTTATGAATTTAAATAAATCAATTTTAGATTGACAAACATTACCTTTAACCGATGGACAAAAACCAAGTCCTTTATTCAGAAGTGATAACATTCCCAAGGAAAGTTGCTTATCAGACAAATTGACCACATTATTCTCTAATTCAACATTAGTATCTATGTCTTCTTGTCCCGTGACCTTGTTTTCATGCCAACATAAGTGTCGCCTTTTATTACCTCTTTTTCCTCTCCGTGTCCTCCTCCCCAATTTCTTTTCGGATTTATCTCCCAATTGCCTTGTTTTATTCTTTTCAATTCTTGTAAAAAAAACACTGCTTGTGAATCAGAACCCATATGCACATCTCTAGTCTCAGTATCACTGCTGTCTGTCACTAAACTACTTCTGGAGGTGGATGCTGATTCTATCAAATTACTAGGTTCTACTGTAGAGGCTGCATTTTTTACCAAGTGGTCGTATTTACGTGAAAACGTAAACACTCTACCATTCAGATAATCCAATTCGTCCCTCTTCAATTTCCTAGCTTTTCTTTGTTTAATGTCTTCTTGATATCTCATTATCACATCATTAAGAATGACATAATTTTTATCTGTCGCCTCCTTTAAATTTAACTCACTGATTTCTTTCTCCAACTTCTCTATATCTGCTTGTAATTTAACTACTTTTCTCTCATCATTTTCTATTAAAATGTCCATCAGTTTCATTGAATTTGATCTGAGTTCTTCTTCCCATCTCACCAGCAAATCTGCATCTAAATCTTCATAAGTAGGAAAAATGTGTGACCTCAGTCCCCTAGGAATTCTATCCAACTTTCTGTATTGTCTTAATGTGGTTGCATCCCACCACCTAGACATTTCATTTTTCTTCATCCTTTCCAACCTAATAAATTTCTCTTTTAGACCTTCCTTACCCCTACGGTTCCCACCTATCGTGGCTTGCTTAACTGTGCAGCCACTGTCTAAACTCTTAAACAGTTCCTCAGCTATCTTCATTCTGTCTTCCACTGTACCAAATGTAATTAAATTCGTATCCCTTTAGGAGTATGGTGCAGCCCACTCACATCCAATTAGTATAATCCAAAAAGAGAGGGTGAAATGGTGAGTGATTGGCGTTCCTACTTCTAACAATTAGAACTTGAAACGATTCAAATAACACGGTGCACAAACAACTCAGGTAACCACCCTCCAAAAGTTACCCCCACAATATCTCAGAAGGATATCCTAACAATATTATAAGGAGTGGTGGCACACGTGCAATAAATCCAATCTTCGTAGATAAGAAAAAACTAGCATGAACCAAAGTATTAAACACACTGTATCTATCTAGAATAATAACCAAATTATATCATTACACAAATTTATTATTCTCATTTCAGATCATAGAATACATAAAATCATACATCCTATATACAATCATAAGTGAAAATAACAATGTTCAAATTCACAAATACATAATTCGTCCAATTAAATAACTTCCTAAACCAAGAGAAATCCCTATTTTTTGAATTTGTTGTCAACACGTGTTTCATCCGGGGGAGTGCCCCTAGGATTTCCTCAGGACTTCCTTATTACATACAGATCCATCCAATAATTCCTAAAAACAATATTGCCAAATAACATAAGTCAATAATCAATTTCATTTTATCCATACCCTTAATATAAACCACAGAAAATTACCACAAAAAATTACTTCAAAGAAATTAATTAAATTTTACCTCAAAAAACAATCATGTGAGATGGTGAGAACCATGCAAATATCCAACAAGAATAGGTGACGGAAACAAATCTATCTCAAGTGAGCACATCATTCTATAAATATTTCACCCTGACAAACTATAAAAGGTGTAGTGATAACTAAAACAAGTGCAACTCCACTATAATTCTAATTAAGAACCTATTTGGTGCCCACACTATAGTATCTGTTACACATGCATACCATTGATATATGATAAACTCACCATAGTTGTCAATATAAAAATAAGTATAAATATAAGTAATTGTCATGCTCTTCGTTTCTTCCAAAGAACCCAAATTCTGTTTAGTTACAAACCCCCAGAAAAATGTGTGCCCCCCAGTTAATTTAAATTTTACCTTACTAGCTCGATTATGTTAACGTTTCTTTTAGTAAGCAAAAGTGCTTCTTGACCATCAGAGTAAAAATCTAATAATACATGAATCTAACAAAAAATAATAAATTATTTCAGTTATGCAACAATTTACAGCGTATATACAATATTCATGCGATCCCCAAATAAACTTACCCATTCGCTTATGAACTTGAATCGAATACTAAAACCTCTCTCCACTCATTCCCAATGAATGTACCTATTACAAAAGTTTGCACCAATTAAATACATGGACAATGTCTTTCAATCTAAACATGCAAATGGAAATTAAGAGTCTCGGTTTACCTGGTACAATATCCAACTCAGCGAGTACGCTACCGATTTAATTAAACCGAGTTGCTAACGTGCGTCCTATTTAAACACATTGGACGCCACGAAAGAATAATAAAAATAGAAAACGGACTATTGCACAACTCGTCGGCTCTACTATGAACATAGATGATGCACTCACCTCTTGTGATCTTCCTGTTTAGTTAACAAAGGATACTAAAAATCGAAAACGGACTACATTAGCTGCACCTAAGTCCAATGAGGAAAGCAGCCACATTAATCTAATACTTGTAACCACTTGGAGCCAGTTCCTTTCTATATAAACTCCATTCTATAAAAGCTCCCTGTCCTAGCACTAACTGAAGCCTATCTCTACTTAAATAAAATTATAAAATTACAATTATTTCATTATCACTACTGATAGTTGCTATAAACCATAATAAGTTGAGACTTTTGTTTGTTATTACTCACCAAGAAAATACTCAATCTCATGATCTGTGTTTAAACCTTGTTCTACCGCTCCTAACTTCGTAATCCACAGTGATTCCCTTCTTCTTAAGGCCAACTCTCTATTGCCCCCCGTGGGTTATTTTCACAATGTTCAAAGCCAAAAAACTTAAAGTCTTTGTGTACTCCTTGTGCTTTACATACCATCATGTGCAAGGTTATCGGGTAACGCTCATCTTATTGCTTAATTGCCCTCCAATGTTCCGAAATTCTCGTCTTAAGTGGGCGTATCGTGCTGCCCACATATATCTTCTCACATTTGCAAACAAGCATGTAAACTACGAATTTTGTGTTACAATCTATATGTGATTTTATATGAATGTTACCTCCTCTTCTATCTAAAAATTATTTCTTAGAATGCCATGCCCATTTGCACATTGCACATGAACCACATTTAAAAAAAACACGGTTATGTGTACTAAGCCAATTAACCTTAGTTTTCTCTGATATATAACTTGGGCTTAAAATACTATGGAGGGTATTACCTCTTCTAAACGACACCTCCGGTCTCATACCAATATATTTCTTGAGTATCTCATCTTGAGTCAATATTGGCCAATGTTTTGGGTTGTGATTCACAAGCAGTGTTTTTTTTACAAGAATTGAAAAGAATAAAACAAGGCAATTGGGAGATAAATCCGAAAAGAAATTGGGGAGGAGGACACGGAGAGGAAAAAGAGGTAATAAAAGGCGACACTTATGTTGGCATGAAAACAAGGTCACGGGACAAGAAGACATAGATACTAATGTTGAATTAGAGAATAATGTGGTCAATTTGTCTGATAAGCAACTTTCCTTGGGAATGTTATCACTTCTGAATAAAGGACTTGGTTTTTGTCCATCGGTTAAAGGTAATGTTTGTCAATCTAAAATTGATTTATTTAAATTCATAAGGAAATTGAAACTTAAGAGGTATTTTGAATCGCGTGCGATTGGTACAGGAACGTCTTCTTCTGGAATAGGAACATTTAGTAAATTGTCGATTCAGGATGTTTATGACACTGGAACACTAATGACAATCACAGACTATGAGGGAGATCCAATAACTACGTCTTCAATTTTACAAGATTTGAGTATCTCTCCGGATAAACATATTTCTAGTGGTTTGAAACGAAGATCAACCTGGGTACCCAAATCAACTATGGACAGTAATATAGAAACATTCTTTAGATTAGTTTGGAATGATCTGGATAAGGAAGAAACTAAGAAGATACAACGGAGAAGATCAAATTTGAGACAAGAGGAATACAAGGCATTAAAGACTTTGAAATCAGATATGGACTTAACCATCAAAAAAGCGGACAAGGGCGGCAACATAGTGGTAATGAATCGTACAGATTATGAACTGGAAATTTATACACAATTAAGTGATTCTGCCTGTTATGAGAAGCTTTCATATAATCCAATATCAGCTCTGACAGGGAAAATAAACAGAATGTTAAGAGACTGGAGAGATAAAGATTTACTGAATGAAGAAGAATTTTTGTATTTACAAGTATTTCGTCCCAAATACCAGTGTCTGTATACATTACCGAAAATTCATAAGAAATCTAAATTTCCACCGGGGAGACCGATAGTATCGGGTATAGAAGGGCCAACTGAGAGGCTGTCACAGTTTGTGGATGTTTTTCTTCAGCCATTTGTAAACAATTTACCTTCACATATTAATGATACGAAACATGTATTGAGTCTATTGTCAGATATCCAATGGGAACCAGGGATGTTTTTGGTAACGTTAGATGTGACAGCTCTCTACACTAGTATTCAACATGATAGGGGATTGAAAGCAATAGAATACATCCTAATCAAAAGATCAGCGAGCCTATTAGAACATACACACATGTTGTTGGATATGATTGATCTTATACTCAATAATAATTACTTTTTGGTCAAACAAAACTGGTTCAGACAGAAGCAGGGTGTAGCGATGGGTTCGAAATTTTCACCATCATATGCCAACTTGTTTATGGGATGGTTCGAGGAGAATTGGGTTTGGGGCTCTAAAGCGGCGAATTGGCACTCATATATCCTCTATTGGGGGCGATATATTGATGATTGTCTTATGATATGGACAGGAGATGCAGTAGCGTTGGAGAACTTTTGTGACTATCTCAATGGAAATGATGTGAATATGAAATTTACATATAAGTACAGTGAGTTCAAAATATAATTTTTGGATGTAGAATTATTTGTGGAGAATAACAGAATAGAAAGCAGATTGTTTCGGAAAAGTACTTCCTGCAATACTATATTGCATGCGTCAAGTTCACACCCACAACACCAAATAGAGGCTATACCTTTGGGTGAGATGATCAGAGCGAGAAGGATTTGTAGTAGGGATTGTGATTTTTATGATACTCTTGCTGATATGGAGCATAGATTTAAAGTTAGAGGTTATTCAAACAAGAATATTATCAAATCTCGAAATAAAGCTCTTAAAATCTCCCGTTCACAGACACTATCACCAAGGACTCCAAAGAATGAGGAGGACAAGAGGAATAGTGCTCAGAGGTTGAGGATTGTTTTAAATTACACGGAGGTTTCTCATAAATTATTGAAAATAATGAAAAAACATTGGCCAATATTGACTCAAGATGAGATACTCAAGAAATATATTGGTATGAGACCGGAGGTGTCGTTTAGAAGAGGTAATACCCTCTTGCAGCTGTCAAACTACATTGGTAGGTCTGAAGCCATGTTTTCCTTTGTCATACTAGTGGATGGCAAAAGCACATCTTACTTAATGTTTCATACCCATGTGTGTAGTATTTGCACCATAAACTATGGTCTTATAGGTGAGTTAAACATACTAATCAGGAGGTAGCCAATGTCTCCATGTTTGATTGGTCATCAGTTCCCCTAGTGTGCACAGTCCAGAAACAAGCAATAAAATTATGCAAAAAATGTGGGGTGACCATGGAAAAAGGGGTATTTTCTCGCAAGCCTAACAGAAGAGCCTATTCTGATTGGTTAAAAAGATTGCCAACTAGATTACATTTGATTACTGTCATTTTAGCCAACTGTTGGGACACATTTTCAACCAATCATAATCTGTTTGGCCCATTCTGATTGTATGTTGACAGGCAATTAGAATGACCCCAAGATGAACTGCTCCATCTGTATCTCATTGTGTACTACAGCTGAATCTCAGCTGTTGTTTATTCAATTGTTGGACCATAATAGGTGGAAGTGACTCCCACAAAAAAAGCAATTTTGCCTCAGAATTTGTTTCTGCTTAACTCAGTAAAATATACATTGCCCATTCCTAAGTATATGCAAGTCAAATTCCATGCATTGCTCTTATATTCCCAAGTACACTTATTGCTCTCACGTTGCACCTAGCACCTCACACATGGCGAACACCTACACACTGCTTCGATCACTCATTTTCTTAACCTCCTATGCTCACCTAGCAGCCTCACAGTTAGATAGATAACTCTGCACTAAATATGCTTATGAACCCCTGTTTCTCCAATGTATACCTATGCTTCAGGAACAGTGGTATTCTGCTTCACGGATTCAGCTCAGTACTGTCCAGGTTTCTCACCCATTTGTCCACTGGCAAAGTTGTTGTTGGTGTTTGGTGAACAATTCGCAGTGCATTAGGAAGGCAGTAGGAATCTTTGGTCAGGAGGTCTGGTGACTGTCATCACACTGCAAAAAAGCATACAATTCGCAATGCACTCAGTCTACACATGTTAAGTGTTGCAGTGATTACTACAGTAGGCTCCAGGAACATTACTGGGTAAATGTGAGTGATGGGTGAAGGGAAAAATGAGGAGTGAACAGTTTCATTGGGTCCAAACAAACCACTGCAGAAAACAACAAACCATGAAGTGTAACTGATACACTCATCCTTTTACAAAAAAATTGCTTTTTTGCAATAAAACATCTCCAGAAATCAGCATTTTCAATGTGCAACAGTTGTTATTATTCCACCGCTATTAATTACACTTCTACACATGAAGCAACTTAGAGCACTTAGGAAAGTACATTAATGAAAAAGGGTGTCATGCAGTCTGATAAACCAACCCCTTCCCCAGTTTGGGATTTCCTCCCTCAGAAGAACAATAATCAATGTGAATGAGAACAAGGCAAAATAGCAGTAACTTTTGTGTACCCATAGTCATTTGTGCATCCTGTTTATATAGCATAACTTGCTAGTGCCACTAAAGTTATGCTTTCCATTGAACAACAATCTTGCCAGAATGAAAACCCATATCCCAAAGGAGATGCAGTCTGTATCATAAAGTGTTCATTAGACAGAGGGTGACAACCTGAGCAAACTATGATTAAACAAATTAAATAAAATATTTATATATCACACATCTGTTTTTGGTCATAAATGTAGTTCCACCAGAGGAAATGTTTGTTGAGCTATTTATACTTTAAAAAAGCTGCTTTTGGTGGTTACGTAGGTCAAGTCAAATGGTCTGTATTGTTTCTCCAGGCCATTATTCATTTTAAAGGCAAAATAAACTTCTAGTGTTTTAGTGACATTTTATTTCTGTATTGCACACACGTCATGCTTTTGGGTTTTATTTTATTTGCCAAACACCTTTTTTTTTCATTGCTTGGCATGTAGCCTTCTACCTTGTCATGGTATTTGTATTTGTATAGTATTCACTTCAACTGAACATGTATCCTGGTGTGGTGAAGATAAAGGTATTCAGTTTCTTGCAGACTTGAAGATCCAAGGATGTGGCTCTGATGTGCAGATGCAGGTTTTTCCAAGATTTAGGAGTGAGATTGGAGAAGGCACAACTGCAGGATTTTTTTTTCTGCATATGCAGTGGCTGTGTATGAGTAGGAGTCAGATTGAGCAGGGGAGCCTGGAAAGTTTGTGGAAGTTTATGTAGTTGTTGAGGTATGTGGGGCCAATGTTGTGTAGAACTTTGTATGTGTGCCCCAGGAGTTTAACCCCTTCAGTGACTTGGATGTAACGGTTATGTCCTGGCCAGCACCGCTCGGGTGCCCAGGACGTAACTTTTACATCCAGCACCCGGCCCTTGAGGGAAGTACTAGTGCTCGCCCCGAGGGCCTTCCACCCCCCTCCCATGGGCAGGGATGAAGGGGAATTGCTTCCCCATCTAACCCCGTCCCTCCAAACCCATGTAATGACATCAGCACGCAACCCCGCATCATTAGACACCATTAGAGGCCGCCATCGCACTGGAAGCCATTTGCTTCCAGCATGAGGAAGGAGAAACAAGGTTAGTTTCTCCTGCAGCTGGGAGGGATTTTTAGTGAAAGAGGCATTGGGGGAAAGGAAAGGCCTTTCCTTTCCCTCAATGTCTCTTTCAGCATTTCTGCTGCCCGATCGCGATGCAATCAGGCAGCAGGAATGCCCACTAGACACCAGGGATTTCTGTTTTTGTATGTTTTTGCCACTTTCATGTTGAGGGGAGGGGCCCCTGAGGCAATGGTCATTCCCTAAGGGGGCAGATCAGCCTCTTATTTTTAGGCCGATAACCCCCTAAGGGTGGTCAGAAGAAACAGGAACGCCAGGCATTGTTTATGTTTGTTTCTTTGTGTGGGGATGGCCCTTTGGAGAAGGCCCCCCCCCCTGGAGGGGCAACGCACTGTTGGGAAGTTCTTCCCCCCTTGGGGGCAGACAGATTGACCTATTTTTTGTTAGGCTTATCTGCTCCCGAGGGGGCCAGAAACAAATTAGCGCCAGGGATCTTGTGTGTGTGTGTGTTTTGTGTGGGGGGTGGCCCTTTGGGCAAGGGTAGCCCTCCAAAGGGGGCAATATGTTCGATGCCATTTCTGCCCCCCTGGGGGGCAGATTGGCCTTGTTTTTTTAGGCATATCTACCCCTGGGGAGGGTAGAGACCACTAGACACCAGGGAAAATTTCTAAATGTTTGGTGGTGGGGTGTTTGTCAACTGCCGAAGTATTTGCATTTGTAATTATAAAAGTGTATTTCTCCTTTTTGTTCTAGTTCAAAGCTCCTGCTTCCTTTGCCCTGGCTCCTTGCGGTTTTGGCAGTGGTTGACCTGCAGTTTGCGTAGTTGCATGTTTTAGGTAAGAAAAAACAATTTACTCCAAAAGAGTGTTGTTGCCATGCATGAATTTGCAGGTGGTGTACTAAATGCAGAGTTGTGTGTGAAATTGTCCTTTGATTTGTGCACAATAACATTTGTGTTGTCTTATGTCAAATTTGCTTTTCTTTTTTCTTTTTAGTGGGATATCATTGGAGATTGCTGTGTCTGTGTAGAGTAGTTGCTGGTGAGCCTATCTTTTTCAGGCAAGAGAGTGGTATAGTTTTTGAGTACATAAATCTTTGTGATAAAGCCACACTTTGTTTATTGCTTATTTTAGACAGTGCTGGTTGTTGTTGGCAAGCCGCAGGGTGATGGCTCAGCAGGTTGTTAGTATGCTTTTTGAGTCATCTTCTGATCATGATTATGAGATTGACTCTGCATCTGAGGCAGAGGAGGAAGAGAAAGATTACGACGGTGAATTTTCTGTCCAAGGGGAATCTTCTGATGAGGCAGCCATTCTCAGTGCAGACGAAGGGTCTGTGCTAGGCGAGGACACTGATGGGCCAATAGTGCAGCAGCCTGGGGCTGAAAGGTTTCCCATTGGAAGATCTGAACTCTGGGTTGCCCCAAACAATGAGCAACCACAGTTCCCTGCCTTTACTGGTCTCCCAGGGTGTACAGCAAATACGGAAACTATTTGGAAGAGATAGTTGACCAGACTAATTTGTGTGCAGAGCAGTATATGAGGGACAACGCTGCCAGACTTAGGCCACAGTCTAGAGCTACCCAGTGGATTCCCACACATCTGGAAAAGATTACAAGTTTTTGGGTTTGACTTTTTTGATGGGGTTGATAAGGAAACCATCATTGGCTTCTTATTTGTCTACTAGTCCATTGATGGCAACGGCTAAATTTCCTGCAACCATGACTCGTAATCGGTATTTGCTTCTTCTTCGAATGCTGCATTTTCTTGACAATGCTTTAGCCTTGCCACAAGATCACCCTGAATACGACCTTCTTTTTAAGATTAGGCCTATCCTTGATTACTTTGTAGAGTGGTTTTCAGAGGTCTATGTTCAAGGCAAAGAAATAAGGGGGTCATTCTGACTTTGGCGGGCGGCGGAGGCCGCCCGCCAAAGTCCCGCCGGCAGAATACTGCTGCGCGGTCAAAAGACCGCCGCGGTAATTCTGAGTTTCCCGCTGGGCTGGCGGGCGACCGCCAGAAGGCCGCCCGCCAGCCCAGCGGGAAACACCCTTCCATGAGGATGCCGGCTCCGAATGGAGCCGGCGGAGTGGAAGGGGTGCGACGGGTGCAGTTGCACCCGTCGCGATTTTCAGTGTCTGCATGGCAGACACTGAAAATCTTTGTGGGGCCCTGTTACTGGGGCCCCTGCAGTGCCCATGCCATTGGCATGGGCACTGCAGGGGCCCCCAGGGGCCCCATGACACCCCATAGCGCCATTCTGTTCCCGGCGGCCAAAACCGCCAGGAACAGGATGGCGGTATGGGGGGCGGAAGCTGCGCCGCCATGGAGGATTCCCCAGGGCAGCGGGAAACCGGCGGTACACCGCCGGTTTTCCGTTTCTGACCGCGGCTGTACCGCCGCAGTCAGAATGCCCATGGGAGCACCGCCAGCCTGTTGGCGGTGCTCCCGCGGTCATTGGCCCTGGCGGATTTTACCGCCAGGGTCAGAATGACCCCCTAAGTGTGGACGAGTGTTTGGTCCTGTTCAAGGGTTGTTTGGTTTTCAGGCAGTACATCCCTAGCAAGAGGGCACAGTATGGAATTGAATTGTATATGCTGTATAAAAGTAGTACAGGAAATGTTTATAATTTCCAGGTCTACACTGGAAGGGATTCCAGTATTGTCCCCCCGGGTTGTCTGCCAGGAGTAGAGAGAAAATCGTGTGGGAACTTGATAGACAACAGTTTATCAAAGGTCACCATTTGTATGTAGGTAACTTGTACACTGGAGTGCAGTTGTTCAAGGAATTATTCAGAGTAGACACTGTTGCTTGTAGCACAATCCACTTTAATCGGAAAGGCTATCCAAGGGAGATTGTCTGTACAAAACTTGAGAAGGGACAGTGCAGTGCCTTTCGGCTAGCTCTGAAATTTGCAGACAAGAGGGATGTCTACATGCTAACTACCATCACTGATGAGAGTACTTCACATTTGGCTGTTTGGGGTAAAGTTGCTAAAGTGCGCAAATGTGTGTGCATTTTAGTCTACAATAAGCACATTGGTGGTGTTGATAGAGTGGATCAGGGGTTGCTATAAAAATTTGGTGATCCATTTGTCTAATTTAGCAACTTTTAGTACTTTTATTGTGTTCAAGGATTGTTCCCCTGAGTCAAGGATGAAATTTGTTAAATTTCAGGAGTCAGTGACAGAGATCCTTGGTGTGGTGGATCATGCAAAAGTTCCTGGAGTAGCAGTGGTTGAGGAAGTGACTAGATTGAAAGATTGCCAGTTTCCTGATCAGATTCCACCTACTCCTAAAAAGACATTCCCACTAAGAAATGTAGAGACTGTGCCCAAAGAGGTATCCGAAGGGAGACTCAGCTGTACTGCCCTTATTGTTCTTCAAAGCCTAGGCTGTGTGTGGCCGGCTGCTTCAGGAGTAACTACACCAAAAATAACTTTTGGGAAATACCTGAGCATAATCTGCCCGTTTTATATTTTCATATTCCAGTTTCACGGTTTGCATTACTTTCATGTATTTTTGTTAGAGTTTTTGTGTTTGTAGTTTTCTAATAATTTATAATTAGTTAGTGGTTTCTTTGTTGTTAAAAAAAAAGTGATGGCGGTGTGCGTGTAGTGGAGCTTGGCTAGAGGTATAAATAGTGACTTGATGTTGGCCACCGCAACACACTGCTGGCCAAATCAGCTGGTGTGATTGCTGTGTCAGGCATGTGGCCGTATGAAAGTGATGGGCCCTGGAATGGCGCTGTCTGTTGATGCAAGTATTGTAATGTGCTCGGCCTGCGGCTGGCGGCATGAATGGTCTTGTGCATGTCATGTATGAAAGGTTTGTGAATGGACTGTAAAGTGGTTGGTGCCTTGTCGGGGCTTTCCAGCTCACGAGCTGTGAGTCATTGGTTCCGTTTTTTGGCATTTCAGTTATTAACAGTTTATTTATTTTTTGTGAAATCTGTTGTTAATAAAATTTGACCTACTGAACCATCACTCACCCTCGTGCCAAATCCAACCAGTATGTGTGGTAAAAATGAAAAAGCTTGCTCCACTGTAATCAGGCGTTGAAGCACACCCATGACATGCTAGGTGTCTGAGGTGGGACCCCGATGATGAAGTATGCCACCCAGAATGACGTGAGCATATCAGAATGATCTATTATTGTGTGGTAGATAATGTGTACCGGCACAGTGATCCTACAAATAAAAGTGTGGATTTTTTTTTTAGCTATAGTTCAGGTTTAAAGAGGAGCCCAGGTAAGAAAATGTTGGGGGATCCATGCAAGCCACACCTCCCTGGACTCCTCGGGGTGTCTAGTTTTGAAAAATGTCTGGGTTTGGCAGGTTTCCCTATATAACTGCCGCACCTGGGATCAAAAACACAGGTGCCTCCGGCAAAAACAGGTACTTTTGTAATAGATCATTTTGATGTGTCCACATTGTGTTTTGAGGCATTTCCTGTCACGAGAACCAGGCCTACATACACAAGTAAGGTAGTATGTTTATCAGGAGACCTGGGGGAATGCAGGGTAGAAGGAGGTTTGTGGCTCCCCTCATATTCCAGAACTTTCCATCATCGAAATGTGAGGAAAAAAAATATTTTTGCCAAATTTTGAGGTTTGCAAAGAATTCTGGGTAAAGGACCTGGTGAGAGCCCCTAAAATCACCCCATTCCAGATTTCCCTAGGTGTCTAGTTTTGAAAACTGCACAGGCTTTGGTAGGTTTCCCTAGGTGCCGGCTGAGCCAGAGGCCAAAATCCACAACTAGGCACTTTCCAAAAATCACAGCAGATTTCAATGTAAAAATGTGATGTGTCCATGTTGCATTTCCTGTCGCGGGCATTAGGCCTACCCACACAAGTGAGGTACTATTTTTATTGGGAGACTTGGGGAAACACGGAATAGAAGAACAAGTTTTATTGCCCCTTGTCTTTCCCTACATTTTTTCCTTCCAAATGAAAGACAGTGTGTAAAAAAGACATCTGTTTGAGGGATGCCCTGTAATTCACATGCTAATGTGGGGACCCCGGCATTCAGAGATGTGCAAATAACCACTGCTTCTCAACACCTTATCTTGTGCCCATTTTGGAAATACAAAGGTTTACTTGATACATATTTTTGACTCTGATTTTACCAAATAAATTGTTGTATACCCAGTATACAATGAAAACCCATTGCAAGGTGCAGCTCATTTATTGGTTCTGGGTACCTAAGGTTCTTTATAAACCTACAAGTCCTACATATCCCTGCAACCAGAAAAGTACAGCACTGGTAAAGGTATATTGCTTTTGAACATCTGACATGGCAGGAAAAAGTTACAGAGTAAATCGTGGAGAGAAATGGCAGTGTTTTTTTTACTTCAATTTTTTTTATTTCAGCTGTTATTTTCTGTAGGACAAACTTGTAGGATCTACACAAGTGACCCATTGCTGAATTCAAAATTCTGTCCACTTTTCAGAAATGTTTAGGTGTCTGGGATCCAGTATTGGTTTCACACCCATTTCTGTCACTAACTAGAAGGAGAATGAAAGAACAAAAATAGGGTATGTCCCAGTAAAAATGCCAACATTGTGTTTAAAAATGTTCTGATTCAAGTATGACTGATCCTGAAAGCAGGGAAGATGGTCGTTTTAGCACCTCAAACCCTTTGTTGATGCAATTTTTAGGTAAAATAAAAACACAAGCTTTCTTCTGCAGCTCTTTTTTCCAGTTTTTGGAAACAAAAAACTATTTTTTTTTATGTATTCTGGATAATTTCTTGGTCTCCTCCAGGGGAACCCACAAACTCTGGGTACTTCTAGAATCACTAGGATGTTTGAAAAAAATGAAGTAAAGTTGGTGTGGGTAGCTGATGTGGACAAAAAGTTATGAGGTCCTAAGTGCAGACTGCCACAAATAACCCAAAAAAGGACTGACACCTGTGGGGGAAAAGGCCTGGCAGCAAAGGGGTTAAAGGATGCTCATTTGTGGATTGGGAGCTAGTGGGGCTGTTTGTGCTGCAAGGTGATGTGAGTGCAGGTGGAGGCTGAGAGTGACACTAGCCACTGAAGTTGTATGATCTGCAGTCTTCTGATTAGTTGTGTGTTGATTCCAGCATGGAATGCATTGGTGTATTTCAGTTTGCTATTAACCAGGGCTTGGGAGACTGTTCTACTATTGTTAGTCGGGAGCCATTTCAAATTTTTCTGGTGCATCTTGAGTGTTTGCAGAGACTGCTTTCACTTGGTCAGTCCTGGGGAGCTGGTTGTCTATTACAGTCCTTGTCATGCTTACAATTGCAAAGCTCAAACTCATCACATGGCAGTAAAAAAGGATCATTGTCACATCAGTGTTTTATGTCACTGTTAATCCTATCACACAAGTTCAAAGATTTTTTCCTAGACACTTAAATTAAAACTTGACTGTCACTAAGAGAGAATGCATGGTTTGGCACATTTATTGTGCATGTGTGTTGCTAGTTGGTGCAATATTTTTTATCATACCTTTGAGTCTTTCTTAACTTTGCCAAACACCTCCATAAGGTCACTAACGGGTTCCTAGGTTGCTTGCTGGACAGAATTTATATAAGTTATGGGATAAAAATGCATTTAAGATTATAATATACAACCTTGCTAAATTAGAAGCCTGCTAAGAATTGGTCACTGTCACTTTTCCTTTGGGCAAAAACCCTCATAAGACATCTGATCAATGCAACTGAGGCTCGAATTTTCAGCTGTGGTTGGGTGAGGAATTTGAGAGGCCACTAAGATAATCTGTGACTTTATATTGTTGTCCCATGACTTGACAGAAAGTACAGCAGAAACCACAGCTGATCTGGGAAAAATGCACCACATTAGTAAGCTATGTGCTCATCCTAATAAATACATTCTACATCAAAAGAACATTGCTATTGTTATTTGTAACCATCTTGCCATCTTTTTGTCCACTGATTTATTCTCCCAGAACCTCATTTCAATTCAGTTCTCTACCCACTTTCTAATTTTGGACAAAGACTCTGGATTGTTCTACCTCTACCTCTCAGTACAATCGAGTTACACTTTTTGGAGTTTGTTTACTTGGTTTACAAGATAAAACTTTAAACTGTTGTCATATAAGCATATGAGCACGAAAGAAAGATAAAGAAATGCATTTCAATTACAATTTAGATAACACAATGGTGAGGTTTTTTAGGATTTTATTACATTAATTTTTGTTCTCAGTACTCAGAAAATTCTTACTCCATAGTGCAAGTCACAGCTAAAAAAGCAGAACATCTGAACTTAAGCTATCATAGTTTTCTAGTTTGAATAACTCATCACCTGTAGGCACCCCATTCCCACCACTGAAGCAAAAGGCAAATTAAACCTAATGCATAACTACCACTGCCTGGGACGAACTATATAACGTAAAAGCAGCCAGCTCAAGGCAGGTCAAGTCTGCAATTTAAAAATGAGGAAATTCGGGTAGAGATGGGAAGGTACAGTGGAAACACAATGGGCAATTTAGTGTGGAAATACAGAGGAACACGTAGTACATTGGGTACACTTCTCTGAAATAAGCTAGACCCCCATGTTTAAATATTGCCTTACCATCCATGCTTCATCAGGGTCTTCAAAATGGTATTGTTGCTGAAGCCTTTCCCAAACACCCTGCTGCTGTTCAAACCACACAATCACTATCAGGGAGACCATACCCCTCGTATCTTTGTTTAAAATAAGTGTAGGGAGAAGAAGGAAATGCCTAACCACGGATTGCTGACTGTGTACACCACCAGGGTTACATATTCTTTTACCAATGGATTTACCGAAGATACGGCTGTACACCTGCTATCATTCTTTACAGGTATTTCCCTTCCTGCTTTACCCATCTCACTCCCCCCCTTTTCCCTTCCCTACTCCTTCTTCCACGTACTCTATTAAATTCCCCCCCTGTTTTTTCCTTTTTACCTTTTCCACCTTCACCGTCCATAACTCTAGTTATTTTCTCTCTCTCTTCACATTTCAGCCTTCCCCAGATACGTTTACACGTACACCTGGGAGTTACTGCTTTACTTACAACTTCTATGGGTAGGCATTTCCTTCTTCTCCCTACACTTATTTTACTATTATAAAGTAGACTGCCTTCCAACCATCTGTTTTTAACATCATGGCTCAATGTTCCACGAGGACCTACTTATTTCTCGCATGTTAGCGGTGCAACATGCTTTGTTCTTTGATCCAATTTTTACTATTTGTACTTTTTGTCACATTTGCACACGTGTGAATCTTGCTGTGTCTTTTGGCACACTCACACTTTGATGTCGTTCTCTTTAATTCTTTAATGCCTATGTCCCAGTTTACTTGTACATCTCACAAAAGCCATTACTGTATGTATTTTCAGCCTTGATAAAGTCACAGGTGTGATGAAACACGTGTTGGCTGTACCTATTTGGATCTTACTGGCTGTACCCATCTGGATTTTTACTGTGGATTGATGAATAACAGTCTGATTAAAAGATCTACTGGAACTTAAGAAGGACTCTGAATTACTTTCCTATGGATCTTCACCGTGCAATGATTCACATTTATTTTTAACTAAGCAATACGCTCTATGAGTGTGGTGGGTCTTCTTGTTCATGAGTTTAGGAAACCGTTAGGAACTGCTATTTGGAAAGGGTATGTTTAAGGTATTACTTCAAAATAGTGTATCCTAATGGTATGTATTAACGCTTTGCAATCAGAATCAGCCACAAAACATTAATATTTTACCGGAAAGGTCGAGACAACCAATTCACAAAGGGGAAGGGCTGTACCTTTGGTGAAAAATGGCTTATTTCTTTTAAATGCATCTCTTTTCCTTCAAAAAAATACAGGCTGCATTTAAAAAAAATGCTTTATTTAAAAGAAATCACAGACAAGGAGCCTGATTCACAAAGCTAAATTTACAATTTTGTCTAAGTGAACTTTTGTTTTTGTTTTTACAAACTTTACACTTTACAAAAAGTTAGACTTGTCCAACCTTTTTATGTGTGGAGCTCTCTGCCCTCACCGTGGAGTCTCTACAGTTGTTAACTTACTAGTAACTCATAGTTTTTGAATTAAAAAAATAAAAGCAGAAACCTACACAAACAATCTAAGTATACCTTTGTCAATCAAGTCCCATGATGACCTGCTAACTTCAACAGGCCACCATCCCTGTGAAGATAGAGAATCGCAATGGATATCAATCTATGGCCTACTTCATTAATATTCATGAGGTAAGTCAAATTGTGATTAAGTATTCTCTGAACTGACCTATTAGTACAGAGGTTGTATCAAAAAATACAATAGGATTTGCAAAAAACTCAGGGCCACATGTACGAAATCCAAATTTTTCAATTCTGTAATTGCGAATCCATGAGTATCACCATTACAGAATTGCAATTTGGAATGTACGTAGGCAGGGACCACCTGTTTTAAAATTTTGTACACAATTGCATCTCAATTTGCATAATAGTTAATTGCGATTACCTAAATAGTGAATAGGCGGGTAACCAAATCGCAAAATGTGACCCGGACTCGCTATTTGCAACTGCAAGTCGCAAATAGCGAACGGGATCCAAAAACAGGGAAATTACACTTTCTTGTGCTGGGTAATGAACCCTGAACCAGGAAGTGACTCCCATGAGTGTGGGAGGAGTCTATCTAACACAAAGCAGAGGCTCTTCAAGCAAAGAGGAGCATCCACAGCCATGGTCAGCCAAACTAAAGACAAAAACCCAGCAGGGAGGACAAGGACGCCAATGTTTTCAGAAAAGAGTTGGAAGTCTTCACTGAGGAGTGCTGCCTGCATTATGATGTGTTTGGGAGGGCAGCAATAGCTGTACCTGACTCCCAGAAAAAAAAATATGACTGGGAATACAATCAAAAATAAATGCCATTGGCCACCACTCAATTGATGAAGTACACAAGAAGTGGTATGACCTCAGATCAAGGATCAAATAAAAGGTTGCAGAGCGGATGAAGGAGTCACGTGGAAAGGATGGCAGACTATCCACAGTACCAACGCCCATAGCAATAGAAAGCGTGACCTGGACAGTTCAGTGCCATGAACCTCCAAAAGTAAGTGGCACAACTTACCTTTTTAAACATCTCAGGGCACCATGCACACAACCACAGATCAAAAAAGCATGCATCAGTCATAAAATTCCATGCCTGCAAGTCCAGAGCAAGTATAGTGCATTATAGGTAATGCAGTCTAGTAGTCAACTTAGAGATTAAGGACCTCATTACAACCCTGGCGGTTGGTGTTAAAGCGGCGGTAATACCGTCAACAGGCCGGCGGTAAAAAAAAGGGAATCAAGACCATGGCCGAAACCGCCAACACAGCCAGCCACTTTAACACTCCGACCGCCACGGCGGTAGAAACAAACACCGTAGCGGTAACCGCCAACAGACAGGCGGAAGACAATGTACCGCCCACTGTATTACAAGGCACTAATCCGCCAGCTTTTCCAGGGCGGTACCAACGCCATCAAAAGCACGGCGGAAACAGTACACAGAAGGGAAACCACTCACCTCTCGACACCCAACAAGGAACCAGTACACCATGGAGCCCGAGTTACAGGTGCTACCAATGTTGGTTTACCTCCTCTTCTACCAGGAACATCAAAGACGGCGGTGAAGACCATGGTGAGTACTGCAGATAACACACAGGGGAGGGGGGAAAGAGAGTGACACACACACGCAACACGCAACACCCCCACCCTCACTCTCACCCACAACACCATACACACAAATACATGCAGAAACATTGCATATACACACCGTAACCCTCTGGGGGAACACAAGGACAAAAGGAAATTATTGTAACGAGTGTAATCATTGAAAATTCAGATATGGAAACAGGTCTGTAACAGATCATTATATACAAATATGTCCAGCAACTACACAAGTCCGGATAGTGTTCCATTCATTGTCCGTGGACCATTGGTCCCAAAATGCATGGGCGAAGCCCACACATGATACCTGCCTCAAAATGGAGAGAACACTGCTGGGGCATCAGGTTGAAAAAAAACAGACACCTCAGGGGGAAGGGGAGGGGGGCACCTCAGCCGGATGATGGACGAAACCACTTCTCCTCAAAGGGGCTCCATGCCCACTGTTTGGTCCTGGGGAGTGCAAAACCACAGTCTCACAAGTCTCTCAAGTGGGTGGATTGCCCACTCTTTGGTCCTGGGGAGTGCAAAGCCACAGTCTCTCAAGTCTCTCAAGTGGGTGGGTTGTCCACTGTTTGGTCCTGGGGAGTGCAAAGCCACAGTCTCACAAGTCTCTCAAGCGGGTGGGTTGCCCACTGTTTGGTCCCGGGCAGTGCAAAACCACAGTCTCTCAAGTCTCTCAAGTGGGTGGGTTGCCAACTATTTGGTCCTGGTGAGTGCAAAGCCACAATCTCAACAGTGGATGCTGTTCTCCACTCTCTGGAAGGGGCTTGGTGCCCAGAGTGCTTCATCCTGCTAAGGACTGGGGTAGTGGATGTATCTCTCCACTGGTTCTGGAGGGGGCTTGGTGCCCAGAGTTCTTCATCCTGATAAGGACTGTGTTAGTGGATGCTGTTCTCCACTGGTTCTGGAGGGGGGTTGGTGCCCAGAGTGCTTCATCCTGCTAAGGGCTGGGGTAGTGGATGCTGTTCTCCACTGGTTCTGGAGGGGGCTTGGTGCCCAAAGTGCTTCATCTTGCTAAGGACTGGGGTAGTGGATGCATCTCTCCACTGGTTCTGGAGGGGCTGGGTGCCCAGAGTGCTTCCTCATGCTAAGGACTGGGATAGTGGATGCATCTCTCCCCTGGTTCTGGAGGGGCTTGGTGCCCAGAGTGCTTCATCCTGCTAAGGAATGGGGTAGTGGATGCTGTTCTCCACTGGTTCTGGAGGGGGCTTGATGTCCAGAGTGCTTCATCCTGCTAAGGGCTGGGGTAGTGGATGCTGTTCTCCACTGGTTCTGGAGGGGGCTTGGTGCCCAGAGAGCTTCATCCTGCCAAGGATTGGGGGAGTGGATGCTGTTCTCCACTGGTTCTGGAGGGGGCTTGGTGCCCAGAGTGATTCATCCTGCTAAGGTCTGGGGTAGTGGATGTATCTCTCCACTGGTTCTGGAGGAGGCTTGGTGCTTAGATTGCTTCATCCTGCTAAGGACTGGGGTAGTGGATTCTGTTCTCCACTGGTTCTGGGGGGGCTTGATGCCCAGAGTGCTTCATCCTGCCAAGGACTGGGGGAGTTGATGCCTTCTCCACTGGTTCTGGAGGGGGCTTGGTGACCAGAGTGCTTCGTCCTGCCAAGGACTGGGGGAGGAGATACTGTTCTCCACTGGTTCTGGACTGGGCTTGGGGCCCAGAGAGCTTCATCCTGCTAAGGCTAAGGACTGGGGTATTGGATGCTGTTCTCCACTGGTTGTGGCGGGGGATTGGTGCCCAGAGTGCTTCATCCTGCTAAGGACTGGGGTAGTGGATGGATCTCCCCACAGGTTCTGGAGGGGGCTTGGTGCCCAGAGTGCTTCATCCTGCTAAGGACTGGGGTAGTAGATGCTGTTCTCCACTGGTTCTGTAGGGGGGTTGGTGCCCAGAGTGCTTCATCCTGCCAAGGACTGGGCGAGTGGATGCTGTTCTCCACTGGTTCTGGAGGGGGCTTGATGCCCAGAGTGCTTCATCCTGCTAAGGACTGGGTTAGCGGATGTATCTCTCCACTGGTTCTGGAGGGGGCTTGGTGCCCAGAGTGCTTCATCCTGCTAAGGACTGTGTTAGTGGATGCTGTTCTCCACTGGTCCTGGAGGGGGCTTGGTCCCCAGAGTGCTTCATCCTGCCAAGGACTGGGGTAGTGGATGCTGTTCTTCACTGGTTCTGGAGGGGGCTTGTTGCCGAGAGTACTTCATCCTGCTAAGGACTGAGTTAGTGGATGTATCTCTCCACTGGTTCTGGAGGGGGCTTGGTGCCCAGAGTGCTTCATCCTGCTAAGGACTGTGTTAGTGGATGCTGTTCTCCACTGGTCCTGTAGGGGGCTTGGTCCCCAGAGTGCTTCATCCTGCCAAGGACTGGGGTAGTGGATGCTGTTCTTCACTTGTTCTGGAGGGTGCTTGGTGCCCAGAGTACTTCATCCTGCTAAGGACTGGGGTAGTGGATGTATCTCTCCACTGGTTCTGGAGGGGGCTTGGTGCCCAGAGTGCTTCATCCTGCTAAGGACTGGGGTAGTGGATGCTGTTCTCCACTGGTTCTGGAGGGGGCTTGGTGCCCAGAGTACTTCATCATGCTAAGGACTGGGGTAGTGGATGTATCTCTCCACTGGTTCTGGAGGGGGCTTGGTGCCCAGAGTGCTTCATCCTGCTAAGGACTGGGGTAGTGGATGTTGTTCTCCACTGGTTCTGGAGGGGGCTTGGTGCCCAAAGTGCTTCATCCTTCTAAGGTCTGGGGTAGTGGATGCATCTCTCCACTGGTTCTGGAGGGGCTTGGTGCCCAGAGTGCTTCATCCTGCTAAGGACTGTGGTAGTGGATGCATCTCTCCCCTGGTTCTGGAGGGGCTTGGTGCTCAGAGTGCTTCATCCTGCTAAGGAATGGGGTAGTGGATGCTGTTCTCCACTGGTTCTGGATGGGGCTTGATGCCCAGAGTGCTTCATCCTGCTAAGGACTGGGGTAGTGGATGCTGTTCTCCACTGGTTCTGGGGGGTGTTGGTGCCCAGAGTGCTTCATCCTGCCAAAGGACTGGGGGAGTGGATGCTGTTCTCCACTGGTTCTGGAGGGGGCTTGGTGCCCAGAGTGCTTCATCCTGCTAAGGACTGTGTTAGTGGATGCTGTTCTCCACTGGTCCTGGAGGGGGCTTGGTCCACAGAGTGCTTCATCCTGCCAAGGACTGGGGTAGTGGATGCTGTTCTTCACTGGTTCTGGAGGGGGCTTGGTGCCCAGAGTACTTCATCCTGCTAAGGACTGGGTTAGTGGATGTATCTCTCCACTGGTTCTGGAGGGGGCTTGGTGCCCAGAGTGCTTCATCCTGCTAAGGACTGTGTTAGTGGATGCTGTTCTCCACTGGTCCTGGAGGGGGATTGGTCCCCAGAGTGCTTCATCCTGCCAAGGACTGGGGTAGTGGATGCCGTCCCCACTGGTTCTGGAGGGGGCTTGGTGCCCAGAGTACTTCATCCTGCTAAGGACTGGGGTAGTGGATGTATCTCTCCACTGGTTCTGGAGGGGGCTTGGTGCCCAGAGTGCTTCATCCTGCTAAGGACTGGGGTAGTGGATGCTGTTCTCCACTGTTTCTGGAGGGGGCTTGGTCCACAAAGTGCTTCATCCTGCTAAGGACTGGGGTAGTGGATGCTGTTCTCCACTGGTTCTGGAGGGGGCTTGGTGCCCAGAGTACTTCATCCTGCTAAGGACTGGGGTAGTGGATGTATCTCTCCACTGGTTCTGGAGGGAGCTTGGTGCCCAGAGTGTTTCATCCTGCTAAGGACTGGGGTAGTGGATGCTGTTCTCCACTGGTTCTGGAGGGGGCTTGGTGCCCAAAGTGCTTCATCCTGCTAAGGACTGAGGTAGTGGATGCATCTCTCCACTGGTTCTGGAGGGGCTTGGTGCCCAGAGTGCTTCATCCTGCTAAGGACTGTGGTAGTGGATGCATCTCTCCCCTGGTTCTGGAGGGGCTTGGTGCCCAGAGTGCTTCATCCTGCTAAGGAATGGGGTAGTGGATGCTGTTCTCCATTGGTTCTGGAGGGGGCTTGATGCCCAGAGTGCTTCATCCTGCTAAGGACTAGGGTAGTGGATGCTGTTCTCCACTGGTCCTGGAGGGGGCTTGGTGCCCAGAGTGCTTCATCCTGCCAAAGGACTGGGGGAGTGGATGCTGTTCTCCACTGGTTCTGGAGGGGGCTTGGTGCCCAGACTGCTTCACATGGTGTGTGACAGTTCCCATTCCCGCACCTGGGTGTAAGAGCTACGGGATTTCCTGGGAACAGGTAGCATGATACTCCATGGAGGCAGAGACACACTCCACCCTGCAGCGAGATAGCCTGCCAACTGTTGGTACTGCCAGTGCTGGTTGTGGTGCCTCATGTATGCTGTGCAGGGTCCAGGACGTTACCTGCAGCCTCGGACGACTGCCCACTCTGGATGATGGTCATGTCGGCTGTGGTGGCACAGTCTGAGTACGTCGCGGGGCAGGTGGCAGTGGTTGCGGCGGTGTCAGCTGCGGGGATGCTGGCGGTGGTGCATGTGACAGCACCTGTGGAAGAAGACACCCGGACGTCTCCTGCAGCTTCTGACGGCTGCCCACTGGGGATGATGCTGGGGACTGTAGCAGAGGCAGCAGATGTGCAGGTGGCGGTGCAGGTGGCGGTGGTTGCGGCAGTGGCCACCGCCGTACAGGTTTCTGTTCTGTCCTGCAGAAGGGGTGTCACCAGTCCCTCATCCTGAGGCTCTGTGCCCTGAGCTGACTTCCCCTTAGCCTTGTGTCCCTTCCCCACCTTGGAAGTCACTGCTTGGACCTTGGTACTGTCCTCTTTTGTCTTGGAGGAGGCCTTGCTGCTTGGTTGGTGCAGGTTCTCCCTACGGCATGTTGTCCCCTTCTTCACCTTGGCAGTTGGCGGAAGAGGGTGATCCTTGGCCTCACTAGGTGGCACATTGGCAGACCTGATGGGTGCGGCCCGTGAAGTTACAGGACTTCCAGGGACCACAGTGCTCCAGGATTTCGTGGCTGAGGTGCTGGTCTGGGATCTGGACGTCCTGGTCCTAGGGGAAGGACGGGGGAGGTGTAGGGAAGAGGTCAAAGTTAGCAAGAAAAAGTTTTTTAGACACAGTGGGATGGAAGGATGGAGGGGGTTTGGGAGTGGAGGAAGAGGTAGTGGTTGTAGGAGGTGTACGTCTGCTGAATTTGGGTGAAGATGCATGGGCTGGAGGCTATTGTGAGGTGGATGGCTGTTGAGTGGGTGTATGCCGGCGTTTGTGTACTTTGGGAGGAGGGCTCACAGACACACTGGGAGAGGACACAGGGGACGTGTGAATGGTAGTGGGGGTTGTGATTGCACATGAGCGGTGTGTGGTGATGGGCGTGATGGTTATGGAGGTAGTGGCTGACGATGTAGTGCATGCACGTGTGAGTGGAGATGAGACTGGGATGGAGGAGGAGGATGTGGAGGAGGGGGACACAGTGGAGGCAGTGGATGTTGGTGTGTCTGCATGGGTATGGTGCTTGTGTGAGTGCCTGTGGGATGTGTGGTACTTATGTTTGCCATGTCCACTCTTGTGTGTTGATGAGTGTGCATGCTGGTCTGATGGTGAGCTCGAGATAGGCTGAGGTACAGGGGATTGGGTCTGGGTAGTGGAAGTTGGAGGGAGGAGGCTGGACACAGGGACAATGGCTGCCATCAGTGCTGAGGCCAGAGCCTAAAATGCTCTCTGTTGGGCTGGCACACCAGAATGAATGCCCTCCAGGTATGCATTTGTTTACTGCAAATGTCTCTCGACACCCTGGATGGCATTCAAAATGGTTGATTGCCCCACAGTGAGGCATCTCAGGAGGTCAAAAGCCTCCTCACTGAGGGCAGCAGGGCTGACTGGGGCAGGGCCTGAGGTGCGTGGAGCGAAGGAGATGCCCACCCTCCTGGGTGAGCGGGCACAGGAAACTCGATGAGGGGCTGCTGGGAGGGCAGTGCTGGTAGGGGGTGTGGCGGCTATACCTGTTGTTGCAGTGGGCACAGAGGTGCCCGCCACGGCAAGGGAGCTTCCATCAGAGAAGGAGTCGCTGTCGCTGGTGTCTCCTTCTGTCCCCGTCGTGGAGCTCCCCTCGCCCTCCATCCCACTGGTGCCTTCAGACTCCGTACATTCACCCTCCAGGGCCATGTGGGTTGCAGCTCCCTCCTGCTTCGGTGCCACTGCTCCTCCGCCAGATGATGCTAATGCACAGAAGGACAGGGTGACAAAACAAAAAGGGGGGGAAACACAGAGGAGAGGCATGGTCAGTGCCTGCAACAACACCACCGTTGGCAGACACAACACACAGGGAGCAGCCCTATGCACTAGACCATGCACTAACAGTTCAGGGGAAATTCACATTCCCATGGTGGACTGTGCCTATACCCATTTGATACACACCTGGAAAACACAGGAGCCTGACTAGGTGTAGAGGGCCACTACCACTTTTGGGGTTGGACTTGCACTGAGCTTGCCTAACAATGGATCTACCCTGGCACATTTGCCCTGCCGTAGGGGAACCCACAGCCCTCTCCCCACACCCAGAAACCTTATAAAGTGTGCACAGTCAGCTGCATGAGACTGTACTCACCCCCTTGTGGGTGCTGTGATGCCCTCAAGTGCCCCTCCAACTCAGAATATGCCACCACCAGGATCTGGTACATCAGGGGGATTATCGTGCGATGGGCACCCCTTCCACGTTGGGAGGCCATCCCCAGCTGGGCCTCAGCTGTCTTCTTGGTCCAGCGGCGCAGGTCCTCCCATCTTTTGCAGCAGTGGGTGCTCCGTCTATGGTATATCCCCAGGGTCCACACTTCCTTCGTGATGGCACGTCAAATACCCTTCTTCTGGTGGGCGCTGACCTAGAGGAAATGTAAAGTAGGAATGGATTTTACTCCCCCATCTGGTTATTATTACTCATTGGCCACAACCTCCCACCCTGGCCCACAAACACATACACTGACCATCATCACATGCTGGCCTCTGCCCACCCCCACCTACATCTTTCATCAACGCCACTCCATACATTCATGTCCCATCCATCATGCTTACATTGTACTCACCTGTTTGTCTGGTGGACCATAGAGTTGCATGTACTGGGGGAGGACCCCATCCACCAGTTTGTCCAACTCCTCCACAGTGAAGGCAGGGGCCCTTTCCCCAGACACTGTAGCCATTGTCGCTTCCAGACTCAGGTCACAGCAGCACTTGCAGTGTAGGTCCTCTCCTGTTGAAGGTCAGGTATCAAGTGAGTGAACAGATAGAAAATGGCGGTCATGTCTGCGGCGGTGCGTACCGCCACTACCGGCATCCATCGTCATTGGCTCCTGGAACCCATAGGGCCCAATGAGAACAAATGCTGAATTGAGCTGCGGTCTTCGTCCACCTACCGCAATGGTGTACAACCCCAGCGCAGTTATCTCATTTTCCCTTGTCCCTCCTTACAGGTCAGGCAGGTTTTATGCAGGACTACGGACATACAGTGCTAAACACAGATTACATCACATTTGTTCTAAACACCCTTGTGGAACCTATGTGGTGTATGACCTTCTGCTCACCCTTCTCCTCCATAGGGCACGTCCGCTGGGGAAGATGATGAGATGGCGTCATCCTCCAGTATACAGACCCCTGGTGAACCTGTCAACAATGGAAGACAGACACATCATTATCACTTACAGACTTGATCGTGCCACAATCCATGAACTGTGTGCTCAGTTGGAGCCAGACCTGATGTCCTAATAGGTGAGCACAAGGTCCCAACACAGATTGCATAGGTGTCTTGGTATGGTAGAGTCCCTAATGGTTGGTGTATGTATCACAGTTGTCCCTCGATATTTGCAGGTGACTCTGGTTACCCCAACCTGTCATGGCTACTGACCCCAGTGTGGAATCCCAGGACAAGGGGATAGGAATGCTACAATGAGGCACATGGGCGAACTAGGAGGATAATTGAGCGTACTTTTGGCCTCCTGAAGGTCAGGTTCCAGTGCCTCCATCTGACAGGTGGCTCCCTATACTACTCACCGAAGAAGGTGTGCCAGATCATCGTGGCATGCTTTATATATTGCACAACCTGGCTTTGCGACGCCAGGTGCCTTGGCTGCAGGAGGATGGGCCTGATGTTGGTCTTGTGGCAGCTATGAAGCCTGTGGACAGTGAAGAAGAGGAGGCAGAAGAAGAAGATATAGACAACCAAAACAACATAATCATGCAATACTTCCAGTGAGACACAGGTAAGAGACTGTTCATCATAGTGTCAGGGGCCCGTTGGTGTGCCACTGTGTCCCTCTTGGTGTTGGTCATGTCTGCAAGCAGCACTGCAATGGCGACCAGGGTGTTGTTAATGGACTTCAAGTCCTCCCTGATACCCAGGTAGTGTTCCTCCTGCAGCCACTGGGTCTCCTGAAACTTGGCCAGTACTGTGCCTACGGTCTCCTGGGAATGATGGTATGCTCCCATGATGTTGGAGAGTGCCTCGTCGAGAGTGGGTTCCCTGGGCCTGTCCTCCCCTTGTCGCACAGCAGTTCTCCCAGCTTCCCTGTTATCCTGTGCCTCTGTCCCCTGAACCGTGTGCCCACTCCCACTGACCACAGGTCCCTGATTGTCTTGGGTTAGCGGGTTTGCCTGGGGTCCCTGTAGTGGTAGACACACTGCTGATTGACATGTCCTGGGGACAGAGGGATGGGCCCGCGGGGTGGGTGCTGTTCTGGTGTTTCCTGAGGGAGGAGGTTCTGTGGTTGTTTGTGACAGTGGCAGGGGAACCGACTGTCCCGAGGTCCCAGATGGGCCGGGCTGGTCATCTTGATTCATGGCATGCAGAGCTGCTGTCCGGTGACATTGGGTAGGGGCCCTGTTGGGATATAAATGCATAGTTATTATATCTGTGTGTGCCCTCTTGTCCAATGTGTGAGTTACCCTCTACTCCTGTGGTTGGCATATTGTCTTTGCCCTTGTGTGATTGTTGATTTTGGGGCCTCGGTGAGTATCTGTACTGGACATGCTTTGGTGATGGGTGTCCATGCATTGGTGGTAGTGGGGTATCTGTGGGGTGTTGGGGTGATGGGTGTGAGGGCTGGGCTAGGAGTTTGTGATGGAATGCAGGTAGGGTGGGGGGATATAGTAGTAAAGGTATGACTTACCAGAGTCCAGCCCTCCTGCTACTCCTGAGAGGCCCTCAGGATGCATGATCGCCAAGACTTGCTCCTCCCATGTTGTTGGTTGTGGGGGAGGAGGTGGGGGTCCCTGGTGACTGGATTCCACAGAACACACCTTACCCCGTAGGTCGTTCCACCTCTTCCTGATGTCATCCCATGTTCTTGGATGCTGTCCCACTGCGTTGACCCTGTCGACAATTCTCCGCCATAGCTCTATCTTCCTGGCAATGGATGTCTGCTGCACCTGTGATCCAAATAGCTGTGGCTCTACCCGTATGATTTCCTCCACTATGACCCTGAGCTCCTCCTCAGAAAATATGGGGTGTCTTTGAGGTGCCATGATGTGGTGTGGGTGATGTATGAGGTGCTGTTTGTTGTGATGTGTGATGTGTTGTGTTGGGGTGTGTTGTTTGAGGTGAGTGGATGTTGTATGAGTGATGGTCTTGTGTGCCTGTGGATGCTGGTGTTGTATTTGCTATTCTCTCTCTCTGTGCTTCTTCCAAAAATGTCGCTGTAAGGAGTTGTGGGTAACGTGGGTGTGTGTTTTATATTGGATTGGGTGTGTGGGTGTGGTGTGTGTATGTGTATCAGGTGTGTGTAGTTTGATTTGTCCAATGTGGTTGTGGTTTGATTACCTGTACAGTCCATTTTAATGTGCCATTTCCTTCAATGTGCAATATCTTTTATAAGTATTTCTTTTTTCTTTCTTTGGTTTTTATTTCAATTTTTTCTGTCTTTATATTCCTTTCTCGCTTTTTATCCAATATTTTTTCGTATGTTTATGCGTTACGTGCTATTTTTGCCTTTTCAAAATGGCGGCACCATTTTCTTCATGACACTCGCACTCGATTTAGTCCTTCCTCTGTTTCTGTATTTACGATCAGAGGAAGGACTACAGTTATTTAATGCAGAGATCTCCATCGCGTCCTTAGCGATTTACCGTGGGACGCGACGCAAGGACTTTTTCATATTCACAGTTCGGTAAGAGTATTTCTTTACATTTGCTAGCTCTTTATTTTAGAACTGATGGTTTCCGTGTGGTCTTATTCTAACTCTTAAGGAGATAACCGTTTTTGTGACCTGAATCGTTTTTTCCCCCCTCGTTACACTTGAGTCCTACTGCTGCCCTCCCTTTCATTTACGAACTTTTATTCATATACGAACTGGCAGTTCACTTTCTACCAATTCTTTAAGTGCTGTTTTTGTAATCAATCTTGTACTCCATCATTTGTTTTTCTTTGGTCCTTTCAATGTATGATGTAGTTATTATTTATTTTCGATTTAGCGAAGTGGTTCTCCTAAATGCTATTTACATTTCTGTACCCAGATCTTTATCAACAATTGTGATACTTGTATCAGAGGATTTCTTTACCTTATATGATATGGTATGCAACCATTTCGGACTTACTCTTATATATTCTTTTTACACTATATTTAGTCACGTTTTCCACTGGATTTTCATTTCCATTTTACTAAAATCACGAGTGTGCCAGCATGCTTTCATTTGCTTGCCATTTACTTATCAATATATGGTGTTTCTTTATTTCTTTATTTTTAAGTATTTACTCTCCTATATATTTTTAAAAAAAATAGAGGTTTCTCTATTTGAGCCTTCTATTTCATCTTCCTTTTTCTGCAGTAAACATAGCAACATATATGCAGTTCTTTCCCATCACTCATAGACTATTAATCCCTGTAACCCAGGACTATTGCAACACTCATCTGCTTCTGAATTCTATTAAGAGTTCTTCTTCTAATTAGTATCCTTTTTCCCACTACTTGGGGAGCACAACAGGCAAGGATGGTCTGTCCATCAGTCTGTTTTTACACTATTCACATATTTGGTAGCACCCTTTGTTAGTTTTTGTTCTACCTTGTGTCTCATTATACTTTCTTACATATATTTTTCACAGCCTTGAGAAAGCCCTGGCGTATTCGCAATAAGGGGCGAAACACATGTTGGCTGAAACTTCGATGAACATTGGCTGAATTAATATGTGTTAAAGAAGAAATTGTTATTCTCGAATTCACTTCAAATTCCTATACTTCACAATAAACAACGTGTTGAACTTGACTCATGACACTCATTAAGTGGGATCTCACCAGTTTATATTACAGTATTGTGGGTAACGTGGGTGTGTGTTTTATAGTGGATTGGGTGTGTGAGTGTGGTGTGTGTATGTGTATCAGGTGTGTGTAGTTTGATTTGTCCAATGTGGTTGTGGTTTGTAAGTGTGAGTGTATTTTGAGCATGGCGGTGTGTACCGCCAATGGTTTACCACGGTTGAATGACCGCCATGTTGCTTCGTGGGTCGTGATAGTGTGGGTGTAGTTCTGTTGCCGTGACGGTGTAGGTTTTGCTATCACCAGTTTATCACTGACCTTTGGTGTGGCGGTCTTGTGTGGGTGTCTGTATTGTGGTGGATTACGAGCTGTGGGTCGTAATACCTGTAGCGGATTTCCACCACGGCCACGGTATCTTGATGGCCATCAGCACGGTGGTAAGCGGGATTTACCGCCAGGGTTGTAATGAGGGCCTAAATGTTATTTTAATGAGCTATTCATCATTTAGCGATTGACAATGTATCCTCTGTGTCCCACAAATGTCCCTCAGGTATCCATTAATGACCCCAGTGTGGAGGGAGATAATGATGCTAACATGGCAGCAGAGGAGGCATTTCACATTGGTACAGAGGAGTGCAACCCACCAACCCATGTTTGCACTGACCCTAAACCCACAAAGACACAGAGGAAACAGAAATGGACAACGAGATGTAATCCTGCCTCTTAGTCCACATACACAGATAAGTGAGAGTCACCCACAGCAAATTGCAGGGTGTGGATGCATAAGGCGTCATCAGGTGCATGATGCAGGTGCATGATGCAGGTGAGGAGGAAGGCAGAACACAACTGTTCCTGGGTCTCGATGCATCCCTACTCAGCAATCAATGCCTGCAAAACAACCCATTGTGCATGATGAAAAGAAATCTACATCACATGTAGCAGACTCTAACACAGGGCTTTGGAAGTCTGGGGACACCTTTGTAAACCATGAATGGCAATATGGTCAGCCTCACCATTGCCATCAATGACCTATGTAGGGAAATGATGGCAGACTGTACCCATGTAAGGCGCCATGAGCACAACACTACTGCACGGATGAACTACATGAGTCAGTTCATTGGCTGTTTGGCCACAGCAACAAAATGCATGTTGTGATTCACAGTCACACTCCAGGTGGAATTGGGACATTTTGATGGGAATGTAGCCAGGGGACTAGGCAGCATTACCTCAGCGTTACCTCAGCTGTTGACCTAAAACAGACCTCTCAGGCAGCATGAGGCAATGGAGACACCCTTCGGGACAGTGAGGAGATTCCCAGTGTAAGCAGCATTTTAGCCTCTGATGCCCACATCCTGCGGCACAGTGGTGCCCAGCAGTCATCTGTAGACCAACGAGGCACAGGCCATGGTGGTCTTAGCTGTAGGAGGGTGTGATGGCCCAAGATTTGTTTTTGCTAATTCACATGGCTAGAATGTTTGAGGAGATATAACCTCATGTCTTTTGCATTATTTGCACGTGCTGCTTTATAAACATTAACAAAAGGATATCCTGAGATTTAAGGGATGTTTGTTTTGGGCAACTTGGCATTGTGTGTTTGATATTTGTGAGGGCAGTGTCAGTCGTCACTTACCTAGCATAGTAATGGGTTGTAATGTGGTCTGTCTCCATCCACCCTCCACTGCTATGCTACCATCCCCAGGCTGTTGTAGTGGTGGCTTCTGCTCCTCATCTTCTGAATCGGTGTCATCTATGCTCAGGTGTAGCCCATACCTGGGTGCTATGTTATGTAAGAAGTCAAATGTAGCCACAATTTGGCATGCAATCTCAGGGGCATCCTGGAGTGCACCTCCACTTTTGTACAGACATCGAAAACTTGATTTTGACATGCCAAAGATCCTTTCGATGACAGCTCTGGTGTGCCGATGTGCTATGTTGTAGCGCCTTTCATTATGATTTGAGGGGGATAGGTATGGGGTCAGTATCCATGGCCTCAACACACATGCACTGTCATCTGTGTAACAAAAATGTGATTGTGAGCAAGACATTTCCTGGTTTTGCACTGACACAGATTAGGTTTAGAACTACACATTACCTAGTAGATATCCATCATCAAACTCCCCACGGTCTAGGCTTTGGTGTATTCCACTGTGCCTGAAGATATATGCGTCATGTGTGCTACCTGGGTATTTTGCGACTATATCTGTATTAACACTTCGGGCATCGCATGCCACCTGGATGTTCAGTGAACGAGTACTTTTCCTATTGCGGAACACATATTCAAGACTGGGGACGTCTGTTCTATATTGTGGGTACTAAACAATTTGTGCTGCAAAGTGGGTATAAAGTGGCACGTGTCCACAATGCAAAACACTAGAATTATTAAATGAAACAGAAGAAGAACCTTTCCCTTCTTACTTTGAATTTATGTCATTCATCTCCTACCTTCTAATGTGTAGTTCACCCCCTTAATGCCTCTTCCCTTAGATAAAGGGATCCGGAGAGATGACATTTTAAAGAATTAAAGTTTTCTAGTGCATATTAACTAAAAGTGCCAATTTGTTCATCTGGTCGCACCAGGGCGGGGCAAAGTCAAAGTTTGAGGCTGTAGTCGATGGAGCCCTGCTTGGCTACAGCAAGCGGGAGGCCTCAGTCAAAAGTTTACCTTCAGACTCAGGCCCTCATTCTGACCCTGGCGGTCGGTGATAAAGCGGCGGCCAACCCGCCAACAGGCCGGCGGTCCAAAATATGCAATTCTGACCCTGGCGGGAACCGCCAACACAGCCCGCCGCATTAACACTCCTCCAGCCACGGCGGAACAAACAAACAGCGCGGCGTTCCCCGCCAACAGCCAGGCGGCAGACAATGTACCGCCCACCCTATCACGACCCACCAATCCGCCACCTTTTCCGGGGCGGGAGCACCGCCGATAAAAACACGGCGGAAACAGACTACGAACGGTTCTTGCCTTGAAGGGCCCAGTTCAGCGGTTCTTGCCTTGAAGGGCCCAGTTCAGCGGTTCTTGCCTTGAAGGACCCAGTTCAGCGGTTCTTGAGACGGCGGTCCCCAGCGGAGCGGTGCTGGAGACGGCGGGGCCCAGTTCAGCGGTTCTTGCCTTGAAGGGCCCAGTTCAGCGGTTCTTGAGACGGCGGTCCCCAGCGGAGCGGTGCTGGAGACGGCGGCCATTCTATGGCCAACTGCTCATTGCCTGGTGGTGCCCTCCTGGGAAGCGGGGATGGTGCTCCTTCAATGCCCACCTGGGCTGTGGGTGGTGGGGCCCTCCTGGCCAGCTGGGCTGGGTCCTCCCTGGGCAGCGGCTATGGGGGTGGTGGGCTCTCCCGGGGCAGCTGTGCCGGTTCCTCCCGGGGCAGCGGCTATGGGGGTTGCGGGCTCCTCCTGGGCAGCTGTGACGGGTCCTCCATGGGCAGCAGGCCTGCTGCCTGACTTCTCCGCCTTGCTGCCCTTGCCCTCCTTAGTCGGGAGTCTGTGGCCCTTTCCTCCCTTTGGAGCTGTGGCTGTTGACGGTGGCTGGCTAGTGTCCTGGGGGGATATCGAATCCGGGCTCTGGCGGCGGCCCTTCCGCCTTCTGCTCCTCTTCCCAGGGGGTGGGCTGGCTGTCCCCTTGCTGCTGGGCGAAGATCCAGACCTGCGGGCTGGTGGGCTACAATACCCCTGCACTCTTGTCAAGGGGGCTGCAGGGCTGGTGGTGGCTGAGGTGCTCTTTTTACCCCGACGAGAAGGAGGGGGGGGCTCAGGGTCAGGAAAGAAGGTAGCAGTAGAGAGATAGATTTTCTTGGGACAATGGAGAGTGGTAGGTACAGTGGGTATGGGAGTGGAGGGAGAGGATGTGGTTGTAGGCGAGACAAGTTTGCTGTCTTTGGGTGCAGGTGCAGGAGCGGGAGGCTGTCGTGAGGTGGATGGCTGTTGGGTGGGTGGGTGGCTGCGTTTGTGTGGTGTGGAAGAGGGGGTGACAGACACAGTGGGAGAGGACACAGGGGACGTGTAAATGGCAGTGGGGGTGGTGACTGCACGCGTGCGGACTGTAGTGGAGGGTATGCTGGTGATGGAAACACTGGCTGATGGTGAGGTGAATGAAGGTGTGAGTGTAGACGTCACAGGGAGGGAGGAGGGAGACGATGAGGTGGGGGTCACAGAGGTGGTAGTGACTGTTGGCATGTCTGCATCGGAATGTTGCTTGTGTGAATGTCTGCGTGATCTGTGGTGCTTATGTTTGGATGAGCTGCTCTTGGGTGTTGAGGTGTGTGCAGGCTGGTCTGATGGTGTGGGTGGGACAGGCAGAGGAACAGGAGACTGGGAGGAGGGAGTTAGTAGAGGGAGGCAGGAGACAGGGACAATGGCTGCCGTCAGTGCTGAGGCCAGAGCCTGGAACAATCGCTGATGGGCAGCCTGACCCGAATGAATGCCCTCCAGGTACGCATTGCTGCGATGAACCTCCCTCTCCACCCCCTGGATGGCATTCAAAAGGGTAGTCTGCCCAACAATGAGCGTTCGGAGGAGGTCAATGACCTCCTCACTGAGGGCAGCGGGGGTAACAGGGGCAGGGCCTGAGGTGCCTGGGGCGAAGGAGATGCCCGGCTTCCTGGCAGAGCGGGCACGGGGCGAACGCTGAGGGGCTGCTGGGAGGGCGGAGATGGTGCGCTGGGTGGCGGCTGTACCTGTAATGGCGGGGGGCACGGATGGTGCCACCCCCGCAAAGGAGCTCCCTTCCGAGGACGTGTCCGTGTCGCTGCAGGGTCCAGTCGTCCCCGTTGTGGAGCTCCCCTCGCCCTCCGTCTCACTGGTCCAGTCAGACTCTGTGGCATGGCCCTCCTGGGCCATGTGAGATGCAGCTCCCTCCTGCCCCGATGCCACTTCTCCTCCGCCTGATGATGCTGATGCACACAAGCACAGAAAGACAAACAAAAAGGGGGGGGGGAGAGAGAAATAAAGAGATTTTGAGTACATGGATCACCGGTACAGTTAGCGGACATGACAGACACAGATGCCCCCTGCACTAAGTTGCGCACTTGGGGTCCGCTACGCATTCCGTGGAACATGCCCTACACGCCTAGAGTTGACAACTGCACCCATGGATGACACGGCCCAGGGATGGCTGTACTGACACACTACTGAGGGTGGTGGCTGGGGACACAGGGGCTTACGGGGGTGCCCAGCCTACAGATATCGCCCTGGCCTAGGGGGACCCACAGCCCTCCTCCCCCACCCAGACACCTCCACTGCGCGACAACAGAGTAGATAATGCTTGTACTCACCCCCTTGTGTCTGCTGTGCTGCCCTCACGCGCCCATCCAAATCAGGGTAGGCCACCGCCAGGATCCGGAACATCAGGGGGGTCAGTTGACGGCAGGCACCCCGCCTACGTTGGGAGGCCATCCCCAGCAGAGACTCGGCGGTCTTCTTGGTCCCGCGGCGGATGTCCTCCCACCTCTTGCGGCAGTGGGTGCCCCGTCGATGGTGGACCCCCAGGGTCCGGACTTCCTTGGCGATGGCACGCCAAATCCCGATCTTCTCATGGGCGCGGACCTATGTGACATGTACAGGGAGGGAGAAATACCACGTTCAAGTTTGTCTGCATTTTCGTTGCCAGTGGCCCAACGCCCCCCATCCCCGCCAGGCCCCCCGCCAGGCCCCCCGCCAGGCCCAACATGCCCCCCATCCCCGCCAGGCCCCCCGCCAGGCCCCCCGCCAGGCCCAACATGCCCCCCATCCCCGCCAGGCCCCCCGCCAGGCCCCCCGCCAGGCCCAACATGCCCCCATCCCCACCAGGCCCCCCGCCAGGCCCCCAAGCCAGCCAGTGGCCCCAAATCCATATTGAATTAAACTCACTTGTTGGTCTGGAGGACCGTAGAGTAGCGCATACTGGGGGAGGACCCCATCCACAAGTTTCTCCAACTCTTCTCCAGTGAAGGCAGGGGCCCTTTCCCCAGGCGCAGCAGCCATTGTCCCTTCCAGACCGAGGTCACAGCAACACTTGCAGTATAGGTCCTCTCCTGTGAAAGTTCAAGTCGCGAGTGAATAAGTAGATAGAAAATGGCGGTCACGCCCGCGGCGGTGCGTACCGCGGCGGTGCGTACCGCCACCGCCGGCGCCCTTCGCCATTGGCTCCTGAAACCCATAGGCTTCAATGTTAACCAATGCGGCTTCGCGCCGCGGTCTTCGACTGCCGACTGCCGCGGTGTGCCACGCCAGCGCATTGACCTCACATCCCATTGTCACACTTCACAGGTCAGGCAGCCGCCATTTCGAGGGTCCACATGGCTCAATTTCAACTGCGTCACACAGTCCTAGGCCTTGCATAGCCACTCAGACACGCCATTCTCTGCATAGAGAATCGTTTACTGTGCAAGCTGTGAGTACGTACCTGTGGGTTGCTTGACTCTGTGCTCCATGTTGTCCTTCCTAGGCACCGTCCGCTGGGTTTGGCGAGGAGACGGATGAATCCTCGCGTGTACCGACCGCTGGTGGACCTGTCGACAATGGAAGAACGCCACATTATCCTGACCTACCGGCTTGACCGTGCCACTATACATGAACTGTGTGCCCAGCTGGAGCCCGACCTGATGTCCCCCATCCGCCAACCCACAGGGATTCCCCCTCTGGTGCAGGTCCTGTCAGTACTCCATTTCTTGGCAAGTGGGTCATTTCAGACAACAGTGGGAATTGCTTCTGGGATGTCTCAGCCCATGTTTTCGAAGCTGTTATCCAGAGTGTTGTCTGCCCTGATGAAATACGTGAGGAGCTACATCATTTTCCCTGAGGTGGGCGAATTGGCTACAGTGAAGGGTGATTTCTACGCCCTTGGACATATTCCCAACGTCATTGGTGCCATTGATGGGACCCATGTGGCTTTGGTTCCCCCAAGAGACAGGGAGCAGGTGTACAGGAACAGAAAAAGTTACCATTCCATGAACATCCAGGTGGTGTGTTTGGCTGACCAGTACATCTCGCATGTAAATGCCAAATTCCCAGGGTCAGTGCATGACGCCTACATCCTGAGGAATAGCAGCATCCCTTACGTGATGGAACAGCTGGAGAGACACCGTGTATGGCTATTGGGGGACTCTGGGTACCCCAACCTGTCGTGGCTACTGACCCCAGTAAGGAATCCCCGGACCAGGGCAGAGGAACGGTACAATGAGGCCCATGGGCGTACTAGGAGGGTGATCGAACGCACCTTTGGCCTCCTAAAGGCCAGGTTTTGGTGCCTGCATATGACAGGGGGATCCCTAATGTACTCACCTAAGAAGGTGTGTCACATCATCGTGGCCTGCTGCATGCTTCACAACCTGGCTTTGCGCCGCCAGGTGCCTTTCCTGCAGGAGGATGGTCGAGACGGTGGTGTTGTGGCAGCTGTGGAACCTGTGGAGAGTGACGAGGAGGAAGACGACGGTGCTGAAACAGACAACAGGGACAGAATCATTGAACAGTACTTCCAATAGGACACAGGTAACAATTCAAACATAATTTAGTAAATGTGAACTACTCTCCTGCATCTCTGCTGCCTGTCTATTTGCCCCAGTGTATGATGACTGAGTTGTGGCTTTTCCCTCCCTATTTCAGATCTGGGGTCCCCACTACGAGTCCTGTGCTTCGTTTCCCCATGGACTACAGCTTTGTGGCAGCTGTTTGTTGACTTCACTATGTACAAGGACATATTTGCAATGTCATGTCAATTACAATATTTTGAAATCACAGCCAGACTCCAGATAGTTTTGTGCAAAATAGGTGTTTATTTCAGTGCTCAAAATGGGATGGGTGGTTTCAAGTGGGTGGGGGCTATGGTGAAGGAATGTCCATGACAGAGTCCAGAGTAACAGTCACACAGGTGCATTGTCCAGAGGCCTGTGGAGAGATGGAGCATGGGCAGTTCAAGGATGGACAGGGTGACAATGTGGGACAGTGGGCTGACATCAGGTGGTATCCTTTGCTGGCGGGGGTCTTGACATCCTACTCTGTCTTCTTGCGAGATCTCAGGGCCCTCTTGCGGGGTGGTTCTTCTCCTGCAGGAGGTGGGGGTCTGGTGGGCTGCTGTTGTGCGGGGGCCTCCTGTCCACTAGCGCCGGCGGAGGTGGTTGGCTGTTCTTGGGCCAGGCTAGTGGCAGGGGCCCTTTGTTGTTGTTGAGTGTCCGTCCTGGTGTTGATGAGGTCCTGCAGCAGCCCTACCATGGTAACCAGGGTGGAGGTGAGGGCTCTGATGTCCTCCCTGTACCCCCGATAGTGTTCCTCCTGCAGTACCTGGATCTCCTGGAACCGGGCCAGTACCGTCGCCATCGTCTCCTGGGAGCGGTTGTATGCTCCCATGATGGTGGTGAGGGCCTCGTGGAGAGTGGGTTCCCTGGGCCCGTCCCCCCCCAGTCGCACAGCTGCCCTCCGAGTTGCCCTGTTTCCCTGGGCCTCTGCCCCCTGGCCGGTGTGCCCACTACCACTGCCCCCAGGTCCCTGTTGTTGTTGGGGTGGTGGGTTATCCTGGGTGCCCTGTAGTGGTAGACACACCGCAGATTGACGCGCCCTGGAGACAGAGGCATGGGCCCGCTGGGTGGGAGCTGTGCCGGTGTTCCCAGAGGGGTTTGGGTCTGTAGTGGCCTGTGCCTGTGTGAGGGGAACCGACTGTCCAGAGGTCCCCGATGGTCCGGGCTGGTCATCAGTGTCCAGGTCGACAGAGCTGCTGTCATCGCTGACGGCCTCTTGGGTGGGGGGTGTGGAGAATTCTGGGCCCTCCGTGGCGGTGTGTTGACGGTCGGGTCCTGCAGGGGTATAGAGGTATGGTTATAGTTTCAATGTGTGGCATATGGGTGTATCTGTGGGTTCCCGTGTCCCCAAGTGCTGGCATTCGTGTGTGGGGGCTTTGGTGAGGGTGGCTTGTGGGGGGGATGTGTATATGCATTGGGCATGCTTTGGTGATGGGTGTCCATGCTTAGTGGACGCATGCAGGCCTAGGTTTTGGGATGTGTGGGTTGTGATGGTGAGACATTGGCAGGGAATAGGTGTGCTGGGGGTGGGGGTGAGGATGGTGGTGGGGGTGAGGGTGGGGGTGAGGATGGGGGTGGGGGTGAGGGTGGGGTTCGAGGATGGGGGTGAGGGTTGGGGTATGATTTGGCATGCAGGTGGGGGGGAAGCAGTATTGAAGCTTCAACTTACCAGTATCCATTCCTCCGCCGACTCCTGCGAGGCCGTCAGGATGCAGGATGTTCAAGACTTCCTCCTCCCATGTTGTAAATTGTGGGGGTTGAGGTGGGGGTCCTCCGCCAGTCTTCTGCACGGCGATGTTGTGCCTGGATACCATGGAATGCACCTTCCCCCGTAGGTCGTTCCATCCCTTCCTGATGTCTTCCCGATTTCTGGGGTGCTGTCCCACAGCGTTGACCCTGTCGACAATCCTCTGCCATAGCTCCGTCCTCCGGGCAATGCTGGTGTATTGGACCTGTGTGCCGAAGAGCTGGGGCTCTACCCGAACGATTTCCTTCACCATGACCCTGAGTTCTTCGTCTGAGAAGCGGGGGTGTCTTTGGGGTGCCATGGAGTGGTGTGTATGATGTGTGGGGTGGAGTATGTGTAGTTAAGTGTGTTGAGTGTGGTGGTGTGTGTTGTTTTGTGTGTGGATATTGTGTGGGTGATGGTGTAGTGTGCCTCTGTGTGATGGTATTCTGTGATCGCTGATGTGTCTCTCTGTGCTTCTTTCTGAATTTTTGGTCGTAGGGGTTTGTGGGTGATGTGGGTGTGTGTTTTATATTGTATTGTGTGTGTGGGAGTGGTGTGTGTATGTGTATCAGGTGTGTGGAATTCAAATCGGCCAATGTGGCTGAGTTTTGTTCGTTTGTGTGTATTCTGACCGCGGCGGTGTGTCCCGCCAATGGAAAACCGCGTTTGAAAGACCGCCGCGTGGATTCGTGGGTCGTAATGGCATGGGCGTATTTCTGTTGGCGTGACGGTGGAGGTTTGGTCACCTCCACTTTTCCGCCGACCGCTGGACTGGCGGTCTGTTGTGGCTGTCGGATTTTCGGAGGTTTTGCTGCTGCGGGTCAGAATGACCGTGGCGGGTTACCGCGACCGCGGCGGAATTATGGAGGATTTCTGACCGGCGGTAGGCGCCTTTTACCGCCGAGGTCAGAATGACCACCTTAGTCTTTTTCCTGAAGATTTTCTTCAGGGGGATGAAGTCGTCAGTCCTATCCAACCTTCCTCGAGCCCTCTTGACATACGTTTTGTCACAGTCAAAGCTGAATCTTGATCGGACGACCCTGGAGCCCTCCTCAGATATGGTGTGCGGGAAGTCCTTGTCAACTTTTTACAGTGGGACTTTGACACTTTTTTAGATTTTTTTCTTTCCGACAGGGGTTGACCCTCCTTAGCAAGCCAATTTCAATGCGAGGTCGTTAGATCACTGGTGAAATCCTGTAAGCCTGGGGCTTTGGAGCTTTTCAGCACAACAAACCTGCAAGTCAGGACAGGTTGAAGTTGAGTAGGCTGGCTTGACTTGCCAGAGCGGGCCTGTCCCTTTATGGAGCTTTTTTCCAAAAGTTCTTTAAAGTCCTGGATCTGCTTCCAGAAAGTATATGAAGGTCCTTTAGGAGTCCACAGCTCACTCCAACGTTCCAGAAGCTCGGAGTTGCTCCTTGAGGGTTAGGACTCTAACTCCCAGAATGCACCTGGTTCAAATCCAAAAATGACTACTAGCCACTAGTCAGATGATCAGTTCCTTCAGGGTTTGATGCAGGGGACTATGGTTAGCTATTTTTCACCTGTAGCAAGCAGGGAGTCCCTTCTTGAACCAGTTGAAGACAGGCAAAGTCCTTTTAGTGGTGAAGCCCAAGTGTGCAGCTGGTGCAGTCCTTCAGAGTACAGTGACCAAGTGTAGGTCAGGGGTCCAGCAGGGCAGTCTTTCTTCTTCTGATGTTGTTCCTTTTAGGGATCTGAGGTATGGGTGCAGCTCTGCCATATTTATCCTTGCTGCTGGGGTGGAAAGCAGGGGGTCCAACTGTCCAATCACAGGCAGGCCACTACCCTCACATCAATCCCAGGGAGCAACATTCCTTAAAAATCCCAAATGGCAGAAACTGTAGTTTGGAAGTTAGGTCTGGCTGAGCCCACCCACTGGTATCACTAAAAATCCTTAACACACCTCTCACTGACCCTCGCCTGATCTAACCAAGAGGGCACCTGGTTGTTTGGGTTTGCGGTAGATGGAGGAGGTCCTAAGCTGCTCCATATGCCCTTCCCTCCTTTGAAGACCAGTTTGGCTGCTCTCCCCCCATCCTGTTTCACCACCTGCTGAGGAAGACCTCCTCCGCCGGCACTTCCTTTGTGTTCATCCCAGGCCTATTCACCCCTCATCAAAGCAGCCTGGCCAGGCTGCTAGAGGCTGGCCAATCAGAGAAAGGCTCTATAGAGCTGAAACTGGTAACTTTTAGGAAGAGTTCTAAAACTCTCTCCCTGAACTAGTTATATTAAATCCTATGGCAAGTTGTAGCATTTATTATAACAATCAGTCTGAGACAAAACTTGCCACATCTATCTCCTTTGGAGACGTTATTAATTAAAACAAAGTCTCAGCATTTTAGCCTATGGAGCCTATTTACTACTATGAAGGATACAAGAATTTGGCTATTTTTCCTCACCAGGGCTTATAAAACATATTTTAATAAGGTCCCTGCTTATAGTTACACTGCACCCAACCCTAGGGGTACCTAGGACACACCTTAAGGGAGACTTATATGTAAAATTAAGGTAGTTTAGGACTTTGGAAGTACTTTTAATTCCAAAGCCGCATTTGCATGTAACTTTAATTTAAAAGTAACCAGCAAGACAGGCCAGCCTTTAAAATGACCCTAGGCACCTCAACCCTACACCTATGGGGGCACTACCTATGCTGAGGTCCCTAAACTTCCATGCCGTACCATATACTAGGGACTTATAAGTAGGTTGACATAACCAATTATAATTACCCTAATTTGCATACTGATTTTACACAAAGCGCAGGCCCTGGGGCTGGTTAGCAGTACCCAGTTCACCATCAGAGTCAGGAAAACACCAGCAAATAGAAGTGGCATTTTCAGAACTGTAATTTAAAATCCACCTTCACTATAAATTGTGGATTTTAATTGTGAGTTGAGAGACACCAAACTTGACAAACATATCTCTTCCACATTGGGAATTGCACTTCTAGGATGTAATAAGGTAATCCCAATGTTAGTGAAACATGAATTTGGGTGTTTTTCTCTTTTAAATACATATCACCCTGCTCTGTGGATCACATAGGTCCTCCCTTAGGAATAACATATGTATAAAAAAGCAAAGGTTTAGGCATGACAAAAGGTTTAACTTGCGAGGTCGACATGGCAGGCCTGAGACACGGTTACAGGGCTACTTAAGCAGGAGGCACAATCAGTGCTGCAGACCCACTAGTAGCCTGTAATTTACAATCCTTGGGCACATGTAGTGCACTTTACTAGGGACGTATACGTAAATTAAGTATGACAATTGGATATGAGCCAATTTTAACATGTTTAAGGGGAGAGAGCACAATCACTTATGCACTTGCTGAAGTCCTAAAGCCAGTAAAAGCAAGTTCAGAAAATGGAGAGAGGTAGGCAAAAAGCTGGGGGAAGACCACCCTATGGCTGTCAGGTCTAAATTTAGACTATGGCAATCTTCACTGTGTCTATCAGTGTGGCAGAAGCCATTGCCTCTGCCACCCTGATGGACAGAAGCCTGCCACATTTAAAGATCACTTTCGGCCGAACAGTGATCTCAGTACTTCCAAAGGAATTGCCATCAAGGTGGTTCCTCTGAAGGTACCAAAAAATTGGTGAACAGACACCCTCATTTTTAATGGCCATCAACCAATCTTTTTGTTTTTGAGAAACAAATAACTAATAACCCCCACCCCACCCAGGGAGTTTTTCCATAGGTGCGGTGGTGATTATTTTAATTTTTCTGTTCATCACTGCTAGATTTGTCCTGATGGGGACTGACACATTATCAGACCATCAATCCTAAATAGAGTGAGCAATGTGATTCCCTCTCTCTGTTGAGGAGCTAATGGGGGCACTGCCAATAGAAAGCTGACAATATTTCTGTCTCCAAATTAGGGCTGTGGAGTTTGGTGGACAGCATATTCCATCACGTATATGATGTAGTATCCCATCTGATACATTAAAAATTAGGCCCTAAAAATCTTTAAGGTCCCTCAAATTTTTAAACAGCTGGTTTCATTTCTGCATTAACATCTCAAGGTGCATTTAGGAAAGGCTTTACATTCAAAAGCATATATTCAGAAACATGGTGTCAGTTTTATCATGAATATGGAATGCTGGCTTGACAGTTTTTCATTAGGACACACTCTGTTGAAGCAAAAGTAGAACACTGGCAATTCAAATGACAGGCTGCTGTTTCTAATAAAAGTGCATTCCACTTAGCATGCCAGACCTTTTAATTTGAGCCATAGTTTATTGAGTTAGAAACATAAATCATAAGAAATGAATATATAAATAATATTCAGGTATCAATAATGGCATTATATGAGATATAAAAGAAAACAATATTGAATTGAAAATGTGTCATTACAGTAATGAAAGAAAACACAGAAAGAAACACGATAATAGCTAAGTGAAAGTAGCACTAATATCACAATGCATCATAATAATATGAGATGAATAATACAAACTGTGATCTTGAGAGTTAAAAGTACATGTTGAAAATACTGAAGCAAGAAGGTAAATAATGTGGTTAGAAAAGAAAAATCATCATGGTGGCTTGTGTACCTCAGAAAAGTTCAGACATCTGATATTCATACATTTTGACATTTGATACAGCATGACTTGAGACCATAAATGATATTGGAGGTATTCATTTTAACAGTATCTGTACTAAAGGGAACAAACCTACACCTACGTATTTAATTTTTGTGGGACTCCAGAAAAAGGTTGGCTGTTGGAACATATGTTTTTGACAAAATCTATTCAACTGCAAATTTACAAATGTATCAATATTGAGCTTATCGTCAGAAAGTCTGGAAAAGAGGTGACTTCTAGCAAAAAGGTTGGAGCAGTAGTTTCTGTGTTTGCTACATGTACAAGAATGTTTGCATGCACAGACATTTTTATGTGAACATCATCATTATGTGTACACCTTTGAATTTCTGTATTTAGTCACAGTTTGGAAAGAAAAGATTCCAAGGCCTAGATAACTTTCAATGGGAAAAGGGAGCAATCTGTTATAACTCCTTTAAATAGAAAGAGCACAATCCATTTAGAAATAAAGAGGTTTTTGGTGCAGAATAAAGCAACAAAATATAGTGGACAGAATAACGCAATGTAACCTAGTTAAGCAACCATAGACCAAACCAAAACCCTATGAAAGTAGAAAACATAAACTCAAGGGTTAGGTGAAGAATTTCACTCTGCCGGCAGAGTTCACAGAGTTTTCCCCTCTCTGCACAGATGCAGAGTTCTAAAAAACTCTGTGAAGTGACACAGAGCAGAGTTTTCCTCTCGCTTGCCAATGTTAAGTTGGAGAGCAAGAGAAATCGCTAAATTGGTGAGCGTGAGCGAGATTTCTAAATGCGAGCGGTCATGGTAGGCCGCAACAGCTTGCATTGAAAAAGCAGCCACTCACGTTGAAGAAGCTGTTGCTCAAGCAGAAAATCTAACTGAGCGACTCGCCGTATGATGCAGTTCGTTCTGATTTGACAGTGCAACATACCCAAACTAGGTCGTGGAACTCAGCGTAGCTCAGCAGAGTTTTTTCAGCACTTCATGGAGTTCCGTAGCAGAACTCCGTGAACCCAGCCCAGGCCTAATAAAATCCCAGTTCATTCTATCAAATGCTTTTTTTGTGTCTAACACAATTGCAGCTAAGGGCTAAGTTTTATGAGTGGATGTATCAATATTTTTTTTAATTACTCTAGTTCATCTGACATCTTTTGACACTTAACAAAACCTGCCTGTTTTCTCCTCAATAATTTCGGGGAAAAAGAATCATTGCACTAGCAAGAGGTTTAGAGAAAAATGTATAATCAACATTCACTAATTCACATACAGGTTTTACACTGCTGGTCATTTCGACATTCCTTTGAAATTAGGCACAATAATACTTCTTGCAAAGAGCCTTGGGATGATTCCTTGTGAGAAAAACTTTCCAAAAACTGTAGTAAGTGGGGAATAAGTAATGACACAAAATGGACATAGAACTCAACTGTTAACCCGGCAGGACCAGGTGATTTGTTATGTTTTAAAAGATGGAATGCATGAGTGATTTCTTGTTCCATAATAGCCCTTCCGCATGTATCAAAATTAATACCAGTTGAAAAGGTTTTTGTAATGGAATTAAAATAGTGCATAATATCCGCGGAACAAGGAGTATATAAAGTTGTATAGAACTGATTAAAAGTATTAAAAATATCTGCATTTTTACATATTAAAGTGCTGGAATCTGTAGAGATACAGGGTATTCTGGTTCATTCTTTTTTAGTATTTAAATAGTTGGCTAATAACTTCCCAAATGTATTTAGACTGTTGTTAGAAATTTGCTTTCGGGTTGGCACAAGTATGCACCCTGTCCAGGTAGGAACCACAATCCTAGTCAGGGTAAGTCAGATACACAGTAAATGTTAACCTCTGCTCATTCTGTGGTAGCTTGTCACAGAGTAATCAGACTTAACGTTAGAGACAATATGTAAAGTATTTGTGCAATACTTCAGACATCTTGCACCTGCCATGCACAATTTTCTCCTCAATAACTTTTTTTGCAAATGTTGCAGTGATAATATCAATGATGCCATAGAAGATGTCCTGAATGATGTAATATGTGTGATAATTGGTTGTGCATGGGGGTGGGGTGAGTTATGGTTACCTTAGGGCACGAGTTATAGTTAATTGAGGTAGCTCCAACTATAATAGCTGAATTTCTATGGTTTTGTGTGTGTAAATTAAGAGCCTAAATATAACATCCCTGTAAACCTTTGTTTTTTTCAGTGATTTTCAAAGGTTTTTTAAATGTTAATTCCAAACTATAAGCTCCCTATAACTTCCCTTTAACCATTTTTTTTTAATCACTTTCTATTTTTGTTTTACCCTTTTAGGCTGTGTGCAGCTGGGGTTGGCTGCAGGCATCCATGCCCCCACCATGCACAGCCTTCAGCCATGTGCAGCCGGGCTTGGCTGCTGACACCCAACCCCACACTATGCACGGCCTTTGACCATGGAAGCAGTCAGACACTGTAGCCAACCCCACCTAGGCAGCCGAGGGGTTTGAGGTATAATTTGATTGAAATGACCATCTGTGTCAGAATGCATCCTGACCTGCTTATTTTTTGAAGAAGAGGCCACAGTTATGCACAAAATGTTTACCCAACTGGAGTCCTTTCTCCTGGGTAATTAGTAAGTGCTACCTCATTGGTTAAATATATGCTATATTTTCCACACTACAGCTGCGTAATGGATCTCAAGGTAATGTCTCCAGGGACCTTGTGTGTGTCCTTAATTTTGACAATGTGATTGTTCCTCAAATATTTTCACATTGATAACATGAATCCTGGTGTGGAGAATATAATAAGACTACAATTAGTTAAATCTCCCCCAAACAAGGGTACTTCTGGTTATTGTGATGTGTTTGTGGAGCATCTTCATACTGATAACAGGAATCCTCACTTATTTGTACCTGTGGTCCCTGCTGGCTCCCTGCCTCCTACAGGAGCTGGCTTTGCTCCCACATGCAGGGAGCAGCTAAATATGCAGCTCCCTGTATGCAGGAGTAATTCTTTCTTCTGTTTCCCTGCTTGTTTGAGAGTGGGAAGGGGGACATATAAAAACCCTGCTCCCAGTGAGCAGGAGCAGTTTTCCTACTCCTGTTTGCTGGGAGCAGACTAACTGTTTGCTCTCTCTTGTCAGGAGCTGTCAAAGCTCCCACCAAGCAAAATCAAACTGCTATCTCCCAAGGTTTGGCACCTAAGGAGATAGCAGGTGCCTGCTGTTGAAACATGAATTATTGGTAAGGGCAGGAAGGTACCTACACTTAGCAGAAGGCCACAAACCTCCGCTAGATCCAGTCAAGGTCTCTGTAAATTAATCCTTGGTAGCTTGATCCACTAGCAGCTGGGCTTAACTTAATAGACAGGTGTGTAAAGCATTTAGGCCCATATTTATAAAATGTTTGCGCTGCCTTAGTGTCATTATTTTACGCTAAAGCAGCATAAAAATAATTCTATATTCATATTTTGACGCTCCACTGGTTAGCAACAAAATTTAGGAGGTGGCACCATTTTAAGGGAGAGCCAAACCAACTTGCATCTCATTGTGACAATGGGATGCAAGGTAGGCGTTTCCTTACAAAAAACATCACTAACCCTCTAGCATCATATTTACCTACTGACATGAAAATAACACTAACCAAGGTAGTAGACTTAAAAAATGGCAATAAATCCATTTAGCGTCAAATGTTAACGCCTGGTCAGAACAGGCATTAAAAAGATGTCCACACACCAGCACGCAAGGAAAATACACAGAAGGAGCTTTGGAAACCCACAGGAGAACTTGGAAGTGGCACTGCTCCAGCTTGGCACACGCCACAGATGTCAGCAAAGACAAAAGGTCCCTCCAGCACCACTGCAGCAACCCCAAACACCACCAGAGCAGCCACAAACGCAGCACAGAAGGAATGAGAGGATCTTCAGACAGTACACAACTATCCTTGGACTGAGGGAACAAGATGTGATCCGGATGTACAGACTGAAGCGGGAGTCCATTGTACGCCTGCTGCACCATATTGCACCACACATCACAGCAAGAGTGCAAACTCCTACTAACATTCAACCCATTCAAACTCCTCACTGTCCTCCACATGCTGGCGTCTGAATCATTTCAGATAATGGGTGCACAAGTGGATGGTATCTCTCAGTCATCCTTATCGGTCCTTCTACCTAAGGTTCTGGATGCTATTCTTCGCATCACATCCCACCACATCTGCTTCCGAAACACCCAGCATCTGCAGCAGGAGACCAAGCAAGGTTTCTATCAAATTTCTGGGTTTCCACATGTGCTGGGTGCAATGGACTGCACCCATCTGCAACTGGTGCCACCTACAGCAATGGAACACCTATATAGGAACCACAAGCACACATATTCTATCAATGTGTAGGCCATCGTGGACCATTGTGGGCTCTTCACCAACATCCTTGCTAAATATCCCGGCAGCATCTACGATTAACACATATTTCGCCATTGCACTATCAACGAGCGGTTCCAGGTTGGCCAATATGGCAATGGTCTACTCATAGGTAAGCCACCATACCAATCATAACACACATCACACCAACCATCTAGGACAAACAAGACAAACACCAAGCTAAATACACATGGGCAGGGCCACATATACAGGCTACAACACATATGCAATATACCACACTACACTGCATACATTGCATTTCACAAACACATACACCCACATGTACATAACACAGGCACACCCTGACTGACACACCATGTGTGGACAGGTGAATCAAGACCCCTTTTCACACAGAAGCTGCTCACAAACCACTACAAGTGTCCACAGTTTGACAACTGAATACAGATCACACACACACATTACACCAAACAAAGAAATGCCCAGGCATGTCAATGGCATAGGCCATGGTCATTTTGAGAGAGTCACACATAGGCACAGTCTCATGTACAACATGGTGTTCAAGCCAATGGAAAAACCTAAATAAAATGCCACCCAAGTGGCATATCATACACACATACTTGACATACCTCTAGTGTGCACATACACATGTCTGCTGGACGTTTACAAAATGATCTTCCATTAAAGACCATGGGGTAGAATCATGAGAAATAGGGCAGCACCTACTCCATTGCCACAGCACATATGCCCCTAGTGCCCCATAACTCCACCATGTCTGTACCGTATACCAGAAACGGTCCACTATGGCGCTGAGTCTTTGAAAAAACGGTAACAATCATGGATACCATAATAGGACTCAGTAGGAGTAAAGAGGACATACCTGGCCTTACATCCGCCGTACTAAGGGACACATGTGAAAAATAGTTTTGCCCCCTCCCAAAGCCTGCACTGTGCATGTGTAGAAAGTATCTGTGAGAAATCATGTATTAGAAGCTAGGAGATACTATTGCACCAAATTACATCATCATACTAATGTGTGATACACACCCTCGTAGACTTGATGGCTGCTACAAGCATCAACTGCCACAAAGGGTCACAAAGTGTCACACTGAATGCATAGTGCCACATGGTAACATGGACGGCACTGTCTGACTTTGTAAGGCAACTATGGTATCTCAACATCTGCCACCATTGTCGTGCAAGGAGGTGGTAGGTTCCATCTAACAATAGAAGAATGCTTCAAATATGGACTACACAACACATTTACCTAATTCATAACCATCATTTTGGGATCAACTTCAAAATACCCAGGCCTGTGCGCCACTACCCAAGATTGTCATTTCCATCAACACAGTGCAATGAAACCATTTCACAAGAAAAGGAACATACACTATACCAAATCAGGTCTGTGTCATCACTCCAACTAAAACTAACAACTGCCACGGTGTGTTCCAAACCACTATCAAGACTTACCAACACATCTTCTCTCTATCCTTTGCAGCTGATCATGGGTATGTCATACAGCCAAGGGTGATGACCCCATTTGCCAATCCCACAAAGGTAGACGGGCGGATCTGCAGTGATGGGCACAGAAAAAACGCAATGTGGTGGAGAGAAAATTTGGGCTCCTGAAATCCAGGTTCAGATGCCTGGCCCTGACAGGAGGAAGCCTCTTGTATGCCCCACCACTTGTTTGCAAAATAATTTGGGCATGTGCAATCCTCCACAACATCTGTGTCAGAACAAATATCCCCTGGGATGATGAGTTTAATGTCCCTAACAAGGAGGAGGATGATGATGGAGCAGATAATGTAGAGGGGGAACAACAGAACACTGCTGCAGGAGTTCATAGGAGACTCTAAATTGTTGAGAACATCTACACATAGCCACTATACAAAAAATATCACATTGTAAATAGCACAAATAAAATACTTCGCACCTGATTATCCTTGGCCTACTCATTCTCTACTACATATACCATTGTAATGTTTCTCAAACCTCAGTGAGAAGGTAAATAACACAAAGGTGACAAGCATGGTAGCAACATCGTTTGTGATGTGAGAGGGTCTATTGCCTCCATCTCATATATAAGTGACAAGCAATTCACAGGCATGTGACTCCTGAAGGTCTAGATCCATGCACCACTGCATATTTTGGGACGTCAAGTGGCAAACAAGCCCATTCTCCAAAAAAACACCATGCCTAACAGGATCTATGCAAAGGGGGCACACATAGGTGAGAGGATGTCAGTCAATGGATATCAAGTAATATAGGAATAGAACACTGTTACAACTCATGGTGACTGCAGTTTTGCCTGCATGGTACATGAGTGACAAGGGTGGGATATCATTGGTAACAATGGCCCTTCAGTAATTGTCCAGGGATTGTTACCAATGTCCAATGCTGAGCCTTCACAGTGTATCCATGGGATAATGTCCTGGCTCTGCCATTGAGCACAACCCCGACACCTAGTGGACTGTACCTCACGTATGGCACACACACATTAGCTGTGAAGTGCGCAATGGGTTGTCAGACAAAATAAGCAGCTATGGGTGCAGAATCACTATCCAAACACATGACCCAGTTTCAGGATCCGAGGATTCATTGGGACAATGCACCACCAACTTTGCATCTGGGACGAATGTAGGCAGAGTGTCTTACACTCACTATGTACATGAGGTGCACACTTGTCACACAAATCTGCAGTAATGGCACATGCATAGAGCAAATCCAGATAAAAATGTGAATACTGATGTATGGGTGTATATCCTAGGTAGCAATGGGTTTGCCAGTATCAACAATGCTTGAAATGTGTCAGCATGTTTACCTAATATGCTCTGTATAACAACATCACACAGCACATATCAATACACACCACTCATTGTCACTCACATGACAGAACAAGTGGATGATAGCAACAGTAACAATTTATCCCATACCTGTTTTGGGTATGGGATGTGCTACTATGTCCAGCATTATTGAAAATTGTCTACGACACAACATCAAACTGAGTCGGAGTAGATTTAGCCATGTATGTTGCAATTGGCTAACGAACAGTACAGCACTGAGATGATTTCACACCTCAACATCATTCAGTCATGGTAAGAGTTACATAGGCTGTGGCATGCTGGAAGAAATGCATACCCATGTTCAATGGAGGTTGTGAATGGACAGCTTTGAGACACCCACAGATACTTGTAAATACAACACATGAGGTCAAATGGAGACAACACAAGTGTTGTGGCAGGAGTAATGTTGTGTGTGTGGAACTTATTACATCTCACAAATACCGTCAATGGAACCGTAACTATCAAGTAGCTAATAGTGGGAGATGTGTACATCTTCCAATTACACAATTCACATATTGCATCATGTCCATTTATGACCTGACAATGCTGCTGTAGAAGATGTGTACAAAGTGCAAGCAGCCTAAAGAATGGGAGCAATATAGGTGACAATACATACCTTACCAGCAATGCAGGAATACATAGAGAAGGGACACAGATAGATCAATACTGACTGTACGACACATCCATGTCTACATGTCAACATTTAACATATGTACAGAGAGGGTGGCCAGGTCAGTACATAACCCAGTCATGTTGGCCACTAGCATACCATGGTATTTGCCCATCGCATGACACTTTGAAAAGAGGCTGTGGCAGACAACGCCATGTGTACCCTGGCACGTTTCCATTATTTGCGTCACATGAGATATACAAGCCCTAAACATGCTGGCCATGGAAGCAACTAAGGACATCAAATAGTGAGACATGTCCTACTTGTGCAAGCACCCAAGCTCTGTACATGAGTGGGGAAAGCTTACATCAAGTATCGCAGAGGAATATGTGATATCTTGGTATGTATGACCACAACTATGCATGTGTCTGTCTGCTGTGGTATGTGTATAGTTCTGCTGAGTAGCAATCATGAAGTGTCTACATCCCTGCTCAATAGTCCCACGCACTACTGCTCTGGCTACATTAATTAATGACATTGTCAGAGGCCTGGTCCATGTGCACAGGGGGCTGAGTAAACTGGAGCACCATTAACCTGCCCCTTCACATACAACCATGGGTTTGTGTTGCCATACAAACTCACACAGTGGTAATGATGAATAGACTGGCAGCTATGCTACACAGTGATATGTGACAGTCATAACAAACAAGAGATCGACAAATGTGAGTCCCCAGGTGGAGGCATGCACACATATGCCACATATCTCAGCACACCTGTATCATGATAATGTCTCATGCATGGTAATGGGTATGGATTCTGAACAAAAGGCAACTTAGCACAAAAATAAGGGCATAGGTATCACAAGAAAAGTCACAGAAAGAAACTACCTTTTCATGTGTTCTGACATACGGAAACATAGGTGCCACTGATGTGTCTACACATGCATTTGTAATATGCCAACATGTGTCTATGCAGAAAGTTAGTAATTTTAGGTTTCACACCCCATGAATACACCACTGTTGTCATATGTTACAGAAATGAAACAACACATGTCTTTACACACACATATGGCATATACCAACCTTCGCTAACACATGTGTACATAACATCTCATGCGACTAAGATGCATGGGGAACCAAATGGCACACATGTAGCAAAGCGACATGAAGTAAGATCCAATACCACACCACAGAGTGGACACATGTGCAAACGCAAATTGCCAGGGGTTATGTGATGTCAATGCAGACCAAGTCCACTGAATACTCTGAGTACATATTGTCATGGTTGTCCCATGCCTTATCATGTGTTTGACATAGGCCACCATATATTTTGTGTTGTAGGTTTGTGTACATTTGTATCTCAGACATAACAATGTAGTCCACCAACAAATTAGTATACATATATATACGTACAAACAGAGCACAAATGTGCCAACATGTAGGTGGACACAGTGTAGCTACACATGCACATATGTACAAGGTATAAGTAACCACATGCAGCAGACTTATAAACAAACCTATAGGTTCAACATACCAATGTCACCGTAATGACATTACTGGACACTCACGCACATACAGCCATACCATATATACAACATTGTATCACAGTCCATGTGACATGTTAAGTGAATCAGGGTGCACTCAAGGTCTACAATGCAAAAATCAACGCAATTCCATCATGTGTCAAAAAAAATTACTCAAACGCATCAACTCCAAAGTTCAACATAACTAAAATGATGCCTGGGCCCTGAGCGGCAATTGCACGTTCACACGCCTCTTAACGCCCCATGAAGAAAAATCGATGTGTGACTGTCATGGGTAAAAAAAATCACACATATGCATATACCATACAATTCCCCTAAGCTAAAAGACGCCTAGCCCCTGAACGTCTATTGCATGCCCACAGGTAATTTCGTGCTAAATGTGAGAAAAATTACACATGACCGTCATCCATAAAAAGAACGACCCATGCCAGGAAACATGACACGCATGCCCAGGAAGTGATAAAACAGGACATCCTGCCTGCAACAATGGTACAGTGAGGTCACTTCACTTCACAGTCTTTTCGTCTGTGACTGAGTGAGGGTGTGTGGAGCTGGTGCTATAGGAGTTTTGGAGTGTTTGGAGTGTTTATTGTGCTGTGTCCTGCAGGTGATGTGTTTTATTTGTCTTTAAACTTGTCTTTTGTATTGTAAATATTTGTCTCTGTATTGTGGGGTGTTTGTTTGGGGTATTATAGTTGTTAGGGTAGTTGGGTTTAGTGTTAGGTATATATTTTTTGTTTGTTTTGGGTGAACTGAATTTGCAGACCAGTATGTCTGGGAAACGGACGATGGCGCAGATTTCGGGCGATGAGCTGGGAGGGTTCATCTGGCTTGTTCACCACTACCTACCCATGATGCTGAAACTGGGTGGCCATGTCATTCTTGGCTACCCCACAGAGGTAAGGCGGCTGCAGTGGGGCAAGGTGCTTCACCATCTCAGACGGATCCTTGGGACAGGAAGAAACTACCACCAACTCAAACGTCGCTGGGCAGATCTCGTAACAAGGGAGCAGGATCTGCTGGATCATCTAGGCATAGAGATTGTTGGAGCAGTTGATAAGTCTCACAATTCCATACAAAGCCCTTTCTTTTGCATGTGCATGACAGTGGCAGATACAGTTGAGTGCTGCATGTAATGGTTGTGGATCTGGACATATCGTATGCTACCTGTATGAGGAGTCCCAGCACCACCTTAGGCCTGCAATTCAGATGTACAATAATGAAGCCAATGCTGGGAAGATGTACCATTTTCCCTGTGCAACCATTCCAAAGTGTTGTGATGCATGCATAGGGTAACTCGATAATGAGCAGCACCAAATGAGGCCGGTGCCATACATCATGTATGAAGGTGGTCCTAAAACCTTGGTGGGAGGCAAATGTATATGCTACTGAGTAAAATGAGAAAACCCTTATTTCAATGTTTCATGCACTCTGAATGGCTGACGAGAGCAGGTGTGATATGGGGGCATAAAAATGTATGAGGTCGGGCCCCAATGTACTCAGCAGAAGTCATGATGATCTGTTGCAACTCCTGCTGAGTACATCATTTATCTAAACAGAAATAGATGCAGTTGGACCCTACCTGCATCATGCTGTGCCTTAATTCTCATTAGGTGCACACATGGCGGGGGTAAGGGGTACACTGAGGGCCACAAGGACTGTATAGATGCAATTGGTGCTGCACTCCTATTATGCTATCCACCCCTTTGTGTCATTGGCCAAGGCCATAGCACTACCCTGTTCCAGTTCACTGTGTTTCACATACACCCTATTCGATGCCTATTACCACACACATGTGCAGAGTCAGTTCCACAGGCCTGCCGCTTCTCACTGACAGTATGGGGCTGCCCTGCATCGGCTCCATCCCTGGCACATCACTCAGTAACCTGCACCAACAAATACATCATTGGACCACAGAGCAAGTGTTTCTGCATTGAGGCACATTTCTATGATCATGTTCTTATCCCTCCCTGGACAAATAATGGTATACCATGGCAACAATAGCTGGCCACACACTATTGGCAATACACCCATGATTTCAATCTGTCAATGCGCAGGTAGGTACAACTATCTTCACATGAATATACTCCCATAGCATTATTGCTCATGTGTGTGCCTTGTGATGGCACACACATTTACTTACTTCACTGAAGGATGTATCACATCATTCCACGTCATACCTTGGAATATCCACACAACCCCTGGGTAGTAGTTTGTCTATTTGCTGTGACAATGAGGTAGATGTCTACAAAATTTGAGGCAACTTAAATGCTATGGATTTCACAATGGGACAGCAACTGAAACAACCATTGCATGCCCCTCAGATGCAATATACAGTGTCAAACAGTCCCATATGGTCATGGAGGTGTAGACCTAACAGCTAACTATGTATAAATGGTGCAGTGAAAAGCACCACAGGAGTGGCAGGGACAGTGATGGTTTGTAGATGTGTGGGTCTACATTATCTGAGACTATGTGTGATTGACTGATCATAGATGTTTTTCAGTTGCTCTGATCTGCAACTAGGATGACATCCTCACTCAGCCTATCAAGTTAACACTAAACAATTTTGTCCATTAACTGATATGCACAAATTGCACTAAGCAATGATTTCCATCTCTGTCTTGCAGGTGGACCTGGCCAGTTATTCATTGATGTCTACCATGATAGGTCTCAGGGTAGCTGTATATGTACATAGCATGCCTGTTGACAACCACTTTGTCACAGCACCATTGTCAGCACTCGGTGCCACACATAGCTTACACTTAGACGGTACAGATGTGGGTTATATCTGCAGAGGTCTTTCGGGGGCTTATGTAGGAGGCACGTACACCACAGTTGTCTCAGTACCCTTCAGATATAATGAGTCTGTAATACTGTAATGAGCCATATTGTGCTGCACAAAGGTCAGTAGTGTACATAATTAGTAGACAACTAAGCTCCAGATGGTTGTGAGAAAAGACGAGTCTTCCCATTTCAGATTTCAGCAATTTTCACAACATGGGCATACCACCATGATATTTGTGAGTATAGGACTATAGGAGGGTGGCCCGGTTTATAGTGGTACCTACAGTTATCCCTTATTAGTTAAATGTAGGCAGTGTCTAGAAGCTAGGCTCTCTAGGCATAGCTGAAGCTGAGCAACCAAGGCTGATCTAGGAGACATGCAAAGATCATGCAATAACACTGTAGTCACACAATACTCAGACACATGAAAGAAAATACTCAGTGTTTCAAAAATGTTGGTACTTTATTTTAGTGACACAAATGTCAAAAATACCATAGAGACTATACTCCCTTAGGAGGTAAGTAATACACAAATTATATACACTAGTATGCAAAATCAGGTGTAAAAACTGTTAGAAAACAGTGCAAATAGTGAAAATCACAATAGTTAGAAATGGGCCTGGGGGAACACCAACCATATACATGTGAATGCCGGTGTCCCACCTAGTTAAGTGTAGCGTGTAGAGGGGTGCTGGGAGTATTAGAAAACACCAAAGGTAAGTTATAGAACCCACCCCAGAGCCCAGGAAAGAAGGAATAAGTCACAGTAACCTGCGTAGAACGCACAAGAACACGAGTAAGAAGATAATGCAAGAACCAGAAGAGACTGCAAGACACCAACAGTGAATTCCTGGACCTGAAGACCTGTGAAAGAAGGGGACCAAGTCCAAGAAGCACAGAAGAGTCCAGGTAGAATAGGAGCCCCTGCTAACCCAGATGAAGGTGCAAAAGAAGAACCACCGGTGAAGAACAACAGTCAGTACTGCACCCAAGAAGACGGATGCAGGTTCCTGGTTGGTGCAGATAATGTCCCACACTGGATGGATGATAGCAGTCTGGTTTGCGTTGCCGGATTCTGACAACAAGCCTTGGCACAAGCTTGTGGATAGCGGAAAATGGCACTGCCTGGGACCAGGAGGGACCTGGTGGACTTTACCCAGGAGTGGGAGTCAGAGAGAGTTCTCAGCAACTCAGAGAGTCCTCAGAAGACCAGGCAGTGCACACAGAAGTGCCACAGCAGGGGGACAACGAAGGTGCAAAAGGAGGTCCATGCAGCACTACAACAAAGGATCCCACGCTGCCAGAGAACCACTCAGGAAGCTGTGTGTCACAGGATAGAGTGCTGGGGACCGGAGCTGCACTGTGCACAAAGAACTTAGTGGAAGGATGCCGACAAGCCTTGGCACTGTAAAACACATGGTGCACAGGGGTACTGTCTTGCATTAGAGGGCAAGCTCTTACCTCCACCAAAGTTGTACAGTAGGACATCAGGACCGTGAGGACCACTTCAGTCTACCACCTGTGATGCTGGATCCACACAACTCATCAGGAGTGGGGACCCACACCACTGGACATTGTTACAGAGAGGTGCCTGCTGAAGCAGGGGAGTGCCTCATTTACTCCCAGGGAGATTCCTTCGTTCTTCTGGTGCATGCTGAAGACAGGCTGTCCTCTGAGGATGCACAACCAGGAAACAGTTGCAATTGATGGCAAGAGCTGAAGATGCAATACCGCAGAAGTTGTCTTTGCTTCTTTGTTGCAGTTTGTGGAGTTCCTGGAGGGTCCAGTAGCAATTTCTTCGGTGACAAGGTGAAGTAAAAGATGCAGCGAATTGCTGCTGGAGTCTTGCAATCCAAATCTGAAGAACCACCCAAGAGAGAGGCCCTAACTAGCTCTGAAAGGGCGGATTGGTCAGCTAAATAGGCAAGCACCTTTCAGGGGAGGGCTCTGACGTCACCTGCTGGCACTGGCCACTCAGATGCTCCCAGAGTTCACTGCCAGCATGCAATCCAAGATGGCAAATCCCAGGTACCTTCCGGAGGACCTCTGAGCACCTCCCCTGGGGTGGTGATGGACAGGGAGTGGCCATTCCCTTTTCCTTTGTCCAGTTTCGTGCCAGACCAGGGACAGAGGGTCCCTGAACCGGTGTAGACTGGATTATGCAAGGAGGGCACCAAATGTGCCCTTCAAAGCATTTCCATTGGCCTGTGGAGTGTACCCCTCCCAAGCCTGTAACACCTATTTCCAAAGGGTGAGGGTATAACACCGCTCTCCCAAAAGAAATCCTTTGTTATGCCTTCTTGGGCTTGAGCCGCTCAAGCAACAGGAGGGCAGAAACCTGTCTGAGAGGTGGTAGCAGCTAGGGCTGCCTAAACCTCAATAGGCTGGAATAGCAATACTGGGTGTCCTCTAAGGAGCCCCTAGAGTGCATGGAATCATACAACCAATGCTGGAAAAAGCACTGTGGTATGATTCCATCATGTTTGATACCAAACATGCCTATGTTCGGAGTTACCATTATGTTGCTGGACATAGGTAGTGACCTCTGTCCAGTACAAGCATAAAATGGCATCCCCTCACTCACAAAGTCTAGGAAAATGGTCCTGGAGGTTGTGGGGGCACCTCTGCTAGTGCAGGGGTTCCATCACAGGCAGGTACTCTGCGTCCTGTCCTCAGGGCTGGAGGCCTGCTATAGGGGTGACTTGTAAGTCACCTGGTGCTGTGTAAATGCCAGTGAAAGGTGCATGCACCTTTTCACATAGACTGCAATGGCAGTCCTGTAGAAGCCTTCCCATGGGCTTCCTATGGATGGCAAAATATATGCTGCAGCCCATAGGGATCCCCTGGGACCCCAATGCCATATGCCCTGGGTACCTAAGTACCACATACTACGGACTTATAAGGGGACACCAGTATGCCAATTGTGGGTGAAATACTGGGTTACCAGTATGCAACATCAATATTTAGAGGAGAGAGATCATAATCACTGGGGTCCTGATTAGCAGGATCTCAGTGAACACAGTCAAGCACACTGACATCAGGCAGAAAATGGGGGTAACCATGGCAAAAAGAGGGTACTTTCCTACAGTGACACAAGAACTGAGGCGAGCATTCAAAAAGAGGGCCGAATGCTACTGCCACATAATGGAGGTTGAAACCGGATACCCCTGAATGGGCAGGAGGTTCAGAAGTGAGAAAGCATCAGAAGAATGGCATGCGTTTGACCATGGTGGACCTCGCTGCAGCCACACAAGGACACTGGAGCAAAGTCATCAGGGGTGCAGGCGGCCACAGCTGGACCAAGGTCTTCCACGTCAGCTGCACCAGTCATCACGCAGCCACCAGTTCAGCCACCTGCAGGAGTAGTCCCAAGCCAGTTTGAACAGGACATGAGAAGGGACATTCTCAAGATTTTAGCCAGACTGAAAAAAATGGAGGAGGAATCAGCAGAGGACCGAAGGATGTTGCGATACATCAAGAAGAAGATTAAGAAAAGCAGGAAGTGAACTTTTTTGTATTGTACTACCTCCCAGTTCCATCCCCTCCCTTTCACTGTTTTGAATAGTTTTATATTCTGTTTTAGATGTATAGTTTTAGGTTAGTGGAGGGTAGGCATAGGTTAGATTAAGTATAGTGGGCTGTGGGTTTTCTATATTATTTTATTGTTGGGCATTGGGTGGGGGTCATGTTGGGGTATTCGTATATAAAAAAATAATTCAACAAAATATTAAAAAAATAAAATAAAAATACCAAAAAATACATTTGTTTAACCCATAGGTTAGGTTAGTATATGTGTAGTCATAGTTTATGTTGTCTTAATTGGATCTTGTGTCTTAAGGGGTGTGGGGGGGCCAATGTTTAGAGTGTGGTGTTACATGTGTAGGATAAGCTTAGATAGGTGTAGTTGTTAATTTAGGATAGTTAGTATAGGTTAGTTTAGAATAGGATAGGTTTTAGGTATTCTTTTGGTATATGGTTGTAAAATCAACTCTGTTCATCTTAGCCTTATAAGTGTTGTAATTTCTGTCTGGGGCTTCTCAGGAGTGCACTGACCAAGTTGGGTGAATGGCCTAGGGTATGCTTATGGTCTTGATTTACCAGGTTTCCCATATGCATCCCCTATGACCAAGGAGCTCTCAGTATGGCTGCTCCCTCGCCACAAACACATCTCCGCCCACCTCAGAACTCTACACTGGTTACCCGTCAACAAAAGGATCATTTTCAAAATCCTAATCTACGCTCACAAAGCCCTCCATGACACCGGACGCACCTACCTCAACGATCGACTTAACTTCCACATCCTGACATGCCAGCTCCGCTCCGCCAACCTCGCCCTCGCAACAGTCCCTTGCACTCACCACACCACATATGGCGGCAGGTCCTTCTCCCACCTCGCTGCCAAAACCTGGAACTCCCTCCCCACCAACCTACGCAAGACCCAGGACCTCCTGTCCTTCAGAAAGCGCCTCAAGACCTGGCTCTTTGAGCAGTAGCACCGCCCCCACCCCAGCGCCTTGAGACCCTACCGGCTGAGTAGGGCCCTCAACAAATGTATTGATCAATTGATTGATTGATAGTATCTACTAGTGCATACCTTTGCCATCCAGTGTTCCAGCCATTCACAATGTTTATGTATTATTTATCCTGGACAGGTAAACATTGTACTTCACCTACCCTTGGTGGGGTCCTCCTATTTCATTATTGGCAAGTGTGGTACATTTGACAACAGGCAAATTTGGATCTGTATCCTGCAACACTGACAGGTGGCCATCACTGGAAAGGTTAGCTTTTCCTTTTCCACACAAATAAGTTGTACTAGTACTCCGATCTGGGTAAATTACAAATGAATGGGTTCAGAGCCATACATGCCATATGTCTACTTCAAAGGATATGGGTTCAAAATCATTTAGTATGCACATTAAGTTTGTTGCTGCCGACAACACCATCATTCAGCTTTCTCTAGTTCGGATCCTAGTGTGTGGCTTATTGTCTGACAGTCATGCACTCATGTACTGATATTCTGTACACATTGACATGGATTGACACATTGCTATATCTTAGCTGAGTAGATGGTTCACAGTAAACATAGAAATGCATTGTGTGTACAAGGTGCTTTATTTACAGCTGCAATTGTAATTGTGATTTCTGTACAATATACAAACTCGATGAGTGAACGTTTGCCATATGTAGCACAATAGGAGTCAAGGGTTGAGGGACATGTCATGAGGCATGGTTAGAAGTAGAGTGCATTAGTGAGTAGTGCATAAATTGCCAATTGGTATGGAAGTGACAATGGCCACACATAGCAGACAATTCAACAGTGGTTAGGTGAAGAGGGCATATTTCCTACTGTCACAACACTGGCATTACCTTAAGCCCAGAACTAAGAGAAACTGTTCATGTGGTACAGACTGGTGCTACCGGGTGCTTTTCCTTGTGAATGTTATTCCTTCCACATCTTCATCCCCTGATGTGTTTGGTGCCTCCTGTGCCATGGCTGATTCTGTTGAGGAAGTAGAGGGGGCCACACACACCAGGGAATAGAGATGTGGACTCAAAGGTCTCAGCAGCTTCCATTTGTGGCAACACATAAGGCATCACTGCTGCAAAGAGGAACTGCTGATTTTTCAACACCACAACATCACGGTGGTTGGCAACCATGTTTTCCCTGAGGGAGGCCACTTCCTGCTGTATGGAGTCCAGGGAATTCGGCATGCTGCTGGTAATTTAGAAGGGCATTTGTTGTAGTCTCTGCTTCATGACAGCGGCTATGTCCGCCAGAGACTGCTGGAGTTCATGTAGAATGGAGTAGGTGCCTCTGATGGCAGCTGAGTTGTCCTTATTTGCACTAGGCTGCCTGCCATGGTCTCCATCCCCAAATGAACCTGCTTTGCTGGATCCCCCTGGACTTCTTCCACTGTCCTCTGAAATCTGATCTCTGGGTCCTCGGAGTCCATGGCTGTGTGAGTCCTAGCATGTGTTGATGGCTGGGTGGTTCACATTGGACCCCCGCAATGCTGTGTGTCCTCCCAGCAACTGGAGGTGGTGTATGGAGTGATTCTAGGACATCCTAGAGAGTCTGTTTATTGAGCCTTGGCAGCTGGTCGTACAAGTCATCAGAAAAACCCAGGACAGACAGGTAGGCATGAGGTAAGCCATCATGCTCTGCAATGAGATAGTTTAAAATGTATATTCAAATGTATTGGCTGTTGACTTGGGACATCATTTTTTTGCCACTGGAGGCTCAGTGACGTGCCACTGACCAATGGTTGTGGTTGTATTTATGTGTAGCATTGTGCATCACACATGGGTCAAGCTCACTAGTAAGGGAAAATGACAGAGCGCAACGCTGTGTTAAAAGTGGCATTGCCTCCCTGTGTCAATTTCACAAGATAGGGATGTGCCGTATTCATTTGCATATTGCGCACCCCTGTGTTGTCCCCTGCGCTGACACTAAATAGAGATGCCCAGCGCCAGCGCAGGCATCCTTGCATGACTGTGCAGGGATGTCTGCGTAGAAAGGTTTGATTGATTATGTGTGAGAAGGTGTCCGTTCCTGCACATAAACAACAATCACTCATGGTGATTTGGCTCTTCTGTGTGTGCTGCAGAATGCAGCAGACACGGTAGTGCCAAAGATAATTTTTTAAATGATATTTTATTTGAAGGAATGGACACATTCTCACACATTGACAATCATGTCTGGAATTTAGCTCTTTCTATGCGTGTTGCAGAATGCAGCACACATAGAAAAGGAAAAAGCATGGGGGAATAAAAGTATACCTCCTCATTGCTCCTTGCTAATACCAGCTCTAGGGTGGCATTAGATTTTGGTGCTGCCTCAGATTAATACTTCTAAATCTGAGGCAGCATCAAAATGCAATGGGTGTTGCAGTAGCATGCTAAACACCATCTTGTAAATATGGCACAGGGCATTGCGCCGCCAGAGCATCACAAAAAGTGATGCTCTGGTGGCCCTTGGGGCTCATATATATGTCCCAAGGTATTTAGGGGCATATGTAGGTCCCCCAAGCACCACCTGAGGGCAACTTTTGGTGAGGCTTAGGTGACACAATGCCCTGTCCCGTATGTACTAGGTGGCATGAAGCCACTTTTTGTGCCTTGATGCCACCTTGTATATTTAGCCCCTTCACACACAGCACTTTGCGTGGAAGGTGTGTGCAATCGGTGTTGCTGTGGGCATACCATGACATCTTCCATTGCATTTTGACACTGCCTCAGAATTTGGACTATTTGTATTCAGGAGGCTGGGCCAATATCTGACACCTGCCCAAGGGTAGGTTTAGCATGGCAAAATCTAGGAGTAATGCTTACATTTATACTGCATTTCTTGCTTTTACTATGTGTGCTGCATTCTGCTGAACACAGAGTGAGAGAAAGTTGCAATTTAAGGTTGTTGTTGTGCATAACGGTGTTCCTACCGGCAAGATGTGTTGCAGTACACTGCAGCAGGTTAGATACGCAGTGACGTGCCATGTTTACTTGAATATAGTACAGCCCTGTAATTCACCCCTGCACCTGCACATATTAATGCTTCCTGCACCAACACAGGCATTGTTGCAGCATGATGACGGGGTGGCTGCCTTGAAGCGATGATTTGTTCATGTGGAGGGAGGTGTCCCTTCATGCACATGTACAAGCTATTTTTGCAGAGATGGCATTTCAATGTGTTCTGCAAGATGCAGCACACATGGGTAAAGGCAATATGGCATTGAGGAAGGGAAGCATTTTGGGCAGAGACACCACCCTGACACCACCCCTGGGGTGGAATTAACTTCCATTCCTGTCTCTGATGAGTACATTGTGTTGGTACAGAGGCTTTGACTATGGGCAATGGGTGTTGTAATGGCACAGCCACATTACTTGCAAGTGCCTACCAGGCAATGTGGTGCTTAGTTACATGGTGGAGTTTAGCCATATTGAATGGCCTATGTTGACGCTGCGTATAAGTTGGTGTGTATTGCACAACCAAAGCGCCAGGCCATGTGTGGCTTGGGTGAGGATGGTGCTTCTTGATTCAGGTCCTATGTGTCCCGAAGCAACCTTTTAGCATGCCTTGAGTGTGTTATATGTGCCTCCCCTTTCTGCCATTAGTGGAGTTCCAGAAATACCCCTTGCAACTCACACTGCATTTGTGGTGGTTCCTGGTAGTCTACTTTGTCCTGTCCTGTGATTCCAGTGACCAGCTCCTCCGGATCACTACTTCAACCATCTCCTCCAGCTCATCCAGGTCCTCCTGTGGTGCAGGACTTCCACTTCCAGTTTTCAGTGCTGCTTTATGGTTCCTGGCAAGTTTCTCCTTAGTCCTGCGCTTGCAATCGTGCCAGCGCTTCTTGACCTCAGTGACAGTCCTCTTCACCTCAGTGACACTGTTGATTTTGTCCACTATTTGCTGGCATATTGTGTCTCTCCTACCAGCTGGCAATTTGGAGGTGACGAAGAGCTGATGTTGGTGCTCCATCACCTCTCTGACCAGGATGTCATGCTCCTCCTTGCTGCAATGACATTTGCGCGTTCTCTTTTTCTTTTCCAGTGATGTTTCTGGACCCTCCTGGCTGGTACTTGTGTGTTTGGGGCCTCCCTGGGTCCTCTTCTGGCATGATGATTCCATTTTCTTCTGCAGTTGCACTCTTTCCTGCTTTTGCATTTTATTTTGACACTAATGCAGTGTACAAATGGTGCTAACCCTTTTGCAACATGTTTACGTGCCGCAAAACGGTGTAGCACCACTTTTGCAACATTAACGTTATTTTTCCTAATGGTATTGCGCAGCTGTTAGCACCTTTATTTTACGCTATCCATTCCTCAATGCTATCCTATGTAGTTTCATAAATATGGTGCATGGAGGGAGCTAAGAAATCTCGCTAGCTTGCGTTAATAAAAATGACGCATAACTTCGCAGTAAACTCTTGGAAGTCTAATTGACCAGGAAAAGCTCTATAGCTTCATTGGGATGAACCTGAAATTTAGGCCAGGTCGTGGTTTGACATAGTCTGCTTGGTTCTCGTCGACGGGTCGGTCACCTTAGGGAGCTTTTTTATCAAAGTTACTCCAGATGTATCCAAACTTCTGGATCCTCTTCCAAAAGTCCTTTTGTAGTCCTCAAAGTGTCCACAAATTTGATCCAAGGTTCCAGGAGCTCTTAGTTGCTCCTTGGAAGTTGTGACTACAGATCCCAGAATGCACCTGATCAGATCCCTCAAATGGCCACTGGACACTGGTCAGCTGGGCTTTTCTTACAGGACTTGATGCAGGGAGCTCTGGTCAGCTCCTTTGCACCTGTAGCCTACAGGGAGTCCACTACTGGAGTCGCAGAAGCAAGGCAAATACCTTTCTTTGTTGAAGCCCAAAGTTTGCAGCTGGTGAAATCCTTGTGAGTGCAGTGTCCAGGTGCAGGTTCAGCATACATTCCTTCTTCTCCAGTATCTTCTTCTAACAGGAATCTGACATATTTATCCTTGCTCCTGGGGGTGGGAATCAGTGGGGTGCTCCTGTTCAATGGAGTTCAGGCCACCACCCTCTGGAGTGTCCCCTTCCTGTGAAGTGTGGCAAAAATTAATCCAAGGGAGCAACATTCCCTAAAAATCTGAGATGGCAAAAATTCATAATTAGAGGTTAGATATGGCTGAGTCCGCCAACAGGTGTCGCTAAGTCTCTCTTAACACACCCTTTCCAGCCCTTCTCCTAAACTAATCATGAGGCTCCCATCTGTCTGGGGGTTCAGGAAATGAGGGAGGTCCAGTTTCTGTCCCAAGTGGCTTTCTCACTCTTCTGAAGACCAGTTTGGCTACTCTTACCGGGTCTTGCTCTGCCATATGCTGTAGCAGTTCTCTGCCCACCAGATGCTTCCTTTGTGTCAGTCCTGGTCACTTCATACCTCATTAAGATAGCCTGGCTCAGGCTGCCAGAGGCTGACCTAACAGGAGAGGGCTTGACAGGTCTGAATTTGGTAACTTTCAGAAAGAGTTGTAAAACTCTTATCCTGTGCTAGTTATATTGGATTCAACATTGGCATGTTGTTGGATTTTATGATACCATTTAAATTGGCACCAAACATGCAATATTTAGCTCACCTCTATACAAAATAAGAGTTAATTGTTTTAAAATAAAGTCTCCCATGTTAGTCTATGGAACCCAATTGATTGACCATAATGGGGAAAAACAAATGTGGCTGTTTTCTCTCATAAGGGCTTATAAAAAAAATATTTTATTAAGTCCCTGCTTATATTTCCACTGCACCCCACCCTTGGGCAGACCTTTGGGGTGACTTGCATGCAAAATTAAGATAGTTTGAGACTTTGGAAGTACTTTTAATTCCAAGGTCAGATTTGCCATACACAGTTTTCTTCTCAATAATTTTGTTGCAAATGTTGCAGTGATAATATCAAAGATGACATAGAAGATGTCATCAATGATATACTATGTGGAGTAATTAGCTGCGCATGGCGAAGGCACAAGTTATATGTACCTTAGGGTGCAAGTTATAGTTACTTGAAATAATTCTAACCATAACTGCTGAATCTTTATGGTTTTGTATGGATAAATTCAGAACCTAAATATAATGACCATGTAACCTTTGGCTTTTTTAAGTGAATTTCCATGATTGTTTAAACCTGAAGAAACTTTAATTACTATACGTTAATCTGCCATGTGTGGCGGGGGTTGAACGTTGGGCCTGCAGCCGAGCCCCTATAATCGCCCAACCCTGCACCGCTCAAGGCCTTTGGCAGTGTGCAGCAGGGGTTGGCCATGGAACTTGTCTCAGTTAGTGGATTTGTGAGTGGTTCTGAAAGTAGGTGTGCGAGTCTATGAGCGGGTCTGCATGGGTGCATGAGTATCTGAGTGGGTGTGTGAGTGGGTGCATGAATCTCTGAGTGTATGCATGAGTGAATGAATTAGTGTATGAATGAATCTATTAATTGCTTTTTTCATATCCTCGAATTTCCTCAAATATTAGAGGACATTCGAGTATATTCGCAACTATGATGCATGGTGAAGAAATATAATTTTAAACCCACAACTTGACCCTAAAACACCCTGATTTCACATCCCTGGGGTCAAGATACCTTCACCCTGACCCCGTATGCCACTTTCAATTTTGATTTTCAGCCCTGGGGACTGTGTCTTGTGAAATAAAATGGCAGCTGCAATTTTCTGGTCAGTTTGCAGCTAGCCAATTACAGTGCTTCTATTCGAGTGCCCATTCGTGAAAATTTGTGCAATTTCGTGATTTATTCGCGAAGGATCCATAGCTCTCAATATACAACTGTATGTTTTGTTTAATTTCTCTTAAACTACTGAATGGATTTACACCTAATAAGCAAAAGCGTGATCTGCATACCGAAAGCTAGCTTTCTACCAACTTTGGTGTCATTCTCTCCAGTGGTTCGGCTGTAGTCATGTTCAAAGGTCCTATGTTAATTAACATGGGAAAAGCAACTTTTTTGACCCTTCCTTTTTCTCAGCCCTCACTTGAAGATCAGCCCAAAACTTTCTGTGTGCAACAGGAATCACCTGGGCACTTGTTTTAGGAAAGTTTGTGAAGATTTGTCAAATGGTACCAAAGTTATAGGCAAGTCAAAAAACACTTATTCAACGGAAACATGGTCCTGGTACTAAAACTACCTAATGGCAACCGCTAGTAACTAAAACATAAATATATATATATATATATATATATATGTCACCTTGAGGTCATAAGCAATGCATTACGGGAGCGCAAGTTATAGTTACTGCTGAATTTCTACGGTTTTGTACGAGTATATTCGGAAGCTAACCATAGCGCCCATGTAACCTTTTTTTTCTGTGAATTTCTCCTAACAATAACATTAATTTATTATATTTAATAACTATAATATGCCCCGTAACTTTAGTTTTTTTCTATGAATTTCTATGTTTTTTTAAGTTCTATGTCCTAACTATAGCATCCCTGTAACCTTTAATTTTTTCAGTGAATTTCACATTTTTTAAAATTCTATTTCCTAACTTTAATGTTACTTTACCTTTTGTATTTTTATGGAACACCTAAGGTTTGTTTAAGTGTATTTTATAAATATAACTTCTGTATAATGTTGGAGTTTTTTAGGTAATTATATATTTTTCTCATACCTACTTAGATATTAACCCCAGATGTCTGGGGGTAAAAGGTGTTAGGAATCCATTCATTAAGTTTTCTACCGCAATGAAATACACTAACCCAGTACAGTGTTGCAAATTGAATTGAAGAGGCCCACTCCTTCTTATAAAAGTGCTGCTGAAACTGCTTTATACTTTATTCAGTATTTACACAGTTCTTAAGTAGTATTGTAATATAACCATTTTTTTAAAACTAATTTTGGAACTGCAAAGCCATCGGCGATTACGCAGAAGCAGAACGGTGAAGCTCTATGGTTTCCGTTCCGATTATGTGATCGGATTGAATCCGCTCTGAGCGGCAGTCTCACAATATATATATATATTTTTTAAATTACAATGTGTGCCCCATTCTTTCCCATATAAACAGAAGACTTTTTGTGTGTCTAGAAGACTAAACCTATTTACAACTCACAAACATTTTATTAATGTACAATAGAACACAAAATATATATTAAAATTTTAGTGGAACCAGGACTCCAGTTCAGAACCACAGTACTGCTCAAAGTGTAAAGAGCAATCTGGCATTTCATTGGTTACTTTTGAACTACACCTTGTTTTGGGTGGGGCCACTCCCTAAAATAGTTATTATTCTGCTAGCTCTTGAGAAGAGGCATTTCAGCTGTCATCTTCCTGATACAGAAGTTTCCAGAATGGCTGAAGGGAGTGCTCCATCACAACCTGGAGAGTCCTAAGATATTCCAGAAGAAGATGATTCTCAACAGGTTCCTTCTTCATCTAGAAAAGAGAATGATATATTTAATTGTTTTGCTGTACTTAGAGGGGAATACAAATCAGTGCAAGAATTGTGAAATGCAACCTCTGTGAAAAAATTCTCTCTTGTGGTACATTAAAGAAATACAGCAGTGGAACGTTGAGTATGTGGAAACATCTGCCCACAATCCACAAATGGGTATACTGACAAATGATGAGAGAAAAATAACGGACACATTTCAATGCGGAACCTGGTACATTATCATGTAACCAAGCTACTGCTCAGAATATCAGTACGCCAGCCACATCCACTGAATTAGGTCAAATGGTAACATCCTGCAGCATCTACCATAACCTTGTGGTTGCAAAAGTAAAAAATTGTCAGTGACTTCTTTTTGCAAGTCAAAAACCAGCGTTGCTAATTCTTTTTCACAAGGTTTACTTCAAACTAGCTGTTATTGCACACTGTTGTGCTTTCATTATGCAAAAGTATTGCTTATACGTTTTCCCCAGTTTCCAATACATTTTCAGAAAAAAAAAATAATACAAAAAAATTTTAATTTGTTCCATCAAAAACTACAAAAAAGTGATTCTTGCTAGAACTTCCACTGAATCAGACAAAGAGTTGTGTTCAATTCTTAATCATCAGCAGTTCCATACCTACGTGATTGCATATATAACTTTTAATTTCCATGTATAAGTTTATTTATCAGTTTCTGTGTAGGTGTCTCAATCTAGCCATAATTGTGTTCTTGGGTGTGTTAGTGTAAATCTGATTCTGGGTATGTCAATGTATATGATAGTGTCTAACTGTATGTTTGAATAGAAGCATTGTTATATAACTAGCTTTGTTAGTTTCTGCATTAGTGTCTGTCTGGGTCTCTCAGTGTGTGAATCAGTGTGTCTCAGTGTGGGGCTGGATTTGTCAATGCATGCATGTTTTTGCATTTCGGTGTGTCAGTTTCTGCAGTGGTATCTGAATGGCTGTATCAGTGGTTGCATAAGTTTGTACATGTCTGTGTTAGTGTATGCATGAGTTTCTGCCTGGCTATGCCAGTGTATGCATCAGTGTGTGCTTGCGTGTGGTAGTTCATACATCAGTGTACTCCTGTGTATGAGTGTCACTCTATCCATCTCTCTCTCCCTGGGTGTCTCAGTGTATACTTCACTGTACATCTGAATGATTCTCTGAATGCATCATTGTCCACTTGCCTGCATCACTGCATGCATTAAACATGTGCCTGGATCTGTCAGTAGATGCATAGTTTCATCCTTGGATGTATTAGTGGATGTTAGAGAGTGTGTCTGGATGTATCGTGGTATACATGAGTATGTGCCTGGTTCTCTCAGTCTGTAGATAAAAGTGTATCTCTGTGTCCCACTAGATACATTACTGCATACCTAAGTGTCTCAGTGTATAGGTCAGTGTATACACTGTGTCAATGTGTATATAACTCTCACCCAGGTATTACAGTATACATTACAGTACACCTGAGTGTCTCAGTCAATGCATCAGTTCCACCTGATTGTCTCAGTGCATGCAACAGTGCGTGCCAGGGTGTGTCACTCTACTCATTAGTACCCGTCTGGGGATGTTAGTCTATACATCACAGTGTGCATAGGTGTGTCAATGTACAGATCAATGTGTGCCTAGGTGTGTGAAAGTATACATCAGTGTGTCCCTGATTGTGTTATTAAATCTATCAGTCGGATCCCTGGTGTATGGCTTGGTATATTAGTGTCTGTATTGGTGAATAAACAAGTGACTTTATGACTATTTCACTAGATACAAGACTGACTGTATATTTCTCTTATTAGCTAGGTACGTACATATGTTCAAATAGATTGCATATATACCTGGGCAAAGGCTTCCACAAACTTTCATCTCAGTCACTAAAACTCAGAATAACATGTTTCATCTTTTAATAAAAATACACTCTCTTCTATAGTCTACATGCATTTCACTTAAAGGGTGACTTTTCTTACAACACACAGCATAAACCTACTCAAATACATTTTCTAATGTCAAACATAGTTAAAAAGAAATCTGTGTATCTATGCCCACAATTAGTACCATAAGCCATATTTATACCACGATTTATAAAAAAAGAATTTATATTATCAAAATACATGATCCCTTCACTTTCTATAGCCAAAAAACAATTCAACCTGCTCTCACCCAATGCTTTTTCTTACCTTTTCAAGTGATATACCTGACTCATATCAGTGTCCAGCTCATAGTGAAATAACCTCTCTCATCTCTCAATACATGTGTGACTCTCAGCATGAATTCAACATTGCATTTATACATACCCATTTCTGTATATACAAACACATTACACTTCTAGAACTCACTATAACATTTTAATCATTAAATTACTCATTAGTTAATTCCCCATGCTAGCTTCAGTATACATGAAGGATCACTTTAATATATTGATAGAAACTGGAAACATCCATGAAACCCCTTATCCCTGTTCAGCGGAATACCTTTCTGATATAATGAATTACTTGTATAATTCCTTAAGATACATCACAAACCTTGTATTTATATCTTTTATAGCATTTTGTGAACACACTGCTCACTTTCTTCTGCTTTGTTTGTTTTTGACAATATTATTGTGATTCGTTCTACCATTCTGTCTGATACATTTAGGCCTGGGTCAATTTTAAAATATCATTTATAATCATAATTTTGTGTTATGCTTGTTACGTGTAATCCTCCAAATTACACCACTATGGGGGTCATTCCAACTGTGGCGGGCGGCGGAGGCCGCCCGCCAAAGTTCCGCCGCCAGAAGACCGCACCGCGGTCAAAAGACCGCGGCGGTCATTCTGGCTTTCCCGCTGGGCTGGTGGGCGACCGCCAAAATGCCGCCCGCCCGCCCGCCCAGCGGGAAAGCACCAGCAACGAGGATGCCGGCTCTGAATGGAGCCGGCGGAGTTGCTGGTGTGCGACGGGTGCAGTTGCACCCGTCGCGATTTTCAGTGTCTGCCAAGCAGACACTGAAAATCAATGTGGGGCCCCGTTAGGGGGCCCCTGCAGTGCCCATGCCAGTGCCATGGGCACTGCAGGGGCCCCCAGGGGCCCCACGACACCCGTTCCCGCCAGCCTGGTTCTGGCAGTGAAAACCGCCAGAACCAGGCTGGCGGGAAGGGGGTCAGAATCCCCATGGCGGCGCTGCTTGCAGCGCCGCCGTGGAGGATTCACACAGGCAGCGGGAAACCGGCGGGAAAACTCCGTCTTCCCTTTTCTGACCGCGGCTTTACCGCCGCGGTCAGAATTGCCCTTGATGCACCGCCAGCCTGTTGGCGGTGCATCCTCCAACCCCGGCCCTGGCGGTCCATGACCGCCAGGGTCGGAATGACCCCCTATGTCACTTGGCATACTTATGTGCCATTTGCAGTAAAAAGTTATAGTAAATGCAACATTTGTGGTAAATATTTAACCACAACCCTATGGAAACCACAAAACCTGAACAGGTGTTTTTTCAGTGTTTTTTTGTTTTATTTTTGTTTTAAACAATATACATCCTTGCATCAAAAACTGACATAAAGACACTTCCTGTAATTCCTCGAAGCAAATTTAGCCCATTTTTCACACCCCCACATATATCCTGTTCTAGGTTGGCATATAATTAATGCCAATAATAGTCTAGTCCAGAAGTCTGTCATGAATGACTCTCGCCTCTAAGCGAGATTGCTGGATTAGGGGCCACAACCCTTTAGTTCGTAGGTAACTGAGTCACGCCTACGTCAGTTAGAAGCTGTCGACCGAAACCTCCCTGCTCTCTAGCAGTACCTCACCCAAACCCTAAGTAGTAAAGGTGATTTCTGGCAGCCTAGCGCATGGACTCTGGAGACCTCTCAGGGAATTTGTGGTTAACAAATCTTTCTCCTTTTCTCTCATTAGAAATAAGGAGCATATTCAAGAAAAGTGGGGCTGTACACAGTACAGCCCCTCTTTTCTTGCACCCCTGAGCACCCCCCTAACACTACCCTGTGAGCACGGTATTTAAAATACGGGGCACCATGGCGGTAGTTAGGGGACTAGTGTGAGAATGTTTGATGCAAGTCCGGCACTTTGTAGGATTAGCATCAATCATTTTGATGCTAATTGATGCTAATCCTGCAAAGCACCCATAGGCTCATTGTAGCCAACGGAAGACTCCTTTTAATGCTTGTTCTGAGCAGGCGTTAAAAGTGCTGAAGCAAATGACGCCAATAAATCTCTATTTTGCACCATTTCTTTGCCCCCCCTAATGGGAGAACACCCCAATTGCATACATTATACCTGACACAGGCATAGTGTAGCACACATGGTTACAAAGTGGCACAATGCATGCATAGAGCAGAAGGAAATCCCTCATGTGCTGCTTTGATGAGATCTAATCTCTGATCTTGCTTGGGAATCACACGATCTCCCACCCCTGGAATGGTTTCAAAAGCAACATTTTGTGCACTGATATGATAGGAATATTTTTTAGGGAATGCTTTTGGGAAAGGCTGACTGTTAGCCGCAGCTTTCATTGCAGCTAGGGTTTCATTGTCTAACGTCATGTGCCAATGAGTTGTTGCAGCAACAGAGGTGTAGCTACTACAAATTCTGCAGCTTCATCAACCAAAGTGTTTCTTACAACATGTACTCCTACATGTTGATGGCCCAATGTATGTACTAAATGAGCCTCTGATAGTCTGTCTTTAAGATCACCTACCCTCTCCAGCAGAGTTCTGTGTTTGATGGTGCTCCCTTTAGAGCTTCTGAATCCATTTACACTCCAGTGAATAAGATAATCATTGTAGGACTGGAAACAGTAATATGAATCGCACACTATTAGTATGAGCTGTTCAGGATCCGTATGTTCCAGTGCCAAGATAAGAGCCTTGAGCTCTGCCAGATGTGTTGTGCAGTCCCCTAGGGTCTGTGTGTAGGTATTCTGAGCATGCAATACACCATCCCTCATCACACCACTCACTGTTGTGCATGCAGCTGAGTTTTGATGTTTAGTGCCTACAGCTGTTTGTGCTGAACCATCAGCGTAAATTACAGTTTGGTATTGATCAAGTGGCAGTATGTTGTTAGGGGTTGGGTACTCCTGTTCATATTGGAGAAATTCGTGTGTTTGTAGTTTTGGGTCAAAAATTTAGTCAAATGGCAGTCAGGAAATTTGGCCAACGAATCCAGCATGGATGCAGAGGATTAGCTTTAGAAATGCTAGCTTTGATGACCGCCTCTAAGGCCAGCACCTGGGTAACAACAATAATGTATTTCCCTTTGGCAAGTGGCCTCTCCCTAATGACATTTGGCAAGTGGCCTCTCCCTAATGACATTTTTATTATGCGTTCAAAATGTTGTTCATCATTTGAGTATAAATGAGGTTTGTATGTTATAGGTACTGTGTCACCCTCATTGAAAGTGGAAAGTGGAATAAGTAAACCCAATGGCACTAGCAATTATTCTGATGACCAAGTTTGTCTTATTGTCACAGATGTGTAAGTGGTTTGCTTCTAGCATATCTTGCTGCAACCCTCTAGGATGCATGCGTCTTCAACTTTCCAGTGTCTACTTCAAAAATCTGGATGTATTAAGTCATAGAGAGGTTTCATGCTGGTAAGATAGTCTGAAATATATGTTCTGCCAAAGTTAAAGAAACCAAGTAGTGACTGTAGTTTCTTAATCGTATTTGGTGGTTGAAGTTCAGTGCTTTTCTCTAAAAAGTGCGGGCTAGGCTCTTGCCTTCATCTGATAGCTCATTTCCCAATAACAGGACATTGAGAAAGGCAATCTTTGTTTCCTTAAAAGTAAATGTATAGCCAAGGGCTGCAGATCCTAAGACGATCCGATCGACCCTGGCAAGATGGATGTCGAGGTCGTCCTCTGTGAGATAGATGTCATTCACATAGGACAACGCCTCTGGATCAATATCATGTAATATTGATGTCATGCAGACGTAAAACAACCCTGGGCTCTTCTAATAGCCCTATTGTAAACGGCAAAACGGTTTCTGTGAGCCAAATGAGAATGCACATAGGTCCTGACTTTCAGGAGCTAGGTTTTGGTAGAAAAAAGCATTGGAAATGTCCAATGTTGTTTTGTATTTTTGCACACTATATTGTTGACAAGTGCTGTTCTATGTGCATTTTGTATTGCATATGTGCGTGTTTAGTTGTTGAAATGTCTGTAGTCTAAGACTATACTATATGGATCATCTGGTTTTGCATCGGGGAATAATGGGTTATTCATTGCAGAGATGCAAGGCTCAATTATTCCTTGGTACTCAAGATGGGGGAGAATTTATCTCACTGGGGCTTTAGCCTCATGTTTAATGGGATATTGGGGTTGAGACTGCGGTGTCTTCATCCCACTATACATGTTTGTGGCATAGCATGGGTGCCTGAGCTAAAGCCCAGCTAACAGCATAGGTTTATTTTATCGTGTCTGAAACAAGAGCTGAGAAAAAAGGCAAAATGACATCTCCCCCATGTGGGAGTTTGCTGACAAATTCAGGTGGCCAGTCATTTTCTGCCAAAAGGATATCACAATTAAGTTCTTGCCAGAAAATTGCTTCTTAGTGCGCTCTATGTCTCCTTATATTTGTATATTTATTTCATAAACCCTGTTGGGTGGGGAGGCAAGCATGTCCGCAGTCTCGACTACAAGAAAGCCGTTAGTTGCTGTTGCATCCAGATGATCTATCAGATTCTAGCAACATATCCCGGCCTCTGCTGTGCTGTCCAGCAGAGTCACTGTCCACATCTTGTGCTTCAGCAACATTCTCAATGTTGCGGGCATGTTTATAGACATTGCTGCAACCTTTTCCTTTTTAAATCGGGGCTTTTGTTGAGGAGATTTGTCCTCCTTGTCTGGGGATCATCTTCATGTAGTCAGTGTGTTGGTCTAACCGACCCACTCTCTCACTCCATGTCTCTTGAAAGGAACAAGAGGGACATGTATCAGTATATTGGTAATGTCTCTCTATTTTGGAGCAAGGAACAAGAGGGACATGTATCAGTATATTGGTAATGTCTCTCTATTTTGGAGTTTGTAGCTCCTTTCAGAGGTCTCCAGATGAGGAGAAGTTGCTCTCTGACATCTTTTGTCTTTATTTTGTTTTTGTTTGTCCAAGTGTTTTTTAGAACCCTCATGTGCTTGTTTAGTACCTTCCTTACGGGTAGTACTTTCTATTTGTGGCTTTGTTGGTCTGGCCCACAGACTATCCATCCTATACTTGTATAGGTTTCGGAAGTAATTTTTGGTAGCTCGTACTCCTGTTCCTGTTGAGGAACCTTACAGAGCCGCTGGGAAATTTCCAATGCAGCTGCTTCCCTTTAAACTGGTACTATTTGAGGAGACTGTGCCAAAGGTGTGCATTAGTTTCATCCCCAAGCCTAGAGCTGGGGCAGCCCTGTCTTCATTTTAATTTTTTTTCAACATTTCTGGTAAATTAGCAAGTGTCGGAGTACCATGTATGGTTGTGTAAATTGCAGCGAACACTGAACCGCAAGTGGCGCAGTCCTCTACAGAGGGAACGGTTCCAAATGGCAAACACATTATGAGAATTCTATGTTTGTCTTGAGGTCCTGCATGTGGAAACACTGCTCCCAGCAGATTTAGTTTTTGTGTTATCCATAATGGAATCTTCTCCTGCTCCGTGGGTGCTTCACCCATGATTGATTGGAGTGTTTTTGGATTAATGCCAGTAATGACCGACTCGTAAACAGCTAGCACAGCTCCTTCTGGGGCGGTGTTTAAAGTTTGTATAACAAACTGTACTAAGCGTCTGTAAATTGCAACTAACTCATTGTAAAGTGTGCATACGGCGGCTACTTGCGTAGCGTGTACACCAGGATGTGGTGTGTATGTGGCAAACATAGGCCATGTTGGTCCGTCATTACTTAGAGGACCTAATCTCACAGGTTGTAATACATTTGGTAGGATGCTATTAAACCAGTTTTGGTGATCTTGATAAGATAGTGGTATTTCTAAGTGTTGATAAGCTTGGCACTGCTGTGGTACATTTGCTACTCTGTATGTGTGAAATGCATGTGTATTTGGATTTGTTTCAGGAAAGGTGACCCAAGAGTAAAATGATTCTGTTTGGTAAGCTCCGTTGTCCTCTTCTGTTAAGCCAGGGGCTAAAAGATACTGTTTTAAGACTTATCTGCAATTCTCCAGGACATTTTTAGCATTAGCCATGTTTAATAATACGTAACAGAGAATGGAACACCAAATGTGGAGCCCTTTTTTTTAAAGTTCAAGTTTGAACAACCTGCAGTTTGGATAGGTACTCCCTACTTAACTCAGAAGGATCATCCCTAAGACCACGGACATCTCCGTAGAATGGTACGTAGGATAAGTGATGTGTGTGAGACAGAGATACTCAGGGCGATTCATAAATTGGTGCCTAAACACCATCATTGGTGGTGCCATGGCGTGAATAACTTTTGCCTCTCAGCGAGACTGGTGGATTAGGGGTGACAGCCCTTTGATTCATAGATGGCTGAGTCACTCCTAGGCCAGGTAGAAACTGTTGGCCCAAACCTCCCTGCTCTCTAGCAGTACCTCACCCAAACCCTAAGTAGTAAAGGTGATTTCTGACAGCCTAGCACATGGATTCTGAAGACCTCTCAGGGAAGTTGCAGTGTAACAAATCTTACCCCTTTTCTCGCATTAGAAATAAGTCTCTTACACATACATAGGCAATGAAGAAGCTGCAGGACGCTTCTCAATATATTTATTGAAAAGACTGCAATGTACAATAAAATGCATTTACTGCAATGATTATGACAATGAGAGATAACACAGGAGGAATGGTAAGGATAATAGTGGTAAATATGAAAACCACCAAGATATTGCAATAACATAAAATATGAAATTCCTAGTAATAAGGCCTAAACCCTACCCTAAAGTGAGAACTGAGCATGAGAAGCCTAATCTGCCACGATGGTGTCTGTGAGAAACACCCCCAACCCCTTTACCCTTGGATGAGATCGTCCCCTTAGTCTCCGGATCAGGAATTGTAGAGACACAAGGCTGAGATTTGCTGCAAAGTGGCATGGAGTTTAGATGTTGTATCCAGGTGTAACCCCCTCTAACGACCTTAGTCTTGTAAGGTGTTTTTATAAGGCATATGTTATTGTTTGTGCAGGAATCCTGACCCAAGTATGAACCTAAACCATTAGATTGTGTGCGCCAACTTGCGTCGGCAATTACATAGCAAATACCTGACATGTTTGCATTCTGTTCTTGCCAATGTAAAACAAAAGGAGCATCATGACATTACCCACGTACATCACTGATAATGATGCTTTCTTAGAATGACACTGACTGGAAAATGAAAACATTTCTGTTTCCTTGGAGAATTAACTCACAGGAGCCCACCAAGAAACTGCTGAATCTTTGGCAAGATTGATTGTTCACTACAATATGGGTATTCTCTCCAGTATGGTGTGAAAGAGAACTCATAGGGAACCTGTCCTAATCTACTGAGTGTGACCTTAATATTTGGCATGCATCAGACCAACCCTGTTCAAACCAGTCTTTGCTTGCCTCCATCCTTAATGTCCAAACTCAACTGTTAGACTTCTTTCCCTCTACATAGGAACTCAAGCAACCCAGATATGTCCACACTCAGATAAGCCTCATCAGTGAGGTGCAGCCTGAGTATGTAACTCTCCTGCTTGTGGATAGACCAACACTGTTTGTACATGTTTAATAAAAAAGGCCAGCAAAAAATAATGTAAGGAAATGATTCCAGAATAATTACTAGTGGTTTACATTAAAGCCAGCATGCCCATCCTTCAGAATGTCTGAATCCATAATAAGTAAAGCTTTGGGCGCTAGGTTTTTTTTTCTAGAAGAAATGAGAGGGCTGTTGGGTATCATTAATGTACATCTTCTGACAAGGATAGCATTACAGAAAATATGAATAGCTTTTTCAAGAAACTAATGTCTGGAGGGGATTGCAATCTCTCAAAGTATACATTGCTAAACCTGAGCTATAAGACCATATTTAGGATTAAAACATGGCATTCATCTCCGACTCCTGCTGTAAAGCAGTAGATTTATTCAGATATTGGAGTATTTATCATTACGTTTGACGAATTATCCAAAACACAGCCTCGCCGCACTCCCTTTTGTACCTGGAAAGGGTCTGTGCACCCACCACCCATCCTGTACCTCACTCTGGCCGTGTTATCTGAGTGCAGTGCCGCTATAGCTTTCACTAAGGAAGCATCCACCTCTAGATCCAGCAATGACGTCCAAAGTTTTCCACTGTCTGCTGAGTCGAAGGCAGCATTTAGGTCTATCTGGACCAATCATAATGAAGACCTCCTGATTGCTGTGAATATTTATGCAATCATATAGAGGCGGATAGCCTGGTCAATTGTTCCCAACCAGGACCGAAAGCCAATTTGCACTTCTGGCACGACATCCTGGACTTCCACCCACTCCTGCAGTCGGTTAAGCAGAACTTTTCCTAGGACCATCACTGCTCCATAGAGAAGGGAGATTGGCCAATAGTTAGCAGGACAGCCGCGATCACCCTTCTTGTAAATCAGAACAATAATGGCAGAGCGCCAAGACTGTGGTATTATGTTCCCCCCAACGGCTGCATTGAACACCTTGGTGAGAAGTCTAGCCCAGTAATAGGGTACCTTGCAATAGATGTTCACAGGCACCAGATCAGGGCTAGGAACCTTGTGATTCTTCATAGCTCCCAGTGCTCTCATTACTTCTGGGATTAATATTTCTATTGAATTTAGGCAGGTGGACAGGACATCTTGCATCAACTTGGGATCAAAGGGACAAGCCGGGTCAGTACTGTATAAAGTACTATGATGGTGGACCCATACAGCTGAGCCTATACAAGTTTCTACAGCATTCACCGTTCCCTTCCCCATTCTGGCTACCAATTCCCAGAATTTCTTGGAATTTTTCTCGACTGCAGCCTCCTTTAGTTCTGCCCATAGTGAATTTTGGTACAGCAGTTTCTTAGCAGCCAGCAGCCACTTATAGCCTCTTCTGCACTCTCTGAATTTCTCTTCACTGTTGTGGCTATCATGGTGCAGTGTTAATGCATGGGAAACATTTCTTTTTACCCTTGCACACTCCTCATCGAACCAGCCTTTCCCCCCAAACCATCCCCCTCTATTATTGCCAACTAGCTTGGTCGCTGCAGGCTTGGTCAACGGAGCCCTCAACTCCCCTGCCATGGTGTCATAAGTGGTTAGGATCGAAGAACTGCCAGAGCATCTGTAATAGATTGTCCATAATTAACCACGATATGTTCAAGTTTCGGGAATTCTTACAAGTACTTCTCGTCATCCTACCGTATTCTCCCTATGCAATTGGATAGGACAATCTCACCCTCATAGTACCCCAGGGCCCTTCCTGTTAACTTTTTTATACACAAGGCATTCATTCTCATACTTAGGATAAGAGGATTGTGGTCACTTTCTTCCCTATTAATCACAGCTATATTAAGGATGGTCTTTCATCCTTCAGCATTAATGATTACATAGTCAATGACCAAAGAGCATCTTCCATTGTCGAAGGTTGCCTTAGCAGCACCATCCAACCTGGCAAAGTGAAGACGATTATTCAGCAACAGATCAGTAAACGCCTCAGCCTTTTTTGTGGACATCTTACATCACAATTCTACTTTTGTTAATGGCATCACAGGATAGTGTGTTGAAATCTCCATAGATCAGCATCAGATTCCTGCCCCCTTTTTTCCTCCTCACTAATTTATCATCTATCACAGCCTAACACTTTCAATATATGTGGAACAATCTTTCCAGAGCTCCTGAACCTCCGGCGACCACCCTGGTGGGATGTATAAATTCAGGATTTCTATCTCCCCCCTTGTGTCCTCCCCAAACCTGAGTTTCACATGCTGAATATTAGCAGAAAGCAATGAGGGTAGCAAATCTACTTGTTCTACTTTGCAATTTAGCTTGCACAAAACCCATATTGAAAGATCACCAGATGGCCGCCCCTTCCTGGAGCCGGCGGCCAAGTTATTGACCCCCAAGAGCCCATTTGCACAGATTTCACCAAGAGCCTAGGTTTCTTGGAAGCAGCAAACATCATGTGAGCTAACAAATTCTAACCAATCCTTGTACTCCATTTTGCTAGCAAGACCTGCTATATTTCATGACAAAATGTGTATACAACCACCCCTTCAAGTTATTATATGGGGAGGCGTACAAGCAATATGTGCAGAGGAGATCAGAAAATAGTGGGGAGATTCCTTCTTTACTCAGTCAAATCTCAATCTAAGAGGGGCTCCTGAGTCCCCAGCCTGGATAGCTGCTACCCATAACCAATCCTTGCAATCATTCCCAGTTTTCTTCTCACCATGATTGCGGATCCTAATTTGCCTGCTGTTGTTATGAGTGGTAATGGGCAAGATATCACGCACTCTGTTGTCATTGGCTGAGGACCCCCCTCATTTTACCCCATACTGGAGATCCATGTCCATGCAGGCTACTGGTACTCAACGTGTCCTTCATACTTCTACAATACCCATCCAAGCCAGTTTCCTGTCGGTTGATATCAGGACAGGTCATCAAATCAATACCCATTATGTGGAAGCAATCTGTGTGGTTAAGAATAAGTCTGGCTGTACTGGGCAGGGCAAATTCAACTATAGCGGAGGGACAGGAGATGGCAGGGCCTCCTAGGGTGGTGGCAGGATCAGTGCCCCTTCTGCTACTGTGAAACCGCTGTTGCTTGCTCCCCAGCTTCACCAGTTTCACATCGCTAGAAGAAAGAACTCTCAACTCTGGGACAGTGTAAATGAGCACTAGCAACCTTGATCTATTTAGGAGTTGATTTTACCCAACATCAGGGAAGATATCAACAAACTCCAGGCAACGCCCACTAGTCCTCCTTTTGGGCAAGATACCAGCAGGAGCGGCAGTACTGTCATCATACAGATCACAAACTTCTGGGCTGTCTCTGGGTCTAGTTGCAGGTGGCACAGTAAATGGTAAGGCATAGGGATTCAGGCTGGGAGGCGCCTCTAGTTCATTTGGGGTATGTGCATCTTCCTGTTTGGTTCCGGCTACCGTCCTCATCTGGGTGTGGGGCGGAGGGCTATAAGCCTTTGGTGCTCTTCTTGTGCCCATCCTTGAAGCTATTCCCTTTCTAGAGCTTCTTTTCTTTTTTTCCCAGGCATCCTTGCCCTTAAGAGATGTTCTAGGCAGTCTGTCTCTTGCGTTGGACCTACCCCTCTTTGTCTGTCCTCGCAATTGGGGGCATGAGTGATTCTGGAAGCCTCTACTTCCCCGCTGCTTCCATCCTACCATGCAACATTATCCAGCAGTAGGGTTGTTGGATTGCTAATATCTGTGTTCTATTTGGCATAACCTTATAGTTAGTGATTGGGGTTACCCCACTGTCTGCATGGCTCTTGGGGTTGGAGAACAGCCATTTAGGTAATAGACTGGAAATTATGTAGCCTCCTTCCCTTTTTTTTCAGCCTTTCCCTTTTTCTTGATACCCATTGACGGCTCTTCACCTGCTTTGCCTGGGGCTTTACCCTGCAGACCCCATGTTCTTGCTTCAGGCTCCACAGTGACGGCTGCTTAGATCTAGTAATAACTGTGACATTTTCAGGGTGACTAGCCTGATGCTTCTCTGTGATCCGACTGGCACTTACAGCTGTGCTAGCCCCATCACCCACTCTGCAGCCATTGTCGCCATCATCATAGGGGTTGACCGCAATCACGTCAAATTGTATTAGGCTCTCAGTGCACGCAGGAATGGGATCTGGAGTTTGCATCTGTACAGTGTTCCTTTTAATTATTGGAGATTTGGTACAGCTGTGGCTGTCTCGCAGGGAGGACTGGGGAGGTATATCTTGATTCCTTTCATCTGTCCTTCCTCCTGGAACTAGGGCCTGTAATGTCCGGGTTAATAATGTCTTGATGTGGTCAGTTCCCCCAAGGAATTTCTCCAATAAAGCAAGGATCGATGCTAGAACATTATTTAGTGCAGTCATACCCTCAGAAATGATGAAACCTGGTGGAGACTCTGCGATATAGGGTTGGCCCTCGAGTACTGGCTGGGGAATACTCTGAAATATGGAGTCATCCAAGCAGAGCCCCCCACTGGAGGTAGTACTGGTATTAGCAGAATTGGTACCAAGCACAGCTTCCATCCAGGCCTCAGGGTCAGCATTTGATGTTAGTATAGCATCAGGTGGTTCACAAGATCCAATCTTTCTGGCACCTGCCTTGTTCCTGGTAACTACTGAGCTACACAGTACATCAGGGTTTATGTAATCAAGAAACATGAGAGAACTTTAATTGAGATAGTCACTTTTCCTCTTTTGATTGCCATCTCCTAGATGCTTGCCATCTCCCAGATGGTCGCTTGATGCCACTAGGGCTCTATTGAAGCAACTGTGGAGCAGAACCTTGTGCTTCACACTGTTTATGCTTTGATGTGGCACATAACTTCTTGTGGGTTTGATCACAGGTGGACACCGGCATTGAATGTCCAGATAGAACAGTTTCATTGTCTCCAATAGTTCTCATCCCCTCTCTCTGTGCTGCCATCGCAGAGTTCATCATTGCAGGGTTCTACCCCATCCCCATTCTCCAGTACATGACCCTGCATTGCTACTTGCTCCTCTGGTCCTGTTTTCTCAGCTGGTCCTGTTTGCTCATCAATCTGCTGCAAGCGGGGCAACTTGTCCACCTTCTGTTAGAAGCTAGTTATTTGCCACATGGGAGTTCTAGCGGTGGCCATTTTCACCATGGCCTCAGCATTGCTACGGTTGTTATCACCTGAGGAAATTACAGGGGAGGAGGGATCAGGCCATGTTGACTCAGGACCATAGAGAACATCGACAACCCCTGTTGACGGCCTAGACTCCTTCCACCCAAATCCTTTTGCCTTGGGATGTGTCCTTATGAGTCTACTAAACACTCTACTTGAGCACCTCGGGCCATCTGCCTTTCATTGATACTTATGCCTTTTAGTGTAATTTCCTGCAGTGTTGTACACAGAGGTCCAACCCTAGTTATTTGATTGTCTCTAATATCCAACAGCTGTGTGCCATGTTGTGCCGATATCATGTCGTGTCAGCAGTAGTACTGAGATTCTCAGGGGTTACTGCAGTATCCACCACACAGATTGCATGGATCGCAGGGGTCAAGGTGGCAGGGGAGCACTCAGAGTGGAACAGGGCCCTAGCTCTAAAGCAACAGCCACGCACAGCACACCTGTCTTGTGTTGGCGACTGTGGGTCTTATAGTGCGCTCTATCTGTCCTTGCAGCACAAGTCGTATTTGTTTAGGCCAACCAGCCAATGTATGAGCACCTTCTTCTAATGTTCTTGCAGCCCCTGTAGATTTTTACACAACCTTGTAGTGTTGGATCGTTAATTGATTTGAGTTATGCTTTCTGTACATGTCCTATGGCATGCATTTTATGTTTAATAATGCTTTATTGAATAAGTTAGCATACACTGGTACAATAAAATAAATACATTGTAACCAGAAGAAAAAATAATTAAAAAAATGAATCATAAAGATAATTATAACTATAAGAAACAATTTGTATACACAACCAGACTATAATATTGTAACGTAGAATAATAGCATTTTTGTTATGTTTAAGCAAAGAAAGAGAAAGAAGAGAGAAAGGAAAGAAAAGAAAAAATAAAACAATGCAAATTAAAAATCACATAGTTACAATAAAGCAATCATTAAGTATTAACAGTAGTATGAAAGGTCTTGTGTTGCGAAAGGAAAGAGGTGAGAGGAAACCAAAGCATGTCCCTTTTAATTAACAGTTGAGTAGTATTAGTATTTGCTCGATCCAGATTCCACCAAGTTACAACAGATATTTTCGTAGTATCTTTCCAATTAGAAGTTATAATTTGCAGTGCACTAGCAATGAGCAAATCAGCCAATTTACCAAGCAGTGGTTGGGAATACCAAATAGATGAAGTACTACCCAAAAAAACATGTAATAAATTGAAAGGTACATTGGTGGAGAAAATCTTATCTCAAACTTGTTCCCAAAAAGTATGAGCTGCAGGGCATTAAAAAAACATGTGCATATAATGACTGTTTTCTTTAGAGCAAGACCAACACTTGCTATCTGTAGTAAGTTAAAATTTATAAAGGTCTACAGGAGTATAGTACAACCTATTATAAAAGTAAAATAACATTTGGGTTGTAGATGCTGAACGGGATGTTGTATGGCGTTTTGACCATATTTTTTTCCATGTAGATATAGGAATGTTTTGATTGAAATCCTGCTCCCATGCTAATTCTATTTTAGATTTTGTTCTCACAACACTGTTATGTGTAAGGGTTCTGTATATAAAAGACGCTTGGACTAGTGAGGAAAAATTATAAGGTTGGGAATTAGGCTGTGTAGAAGAGGGAGCCCTCAAAGACTGAGACAATAAGTTATAGAGGATAGCAAAGAGAGTTTGATATTGCACAGCGTAATAAGTGGAGATATGAAATGTCCGTTGAATATCTTCAAGTACAGCATTATCTAGAATTAAATGATCTAAAGTTATAATGCCTTCGTGCATCCACTCTTTCCATACTAAAATTCTATTATGATATTTAATATCATTATTGTACCATATAGGAGTTTGCCTATGGTTCTCATATGAGGAGTGAGAGGCAAGAAGTAATGGCCTGGCAATAGAAATAGAATGAGTAATTATCAGAGAGAAAAGAGATTTAGGAGGTTATGAAAGCCGAACTGCATCTCTAAATGTAAATGGTGTAATCTGTGAGTGTTCCAATTGACTCCATAGAGAGGTCCCTTTATGAAAAGTGGGAGAGAGGGACAACCATACTTGTTTTAAAACAAATGCAGAGTGATATCTTCTAAGACATGGAAAATTTACACCTCCATTATCTCTAGATTCCTGCAGTTTAACTAGAGATATACGAGATTTACGTTTGTTCCATAAAGATTTCATAAATAATGCATTTATAGTTTTAAAAAAACTAGAAGGAAGTTTAACTGGGAGCATAGATAAATAGAAATTTAAAATGGGCAACAACATAATTTTAATCGTGGCCAGTCTTCCTCACCAAGTTAAATAAAGAGGATACCATCTGTCAAGTAATTTCACAATCCTTGACTCTTTGAGATTAGTTCGAATAGTGTCTTTAAGAGAGTTGGAATAGGATATGCCCAGGCATTTGATATGCTTAGAGTTCCATGTAATCCCAGTATCTTTAAACAGGTCTGGTAGACAGTAAGCATTTAATGGCAAACCTCTGATTTATCTACATTAAGCTTATAACCTGAGACACTTGAGTATTCTTGTAATAATTAAAATAATTCTGGAATAGTCTTGTGAGGATTAGAAATAAAATGTAAAATATCATCAGCATAAACTGTGAATTTAATCTCAGTGTCCTTATGCTTAAAACCATAAAAATCAGATGACCTACGTATTTTCTCTAGAAGGGGCTCCAGGGCTAATATAAATAACAGAGGTGATAGAGGACACCCTTGTCTAGTACCTCTGTGCAGGGGGAAGTAATGGGATTGTTTACCATTGACAAAAATTGATGTAGAGGGTGAAGAGTATAAAAGTCTAATAAATTTAATAATATGAGGACTAAAACCATGCCATTTTAATACTCCAAACATAAAATCCCAACAAACTCGATCAAAGGCTTTTTCAGCACCTAGAGTTATTTCAGCTATAGGATCCCTGGACTTAGAGGCAAGATGGATAATATTGAGAAAAGTTCTAGAATTATCCGATATGTATCGCCCCTTAACAAAACCTGACTGATGAATGTCTATTAAGTCTGGGATAAAATGATTAATCGGTAAGGCTAGGACTTTTGCAAAGATTTTACAGTGAACATTAATAAGGGATATAGGTCTATAATTACTGCATTTGGATAAATCCTTATCCTTTTTAGGAATCAAACACAACATAGCTTCAGAAAAAGTGCCCTTTGCTTGATATTTTGACTTGAAATATTGTATAGGTGTTAATAGCTTTGGAACTAAAATAGATGCAAAAGTTGAGTAAAATTCTATTGAAAAGCCATCTGGGCCAGGAGGCTTATCTTTAGGAAACTTGGTAATGGTATTTTTAATTTCTGTTTCAGATAGTTCAGAGTTTAATGTTGACAAATCTACTTTTTGTTCAAAGGAATAGAGTGGAAGAAGGTATCTACTTCAGTCATATTAGGAGTATTTTCAGAAGTATATAATGTGGTATAATAGTCGGTAAAGCATTCCAGGATTTTTGAATCTTTAGTGTGTCTATTTCCAAATGTGTCTGTGATAACAGTAATTTTAGACTTTTGTTTTTTGATCTTTAAATAATTTGCCAATAGTTTACCCACTTTATTTTTCCCCCGTGAAATTTGGAATTTATTTTTAGCAGAGCTCCACATTCACTTTCCAAGGAATGCTTATTGTATTGTAATTTAGCATCAATCAACCTGGATAAGGTGTCTTGTTAGTTAGATGAGAAATATTCATGCTCAATACATTTTATTTGTGTGAGCAGTTGAGAAGAAACTTTAGATTTTTCTTTCTTTTTAATGGCAACATAATCTATAATAAAGCCTCGAGCAGTAGCTTTAAATGCATCCCATATAAAGTTCATCTGAGTATCAGAAGGTAAATTGTGCATAAACAATTCTTTAGAAAACATTGTAAATTGTTCAATAAATAAATGATCTTGCAATAAAGAGTTATTCAACCTCCAGCGATTAGAAAAGGAGGAATTTCCTGGAAGGTTCATATCAATTATTACTGGGGCGTGATCTGATAAAAGAATAGACCCAATATCAGCATGTGAAATTGTTTGTATAACACTTTGTGTATCAAATATATAATCTATTCTAGAATATGAGTGATGTACTGGAGAATAAAACGTGAATTCTAATACATCTGGGTGAGCAATTCTCCATACATCACATAAACCTCTGAGGAGACTGCTTGATAAAATGTTTTTTGCATTTTATTAGGGATATAACGTGTTTGAGAGCGATGATCTATAAAAGGATCCATAAATTGATTGCAATCACCTCCTACCACAAGATTTCAGAGTTGCAAGATAATAATAAAGAAGAAACGTTAACCCAGAATTGAGGCTCTACTCCAGTTGGACCATAAACATTGCAAATGGAAAACAGCATACCATTAATCTTAACTGTCAGTAAAATCCATCTTCCTATACCATCCATAATCTCCTCCACAACTTGTATTTGTAAGGATCTATGAAACAATATTATTACCTGTAGGAAAGTACCATCTTGCCTGGCATGTTACCCCCATATTTCACTGTATATATGTTGTTTTAGTGTATGTGTCACTGGGACCCTGCCAGCCAGGGCCCCAGTGCTCATAAGTTTGCCCTGTATGTGTTCCCTGTGTGATGACTAACTGTCTCACTGAGGCTCTGCTAACCAGAACCTCAGTGGTTATGGTCTCTCTGCTTTCCAAATTGTCACTAACAGGCTAGTGACCAATTTCACCAATTCACATTGGCATACTGGAACACCCTTATAATTCCCTAGTATATGGTACTGAGGTACCCAGGGTATTGGGTTCCAGGAGATCCCTATGGGCTGCAGCATTTCTTTTGCCACCCATAGGGAGCTCTGACAATTCTTACACAGGCCTGCCACTGCAGCCTGAGTGAAATAACTTCCACGTTATTTCACAGCCATTTACCACTGCACTTAAGTAACTTATAAGTCACCTATATGTCTAACCTTCACCTGGTGAAGGTTGGGTGCAAAGTTACTTAGTGTGTGGGCACCCTGGCACTAGCCAAGGTCCCCCACATCATTCAGGGCAAATTCCCCGGACTTTGTGAGTGCAGGGACACCATTACACGCGTGCACTATACATAGGTCACTACCTATGTATAGCTTCACAATGGTAACTCTGAACATGGCCATGTAACATGTCTAAGATCATGGAATTGTCACCGCAATGTCATTCTGGCATTGGGGAGACAATTCCATGATCCCCCGAGTCTCTAGAACAGACCGGGTACTGCCAAACTGCCTTTCCCGGGGTTTCACTGCAGCTGCTGCTGCTGCCAACCCCTCAGACAGGTTTCTGCCCTCCTGGGGTCCAACCAGGCCTGGCCCAGGAAGGCAGAACAAAGGACTTCCTCAGAGAGAGGGTGTTACACCCTCTCCCTTTGGAAAAAGGTGTCAGGGCTGGGGAGGAGTAGCCTCCCCCAGCCTCTGGAAATGCTTTGATGGGCACAGATGGTGCCCATCTCTGCATAAGCCAGTCTACACCGGTTCAGGGATCCCCCAGCCCTGCTCTGGCGCGAAACTGGACAAAGAAAAGGGGAGTGACCCCTCCCCTGACCTACACCTCCCAGGGTAGGTGCCCAGAGCTCCTCCAGCGTGCCCCAGACCTCTGCCATCTTGGATTCAGAGGTGTGCTGGCACACTGGACTGCTCTGAGTGGCCAGGGCCAGCTGGTGACATCAGAGACTCCTTCTGATAGGCTCTTACCTGTGTTACTAGCCTATCCTCCTTCCTGGGTAGCCAAACCTCCTTTTCTGGCTATTTAGGGTCTCTGCTTTGGGGAATTCTTCAGATACCGAATGCAAGAGCTCATCAGAGTTCCTCTGCATCTCTCTATTCACCTTCTGCCAAAGGATCGACCGCTGACTGCTCAGGACGCCTGCAAAACCGCAACAAAGTAGCAAAGATGACTACTGCAATCTTGTATCGCTAATCCTGCCGCTTTCTCGCCTGTTTCCTGGTGGTGCATGCTCTGGGGGTAGCCTGCCTCCTTTCTGCACCAGGAGCTCTGAAGAAATCTCCCGTGGGACGACGGAATCTTCCCCCTGCAACCGCAGGCAACAAAAGACTGCATCACCGGTCCTCTGGGTCCCCTCTCAGCACGACGAGCGTGGTCCCTGGAACTCAGCAACTCTGTCCAAGTGACTCCCACAGTCCAGTGACTCTTCAGTCCAAGTTTGGTGGAGGTAAGTCCTTGCCTCCCCACGCTAGACTGCATTGCTGGGTAATGCGTGATTTGCAGCTGCACCGGCTCCTGTGCACTCTTCCAGGATTTCCTTCATGCACAGCAAAGCCTGGGTCCCCGACACTCCAACCTGCAGTGAAAAACTTTCTGAGTTGTCCTCCGGCATCGTGGGACTCCCTTTTATGTCTTCGGGTGAGCTCCAGTTCACTCCTCTTCCAAGTGCCTTTTCTGGTACTTCTGCGGGTGCTGCCTGCTTCTGTGAGGGCTCCCTGACTTGCTGGGTGCTCCCTCTGTCTCCTCATCCAAGTGGCGACATCCTGATCCCTCCTGGGCCGCAGCAACATCCAAAAATCCTAAGCGTGACCCTTGCAGCTAGCAAGGCTTGGTTGCAATCTTTCTGCATGGGAACACCTCTGCAAGCTTCTTCACGACGTGGGACATCCATCCTCCAAAGGGGAAGTTTCTAGCCCTCTTCGTTCTTGCAGAATCCACAGCTTCTACCATCCAGTGGCAGCTTCTTTGCACCCTCAGCTGGCATTTCCTGGGCATCTGCCCACTCTCGACTTTGTTGCGACTCTTGGACTTGGTCCCCTTGTTCCACAGGTGCTCTTGTCTGGAAATCCACTTTGGTTGCTTTGCTGGTGTTGGTCTTCCTTGCAGAATTCCCCTATCACGACTTCTGTGCTCTCTGGGGAATATAGGTGCACTTTACACCTACTTTTCAGGGTCTTGGGGTGGGCTATTTTTCTAACCCTCACTGTTTTCTTACAGTCCCAGCGACCCTCTACAAGCTCACATAGGTTTGGGGTCCATTCGTGGTTCACATTCCACTTTTGGAGTATATGGTTTGTGTTGCCCCTATACCTATGTGCTCCTATTGCAATCTACTATAACTTTACATTGCTTGCATTATTTCCTTTTGCTATTACTGCATATTTTTGGTATTGTGTACATATATCTTGTGTATATTTGGCATCCTCATACTGAGGGTACTCACTGAGATACTTTTGGCATATTGTCATAAAAATAAACTACCTTTTTTTTATTATATCTGTGTATTGTGTTTTCTTATGATATTGTACATATGACACCAGTGGTATGGTAGGAGCCTTGCATGTCTCCTAGTTCAGCCTAAGCTGCTCTGCTATAGCTACCTTCTATCAGCCTAAGCTGCTAGAAACACCTCTTCTACACTAATAAGGGATAACTGGACCTGGTACAGAGTGTAAGTACCCCTTGGTACCCACTACAAGCCAGGCCAGCCTCCTACATCACCCCATTCTTATTATGAGCTGCAGAGGAACCAAAAACATGTCCAACCCAATTTCTATTCAAACTTTTAAAATCCTGCTCTTTAAGATGGGTTTCTTGTACAAGAGCAACTTGACAATTCAATTTAGAGAGATGTTGGAGCACTCTTTGTTTCTTAACTGGATTACGTAAACCCTTAACATTCCATGAGATAATACGAAGACTGGTCATTTAACTAATAGAAGACATGTAGACAACAGAACTTTACCGAAACCTCAGAGACAAACAACATGTGAATCATAGAAGAAGGTGGAAGGGAAACTTATGAACATATATCTAAGTGAGGTTACGTGTTGATGCCAATCTTGCATTGTAGGACATAAAAAATAATAAAGGAAGAATGAAAAGTAGAAAGAGAAAAAACAGAGAGAGAGAAAAAGAAAGGGGTAGCAAAAGCACCCCATTGATAAAAGAAAGAAAAGATGACAAAAAGCCAAGAAGCTTCAGTCATAATTGTCTTAAAGAAAAGAAAAATACTTTGCATGAGAGAAAGGGAGGAGCAAGAAAAGAAAAAGAGGCCAATCAGCAACAGTACCCCGAGGAACTACAATGATTGGATAACAAGAGAGAGGAGAGACGAGGAAACAGAATAAATACATTACAATATGAACAACTGACAACATGACTTACCAACAAGGGAAAGAACACTCTGATGTCAAGATATACAGGAATATAGACACAATCGGAAAGGGGATTTTCTCAACCTGAGATTTCAATGGTTTCAACATCTGTAAAGAAGAAATAAATAATTTAGCATTCATAGATCTTAAGGCTGGTCGGAGATCCAGAAATTCCTTCCTTCGTTTGGCGGTCGCCGTGGTCACATCCTGGCTAAAGAAAATCTTTTGGCATGACCACAACATTTGTTTACGTTTTTTGGCGGCAGTCAAAACAGTCATTAAATCTTAGTACTGTAGGAAGTAGGCGATAATTCCTCTTGGTTTTGATGGAGAAGAGGGACCAATTCGATGGGCTCTCTGGATGTTGAGAGCAGTAGTATTCTGAAGACCAACAATCTTTGGAATATGAGTTTGCAAGAATGTTATCAAATCTTGGCCTTCTGAGCCTTCCGGAATGCCATAAATGCGAAGATTATTTCGCCGATTGCGATTTTCCAAATGTTCTGTCTGTTTTTTAAGTAGTACGACTTCCTTAGTCAAGTTATCAACTTTAGTAGTAGTATCTTGTATGTCACTTATCCTCTGTTCCACCTCAGAAAGTCTAGAATCCAGATGAGACCATTTCTCCTCAATTTGCTGTAACGCAATATTTGTCTCCATAACTAAAGGCTTTATTAGCTTAAGCTCATCCATAATGTCATCCAATGTGACGGGCAATGGAGACTTACTTGGAGAAGATGGGTCCTTTTTAACTCTTTTGTGGCCCCTGGAGTCTTTACGACCATTAGAGTTAGAGACAGAGGATACAGATATTTTGGATGTGTGAGGGGCTTCCATTTCAGCTCACAGCATATATTTAATACAATAGTTTAGTTAATATTCCTGCAACGTCAATTAAGTCACCTCAGAGGACAAATATTGAAAATTATAGTAGAAAATCCAGAATAAAATGACTATAACAGCTTCAAGGGTGGCATCCAAGAGTGTCAAAAAAGTATTAAGTTCTCCACATTAATTAAAGTAGCCAAAAGACAAAAAAGAAAATAGTTTTTAGGAATAAAAAAGAAAATCCTCTCAAAATGGTGGCCGCTTTCCTGCCAGAAAGGGAGCAATAGGTTGAAAAGATTCAACTCTGTAAAATACCAGAGTTTTAAAAAAAGAAAAAACTCACCATACTGCTCCCTGCTTGTTCCAACATCAAATTCTGGGAAAAGAAATAGCCAGCTGTCAAAAACGCCTCCCTCCAAAAGAAAAATGTCCTCGGCAGCTCGGGAGCGTCGTTATCGAGTGGCCATCTTAGCTGCTCCGGCGCGCGATCTCAATGCCTATGGCATGCATTGAAGCAAAAATGATTTGTTCATAGTTTAAAAAGCACTTAATGACTTTACTTCTTAATATAACTGATGCCATTGTTCTCATAGCCCTAATCATTGCCTTATGTCCCTCACCTACAGTTTAATCTCTTTCTGTCTTTCTCGCAAAATTGTGGTTTTAGAACCACCTTATTTAACTATCCCTAGTTTTACCTTTTACTGTCATTTTTATACCTGAATTTGATATCAGAAAGATGAATTCAGATTCACCTTTCTTTTATAGGTGGGATACTTCCTTTCAAATTCACCAGCAAATTGACAGTGGCATTCTATTAGGTAACATCAATGATGTAGAACATCAACATATGAAAAATCACATCCATGAATTGCCTCCACCTTCTTCCGCTGCTCCACACTGTAAATGAGTATTATGAAAATGATGAAGCATAACATTCATAACTTTCAATTTCAAGGCCGAAAGTGAGAGACAATGGAGTACAGCTATGCAAAAGGATCAGTATAATATTTGATCTCACTTCAGAATGAATGGGACTATATATATAAAATTAAAAATACTTCATTATTTGATGATTAAAACCACACAGTGGTGTCCCTGAAAAACTGCACACGAAATGTGGTTGCCATTGAGTGGGTTTGTCTAGCAGCTTTAATTGTCAGCACAACAATACCTTTGTAATTGTTTTTAATATATTTGTTTTATAGCATTTTAATGATCATCATGAAGTAACATCATGACATCTCGCTCAGGGGATAAATAACCTTCCCGTTATCTGAAATTGAACATTTGTAAGCATTTCGAGTAATTCTTTTGATTTTATAAATATTGATATGTTACTACACATCTGGTGACAACATATCTACGTGCTCAATTCTCAAGCAACATATATGTAATCATACTTACCATCACAAATTCCCATTCATAGTGTGGTCATTGCTCCAAAAGAGGGACATCTTTTAAAATATCAATTCGATTTTGTCCCATTTTTCTACATCTCAATCATTAGTTTTGCATTACGCTGCCTTAAAAGTAATGCACTTTAGGCCCATGTTTTTCATAACCTGGAGTCCTTAGACTCTCTTTTTAGATGTTTCTGTGAGTGCTCAACCTTAGAATATAGTTGTCTCCTCTTTGACAACATTTTTATGCTGCTGAACTACTAACGGCATTTTCTTATCGGTACTCATTATGTACATTAAACGTCAGATACAGCATAATGTGCTCTGCTTGAAAGGTACCATGGGAGGGCTCTAGGAGTAAAATGGAAAATCGGGAAGGGCCAGATTTACCCTTTGACAGACAAAGTTGTGTCCATCGGCATAACAGAGGGCTATGCTTATTTATTCCCCAAATTACTCTTAATCATGCAAGCATGCACAGTTGCATATTTGTGGGCAATTCTGCACCAAAAGGTAACACAGAATTATCAAAATTACTCTGATTACTTAGGCATATTCAAAATTACTCTCTGGTCTAAATTATTTGCCTGCATGCCGTCCTCTATTTGCAACTTATACTTAATGCCTGGGGCCATCAGTCACTTGATAAAATTATTTGTAAATGGTGAAAACTAGAAACATGGAGCCCTGTCAACATACGCTAGTTTGACAAATCTGCCATCAAGGTTTCTTGTAGCATAGACGAATAAGAGTGATGCAGTTGCATAACTGTGGGCAATTCTGTATCAAAAAGTGACACGGAATTACCAAAATTACTCTGATTACTTTGGCATAGCCAAAATTACCCCCTGGCCTAAATTGTTTGCCTGCATGCCGTCCTCTATTTGCAACTTAGACTTAATACATGGGGCCATCAGTCACTTGAAAAAATTATTTGTAAATAGTGAGAACTAGAAACATGGAACCCTGCCAACACAATCCAATTTGACAACTCTACCATCAAGGCTTCTTGTAGCATAGACGAAGAAGAGTGATGCAGTGAACATACATTTAAAATAAGCGATCACAGGGCAGGGATTCCGGGCTGTTAATTTGTACGTGGCGATAGTCATGATTTTCCAGGGAAAACTACCAGGTCCAGGGCCAACAGCAGTTTCTGATGCTGAGTGGAGTGGCTTCATCCTTCTAGTTACCAGCATTATGGATGGTGGTTGCAAGAAGCAATTACCATCCATTTTCCATTATAATAAATACATTCCCTGCCTTGGCTTGCCACATCCGTTCATCCCAACGGAAGTCAGACAGCCAGGCAGTTTTATTTTAGGTACATGCACTTACTTGTGCGCATGTGCCAGTTATATGATGCTGTAAGCCCAGATCCGCAATATTGGGGTCCCCAGGACTCACCCAGTAATGATGCAATGCAGCATCATAACTTTAAAGCAGCCCAGGGAGTGTCCAGTATCAGCCCTCTACTCCCAGGGCTGCTTGTTAATTACAAACCTGTCTCTCACCAACCCCCTCCATTTCCCAAAACATCACATTGTGGTGACTTGGGAAAGGGTGAGGTTACAGCCTTTCAAAGAGGGCCTGACAACACAGAGTCATGAGATGTAACTCATGGCTTACATCTCATGACTCTAGAGTCATGAGATGTAAGTGGGCGCGGTGCACCCGCTGCGCGTGGCCGCACAGCGGCCGCCATTAAGAAGGGGAGGTGGGAGGGAGGAGCAGCTGGGAGGCGGGAGGCGGTGTCAAATGGGGGCTCAAGGGGAGCGGGCCGCAGGGGCCGCAGCAACAGGACCGGGGAGAAGGAAGAGAACCGGCGAAGAGGTCGGAAACAGAAAAAGACAATAAACAGAGTCAAAACAGCGAAGGCACAAGACAGAGTCTTACAAAAACAGAAAAATGCACAGAAAATGGCACAAAAAACACTAAGACAAATTACAGGACACACACACAATACTGAAGGCAACCACTAGACACCATGGATGAGGCACAGGCGGATGCCTGCGGGTGGTGGAGGGCCTCAAACTCGTGACAGTAGTGAGGGTGGGGTCGGGGGCATGGAGGCAGGCTGGTGGAGCTGCTTGGCGTGTCTAGTGATTCCTGGCCATAAGATCAAAACTTCCATTAGACTGCCCAAATGTGGTTGAAGCTGCCAACAAATTACCAGCCTTCTTAGAAAACCTCCAGGAAATTTCTATAGTACTACCTACTCATCCAGTGATAAAAAGCACTAAAGGTCATCTTCCCATAGAGCTGTCACCTGGCCCAATGTCAAAAGAGCAGCTGTTAACCAGTTCTACCTTTTCAGCATGAGATGTAAAGGTACTTGGATATGTAGTTTCACTTTATAATACTCAGGGGTGTGCAACCTTTTAACTATGAATCTTGAATATCAGCCACCCGTAGTGTCTTGCTTTTCTTACATGTACACCATGGCATAATTAACCCAGAACTTCACTAGCAATGCTGAGAGGTTCTGGACATGCCTCACACAAGGTAAAGTAGCTCTGTCGTAAAGTTCTGATAATGTGTCATTAGAACTGTAGCAGTCCTTCTGCAAAATACTGGTGCAGTTACAACTAAGGAACAGTAGCTTCCCCTTTAGGAAAGGTTAAAAAGATTACCATTTTGTGGCAGTAAAATGGAAGGTTAGACCTATTGATGAACATTCAGATCCTGAACACAAATGTATGTGTATTTTTTGTAAATGCAGGTATCACTCCTGTATGCCATGATCATGCTATTTATGGAGGTACTTGTGCAGTGATTTGTGATACCTAGCTAATGATCTTCGATAAGTGTAAAGGGAGTTCTCCATGGAAATCGGCATCCACAGAGTCATGACTTAGTTGGCATTCAAAAACACTAGGTGAAGATATGTTGATTGTCCAGAGGTGCAGATTTTAGAAATGGTGAACTAGATTTGAGTCTCTGCATCGGCTCGATATCCTGTGATTTTGGGCAAATCACCTAATCTTGCTGTGCCTATAAACAGATTTGTGCAAAGTAATTGGTTAGGTATGGTCCTGTCAAACTCTCACCCTCTATTGTCTGAACAGTACTGATTTGAAGCATTTATGCACGTCTTTGCCTTTCATGACAAATTTGAAGCTGCATCTGTGGGGAGACTGAAGTAATAGAATGAACTTGAAACAGCAGCCTGCAATTCACTCACTTCCTGCAGTTGTTGCCTTGTCTCAGAATATCCCAAATGCATGAGCTAGTGGAAAAATATGATTAAAGTGCATTCTACACTTTTTTTTTTTAATTTTCTATGATTTCTTGAATCTTTCAATGTGTAGGATGAGGTTCAAAACACAGGCACAACCTTGTTATTTTATTTCAATAAGTTCAGTTTACGGAAGGAACAATGCAGGCAATTCATATCTGAAGCAGGTGCAGGTAATATTTGCATAGTTGCAATACACTACCCAGTACTTTTGCGCTTTCAAAAATTCATTGTATTAATAACGAGCAGGCATGATTGTTATGACCGAGCTTAGACTTCATAAATTAGACTGTTACACTCCTGCTTTCCTGCATGAAAACACCAGGGATTGAAAAAGTGTTAAGAAACTCCCCAGGAGTAGTTTTCATCCATTTGTGACAAAAATAGTACTGAAAAATGCGCCAAAGTGCACCAATTGTTTTACAAAAAACTTTACGTCCCCCACTTTCAAATTCCACCAGCCACCACTGCCCAGGTGAGATGAGCATAAGCCTAGCTTCAGTAGAGGTGTTTGCGGTGCAATACCCCTCAATTGCTTTCTTGGTTTGGTAGTTGATCCGAGAGCCCTGAGCTGGGTCTGTTATGTCTGTGTCGGTTTTTCTTGAGGTTCACATTTCATGCAGATGTCTTTCCTTAGCTTTCTTTTTCTTTATTGCACTGATCTGGGTGTTGTTGTTATGGTATATGTACCTTGCATTGCTTTTTTTCTTAAAATTATATTATAATTTTTGGTTGTCTTGTGTTTATGAATTTTGCATTTTCTGGTCTGCCTGTAGAACCTACATGATGGTTTTTTCCATACTTCGGTCGAGCAAAAAACTTTATCAGCAACATCAACTTCGCTTTCTGAATATTAGAATAATATGTGTCAAAATAAAGCCAGTGGAAGTTACTCCAAGTTGCTTTTTTGATCTTGAAAGACATTACTCAGTTTTGTCATTTGAAGGCTTGGTATTGCTGGACTTTCTCTCTGATTTTGCATCTGCCATGCCTGCCAAGGTTATTAAAAAGGATGTAAATATTCATCTTTCTCAGTACTTGGAGAAACGTCATACTTTTGATTTCGATCTGGTGTGCATTTGCTCAGATCATGATACTGAGTCTGTATTAGCATCACTTCAGATTACTTCAGTAAGGTTCTTGCTTTTGGTGGAGTACAGCCCTTCTTTTGTTTAATCCGTCAATAGTATTTAACACTGTCCATCATTCAGTCTGCTTGGCTAGGTTCCACAGGATGGGAACCAGGGCTAGGCCCCGTTTCTGAACTCAGTTGTTTTTGTTGGATTGTATGTGACCTGTTGCCTGGTAACTGTTTGAGGTGGTGGTGAAGTTGCATTGATTCAGGCTGGTCAAACGTACCAATTCAAGGTAATTTGTATTATCCACTGTGCTATTCATGGAAACAATCTAGGTTTTCCCCTGTGTGAGAAAAAGCATCTTTTGACATGGTTAGCCCCCAACTTTTTGACTTAAAAAAGATGTGGTTTTGAACTGTAAGTTCCCTGGGCCCCTGCTAAACAGGTTTCCGGGGCCAGATCTCTTTCCCTAAAATGTTACTATTTGGCACTTAAGCCACCCTTGTAAGTCCCTAATAAATGGTAGCCCTGGTGCCTAGGGCATGGGCACTGAAGAGGCCCCCCCAGAGCTGCAACACCAATTGTGCCATTTTGAGAGGCCCCACACCAGCCTCATGCAGACTGTAATTGCAAGTGCATGACAAGTTGTACCCAAAGTTGCAAATTTGACATGGCTCTCATCAAGAGTGCCATGTCCACTACAATGCATGCACTAAAGGTAAGTCACCCCTCTGGCAGGCCATGCAGGCCAAAGGCAGGGTGCCCTATAATGCATGTGAGGGCATATGTGTGCAAATATGCCCCTACTGTGTCTTTGCCAATTCTTAGACATAGTAAGTGCACAGGGAAGCCATAGCAAAAGCATTTGCTGGACATTGGTCATTATGAGTTCCCCAGCTACATGATGGCCTATCTGAGTACTGGGTTGTTTGGTATCAAACAACTCAAAATCATAAACCCACGCTGATGCCAGTGCAGGATTTATTATAAAATGTACCTAGAGGGCACCTTACAGGTGCCTCCTGCAAAACCTAATAGCCCTGGCATGGTAGCTGACTAGTCCTAACCGGCCTGCCATTGACAGACATGATTCTTGACTCCTGGGGTGAGAGTGTCTGCTCTCAGGAACCATAACACAAAGCCTTTGTGTCACACCTCCTCCACCAGGCAGGCACCCTGCAGTCAGCGGCCAGCTTGGAAGGCGTTGTTGCCTTTGGAATCTGACCTCTGCATTTGCTGCTAGCAGCAGATGAATGCCAAATGGCTTTACCCCACTTTAGGCAGGAAAACCATCAGAAAACCTAGCAAGACAGGAAGAGTGGCCACCCTCAGCCTGCACCACCCATCAGGTGTGGCAGGCGAGGTGACCACTCCACTTCATTTTCCTCCATATTGGATGATAGGAATAATAGCAAATCAGGGTCAGGGATGCGTTCCCTTCCCACAGGAAGTGGTCACTTAGTGGTCACTTAGTGGGAGTAGCCACCTTAAGGTAGGTGGCCTATTGGATACTACCAGGGACTCCCCTTAATTTCCCCTAAATACAATATATAGAGGGCATTCCTAGGTCAAGACATCAGATTTGATGTACACAAAGAAGACTCTAGACAAAGAAGAACTGAAATCCTGCTGCACAAAGAAAAAGATGCCAAAACCTGCCTGCTGCTCCAAGGACTGGACAATTGCTGCTGAGGTGTCACCTGGAAACCTGAAGGCCTCTACAAAACCCCAGAGCACCCCCAGCCTTCTACAAATTGCCAAGAACCTCCCTTTTGGTGATTTTATCACTCTTCTGCACCCTGCAGGCATGAAACCTATGAAGTCTGGTTAAGTGACCAGCTGCTGACCAATGCCCTGGATGCAGCTGCCTTGCCAAAATCTGCACAACAGCCCCGGGGTGTTATACCTACAACTGTGCTAAGTTTGGTAGCACTAGGACTTTCTAGGGATGTGGAGTACTACTACCCAGGGTACCAAACCTCCAACATCAGACATCCAGAAGCAAAGTCCACTCTGGACCCCCAAAAGCCCAGAAGTAAGCACCAATCAAGGGACTTCAAGGCACCCAACAACAACCCCCCGGAGTGGACCTGCTGACCTGCAATCTATCTTCCAAGCTGCCTGCTCTTGACTGCAAGGGCTCCAAGATGCACAACACCTGGCTGACCTATCTGCGCTGCACCCGGTCTCTCTGGCCCCTGCACCAGCCAACCAGATGTGATCTAAGTGTCCCCAAGCCCTTGTGACCTCCATCCTACAAGGGGCCCCGGGCAGACTTACATTTAAGTCCCTATGTGCAGTGTGTTACCAAGTGGCCCCCTTCTCCTTTGTGTACCAGCTCCAAGACTGTCATCCAAGCTCCCACTTAAACTGGGATTCTCACAAACTTCTCTCTGGCTGGGCCATAGGACCCCTTGATGACCTTGACCTCAAAACAGAAGGTGACACTTGTGAGAGCATTGTCTGAATTTATATGTTTTTTTAAAGATTTCCCCATTGATTCTTATTGTGTGTTTTCTAAACTTTGAAAAATCATAAGAAAAGGAGTACTGTATATTGGTGATCTTGGTCTTAAAATATTTATAAAAATCTGATGTATTTTTGTAAATTGGTCTCAAGTTATTCTTCCAAGTGTGTGTCCACCTTTACTGAGACTGTGAGTACAGCAGCTACTTAGCAAATCACCTGGATTAGCCTAATTGCTCGCCTACACTAGCAGAAAAACAGAGCATTAGGTGGTCTGCCTCTTACCTCTGGGTACCAAAGCGGGATTTCTCTGGCTCTCTGCACAGTGCACGTCATTTTCGTACACTATATAGGGAGCTAGCCTCCTATATCCTAAGCGATGCAAATCGGATCCTCCTTTTTGCTCGTGAGGACCCCCTGCTTTGGCTTTCCTCTCTGGGACTAAAATATGTCACCTAGAAGGCAGATCGTTCTATTGTCCTAGAGGTAAATAATAGCATGCATTGCCTGCAACAGTCTTTTGTCAAAATTATCAGTTTATTTTCGTAAACAGTGAAACTTGACTCTTTCCTGAATTAATTTAAGCTAAAGCCTTCTCATTTGCTGTTGCAGAAGTGCAAGCTCACCACTTGGACAACTGTTGAACTCAATAAAATGGTAATTCGTTTCGATTGATATTGGCATGAAGAGGAAGAATAGAGAATGCTGAAGATGGGAAACTAAGCGGAAGTTTCAATTGTGAGTCTCCTTTGCTCTCAAATTGCAGCCTCGGTTTATCATATCTCGCTTATTTATTCATGTACAGCCTTAACTTCTACAATCACACTATGTGCTTCTTCTTCTTTTATTTTCTCATAAGTTTACCAAAATACTTATTTGATACAATCTATGTACTTTATTTAGCAGTTTTGATGCGACCTCCTTAGGATAAAAGCATTTTTATTAACGCATTTAATAGAAACATTATGGGTTCTTTTCTGCTTCCCTTTAAAATCGTGACATATGTTTAAATTCGAATACATAGGAAATGCTCAATTAATCATGTTCCTTGTACTATTACCGATGCTTCCCTGATTATTGAAGTTCCTGGGAGACTTTCAATTAATGGATTTTAAAAGCTGTGGAGTCCATATGTTTTGTGGACCAAAATTAACCAGTACAGTTAAAAATCAAGGGACAATGGATTCCTTCTCTCAGCGATGTATATACTGAGAGCCAGAAGAGAGAAAAGGACCACACCAGCAGCTGAAGAAATTACTAAAGGAAAAGGTAACGTTATACATATGCTGTATGCCTAGTTGCATGTCTGTGAACACTTAGCTCACATATTGGTTTTGCAAATCAAAAGGGTAGATGCATTTGATGCCACGATAACAATGGGGAGTAAACCAATAGCTCTACTAGAAGACCAACAGGTGATTTTAGACCTCTTCTGGTGTTTTGTCAGCTGCTTCATTTGGAAGTTGGGGGGAGCAGCAAGAAAGTATCAATGGAATGTTTACAGTCTTTTGACGTGGCATGCGTAAATGGAATACTCGTAAACGTATGCATATAGTGTGAAAGTATGCATATCTTGAGGCAAACATAGCAACATTATTGCTAGGACCTGGACGCTGACAATAGAAAGGCCAGATTACAAGACTCGTGGAGATCGTCAAAACCCATCGAATTAAAAAAAATAAGCACATTGGTAAATCATTCTGTACAATCTTTCTGCTACATTCTGCAACATAGTCACCTGGTATTGCCCAACAAACGTATTATGACAATTGACAGTTTCATTAGTTTTAAACATCACAAACTTATACGGGCAGACATACAACATTGCATTAACATTAGTATTGATGAAAACCACATAGTCAATTTACAGTGCAATTCGAACAGCACTTGAGAAAATAGTGAACCTGGCAGAGAAGTTTGACAAAGTGAGGGATTGCAATATAAATACTAACAGAACACACGTTTGTCTCGTTAACCTTGTTAACCTTGTTTATTATCTCAGGGAATATAGGAGTAATTTGCTCTACTAACTATGAAAGACATCATGCTTACTAAACCTTTATAATGCTTGTAGGAAATTGGGTTACTGGTTGAGGGGGTGAAACCCCATTCAAGCAGCAACCACAATTTTTGTCAGGGTGAAACACACGCAAAACCCAAATTAACCTGTGATCAGCCCCCCTCCTCCGAGTAGCTTGCCATAAAAGCAGCCAGGGTTAACTTAGAGACAATGTGCAAAGTACTTGTGCAGCACTTCAAAAAGTAGTAATATTTCAAAAAGTAGTAAAAAACACTGCACAAAAAACTCACATCAATATAGGAAAAAGAGTAAAATGTATTATGTCATTTGAGACCAAAATAACAAAAATCCAATTAGTAGAACCTGAGCTATGCAATTTTAAATATTTAAGTGAAAATAGTAATTAACCCCTTCAGTGCCCTGGAGGTAATGGTTATGACCTCGGCAGCAGCGCTGCTGTGCCGAGGATGTAACCATTATGTCCTGGCACCGGCCAATGGGGGGAGCGCTAGAGTTTCCCCTTGGGACTCCCACCCCCTTCCCCTGGGCTGGGATGGAAGGGGAAGCGCTTCCTCTACTACCCCCGACACCCCCTTTTCCCCTAATCTACTGATGTCAGTGTGCAATCACACACTGACATCATTAGAGGCCTCCATCGCACTGGAAGCTATTTGCTTTGAGCGCATCTGAAGAGAAACATGTGAGGGGGGCCCACAAGGGGGGCAGAAGTCACTGAGGCATCACAGATTATTTTTTTTTTTTTTTTTTTTGTGTGGTCGGGTGGCCCTTTGGGCAAGGGTCACCCCCCCAAAGGTGACACATAACTGTTGGCCATTTCTGATCCTAGATTTGTTAGGCCCATCTGCCCCCAAAGGGGGCAAGAACCACATGGGAATTTCTAAATGTTTGGTGATGGGGTGTTTGTCAACTGGAGAAGTATTTACACTTGTGATTATAACGGTTTATTTTTCCTTTTTGTTCTAGTTCAAAGCTTTTGCTTCCTTTGCTGTGAGCCCTTGTGGTTTTAGCAGTGTTTGACCTGCAGTTTGTGTAGGTGCATGTTTTAGGTAAGAAAAAACTATTTACTCCAAACGAGTATTGTTGTTTGCATGAACGACATTTTTGTAAGTGGTGTACTAAATGCAGGTTTGTGTGTGAAATTATCCTTAGATTTGTGCATGATGATATTTGTGTTGTCTTATGTCTAATTGTTTTTTCTTTTTAGTGGTACAGCATTGGTGATTGCTTTGTCTGTGCAGAGTAGTAGCTGGTGAGTCTAGCTTTTTCAGGCAAGTGAGTGGTATAGTTTTTGAGTACATAACTCTTTGTGATAAAGTCACACTTTGTTTATTACTTATTTTACACAGTGCTGGTTGGTGTTGGCACATTTGTCAAGTTACACTTCTTAAAAAGGATCATGACTAGCTGCGGGGTGACTGCTCAGCAGGTTGTTGGTATGCGTTTTGATTTGTTTTCTGACCACAATTATGACACTGACTCTGCATCTGAGGCAGAGGAGGAAATGCAAGATTCTGGCAGTGAATCTTCGGTCTGAGAGGACTTGTCTAATGATGAAGCCACTCTCAGTGTTGATGAAGTGCCTGTTTTAGAGGAGGACACTAATGTGCCAATAGTGCAGCAGCCTGGGACTGAAAGGCTTCCCATTGGACGACTTGAACTCTGGGTTGTCCCAAACAGGGAGCAGCCAGAGTTGCCTGCCATTACTGGTCTCCCAGAGTGTAGAGTCAATACGGAAAACTTTTTGCCGATCAATTTCTTTCAGTTGTTTATGTACGATGTATTTTTTGAAGAGATTGTTGAGCAGACTAATTTGTATGCTGAGCAGTATTTGAGGGACAACAGTGACAGACTCTAGAGCTACCCAGTGGATTCCCACAAATCTGGAAGAGTTGATAAAGTTCTTGGGTTTGATTTTTTTTATGTGGTTGATAAGGAAGCTGTCACTGTCTTCTTATTGGTTTACTAGTCCTTTGATGGCAACAGCTATATTTCCTGCAACCATGACTCGTAATCAGTATTTGCTTCCTCTTGGGATGCTGCATTTTGTTGACATTGCTTTAGCCTTGACACAAGATCACCCTGATTTTTACCGTCCTTTTAAGATTAGGCCTGTCCTTGATCACTTTGTAAATCAGTCTATGTTCCAGGGAATGAAATATCTGTGGACGACTCTTTTGTCCTATTCAAGGGCCATTTGGTTTTCAGACAGGACACTCCAAGCAAGAGGACACGGTATGGAATTAAGATGTACATGCTGTCTGAAATTAGTACAGGATATGTTTATAATTTCCGGGTCTACACTGGTAGGGATTCCAGTGTTGACCCCCCTGGTTGTCCGCCCACTTTTGGAGTTAGAAAATAAATTGTGTGGGAACTTGGTAGATGACTGTTTCACAAAGGTCACCATTTGTACCTAGATAACTTCTACACTGGACTGCAATTGTTCAGATAATTATTCAGAGTGGAAACGGTTGCTCGTAACACAACCCGCTCTAACCGTGAAGGGTATCCAAGGGAGCTTGTGTGTAAAAAAACTTGATAAGGTACAGTGCAGTGCCTTGCGTAATGATGAGCTGCTAACTGGGAAATCTGCAGACAGGAGGGCTGTTTACATTCTGACTACCATCCATGATGAGACTACTTCCCCTATGACTGTTTGAGGTAAGGTTGCTAAATTGTGCAAACCTGAATACATTTTGGACTACAATAAGCACATGGATGGTGTAGATAGAGTAGATCAGAGGTTGGAACCTTACACTGCTATTTGTAAGTCTTACATTTGGTATAAGAAGTTAGTTCTTCATCTTTTCAATTTAGCAACGTTTAATGTTTTTATTGTATTCAAGGATTGTTCTCCAGAGTCAAAGATGACATTTGTTAAACATAATGCCATTCCCTTAAGCCTTAGCTACTACCAACAATACAGAATTCACATAATGAAGTAAAAAAGAGTCTTTGATAGAGAGCCTTGTTGTGGTGGAAAATGCAAGAGTTCCTAGAGAAGCAGTGGTAGAGGATGTGGCTAGATTGAAAGTTCGGCAATTTCCTGATCACATTCCCCCCTCGGCCCAAAAAACATTCCCGCTAAGAAATGTAGAGTCTGCGCATGAAGAGGTATCTGGAGGGAGACTCGTATGTATTGCTCCGATTGTCCTTCTAAGCCTGGGCTGTGTGACTGTTTCAGAAGTCACCACACCCAAAAGAGTAATTGAGAACTACTGTGAGCATAAACTGCCTGTTGTATATTGTTTTATATTTTTTGTTTAGTTTCACTGTTGGCATTAATGTAATGCATTTAGTTAGAGCTTTTGTGTTTGTAGTTTTGTACTTACTTACAATTAGTTAGTGTTTTCTTTTTTGTTAAACAACAGTGCTGGCAGTGTGCATGGAGGGGCACTTGGCTGGCAGTGTACGTGAAGTGGTGCTTGGCTGGTGGTGTGCGTGGAGTGACGCTTGCCTGGCGGTGTAAATAGTGACTTGCGGTTTGCCACTACAACACACTGCTAGCCAAATGCCAGTCCACAGACTCCGTCAGCTGGTGTGATTGCTGTGTCAGGCATGTGGGAATAGGAAAGTGATCAGCCCTTGAATGGCACTGTCTGTTGATCTGAGTGTTGTAATGCGCTGGGCCCGCAGCTGGAGGCGTGAATGGTCTTGTGCATGTTATGTGTGAAAGGTGTGTGAATGGACTGTAAAGCGGTTGGTGCCTTGATGTGGCTTTGCAGCTCACGAGCTGTGAGTAATTGGTTCTGTTTTTTGTCCTTTCAGTTATTAACAGTGCATTTCATTTTTGTGAAATCTCTTGTTAATAAAATTTGATCTATTGAACCATCACTCACCCAACCAGTATTTGTGGTAAAATTAAAAATGAAAAAACTCACTCCACTGTAATTAGGCATCGAAGCACACCCGTGACATGATAGGTATCTTGGTTGGGACCACGATGATGAAGCATGCCACCAACTAGGTTGGTGGGTGAGGGGTCTTATTAGCATAACCTAAGGGTGGAAAATCACAGAAGGACGTGGACACATCAAAATGATCTATTACAGAACTATCTGTTTTTGCGCGGGGGACCTACGTCTTTGCTTCCAGGTGCGGTGGTCATCCAGGGAAACCTACCAAACCCAGACATTTTTCAAATCTAGATGCCCGGTGGAGTCCAGGGAGGTGTGGCTTGTGTGGATCTCCCAAAATGTTCTTACCCAGAAACCCTTGCAAACCTTAAATTTAGCTAAAAAAAGAAAATGTTTTCCTCGCTTTTCTTTGTAGGATTACCACACTGGCACAAATTTCCTACCACCCAGCATTTCCCTCAGTCTCTCAAGTAAAATGATATTTCACTTGTGTGGATCCAAAAAAGCAGAGTCAGCCTCAAAATGTATACACATTTCGAAATGTTTTTGGCCCTTCCCAGTTGCAGGCACATGGACCACCCACACAAGTGAGGTATCATTTTTAACAGCAGACCGAGGGAAACATTGGGTGGTGGGCGGGTATTTGCAGGGAAAAAAACACATGCTTTCTTCTGCAGCACTTTTTTTCCAATTTTTTTTCCCAAGAAAACACATTTTAGCTGTATTTTGTCTAATTTCTTAGTCTCCTCCTGGGGAACCCACAAACTCTGGGTACCTTTAGATTCCCTTGGATGTTAGAAAAAAAGTACGCAAATTTGGCTTGGATAGCTTATGTGGATAAAAAGTTATGAAGGCCTAAGTGCAAACTACCCCAACTAGCCAAAAAAAGGTTCGACACAGGAGGGGGAATAGTCCTGGCAGCAAAGGGGTTAAAAAGCACAAAACTCCAACTGTGGTTTTCCGTTGCCTCCAGACCAGGACAAAGTCACAAGCTTAGGACCAACCCGGATAGAGTGAAGGCTAGCTACAGCCACCAAGTGAGGGCTGTTCAACAAAGTATCTTAAATCCTGTTGTGCAGTCTTTGGGGTGTTGCCTTGCAAGAGTTTTTGTCATCTGGTGTCAGTCCGAGGGAGTGCGAGGATCGCAATGGGTGCCTCAGGGCCCCCATGCACAGCCCCGTCACGCATTTCCCTGCCCGATTTGTGGCTGCTGCACCCATCAACACTGCTACATTGCCGCCAGCTCCAATGCATCAATTCTATTGAGGATCACAGCTGTGTGGCGAGGCTCTGTGGAGCTCTGCGTTACTTTACATCAGTTCTGATAAAGCTGGGAGCTGGGTGGCGAGGCTTGATGAGACTTTGTGTCAAGCAGGCATCAAAACACAGCTGGGTTGGTAAGGCACCTCTATCCCCATTTCTAAGGGTCCAGGACTGGAGGAGTACCACTTATAGTCCTGATGGAGGGTTCAAGAGAGATGAAGCCTTTTCTGTTCCCTAGATAATGATCAGGAGGCCAGCCAATTAGCCCTTGGAGTCTCTCTGGTGGTCTTGGGTTGAAGAAGCATGTCTAGTCCTTCTCAGTCAGGCAGCAGGACCGCAGAGTACCCGGGCAGCAGCGTGGCAGTCCTTCTTGCAGCAGAGCAATTCAGCAGTCCATCTTCTGAGTCTTCCACAAGTCTAGATGTGTATTAGTGATTTGGATCTGAGGGTCCTATATTTATACTTGGCACCAGTTTTGAAGTAGGAGAAGCTTCTAGAGGTTTCCACCCACTTTGCCTGGGCCACAATACACTAGAATGAAATCCTTTGTGAGTGTGCTGAGGCAGAGTCTTTGGGATGTGCAAGTGTGGTAGGTGAGAGCTCCGCCCTCTTATCAAGTCAGAGATGGCCAATCCTGCAAACACCTATTGCCCCTTTTTCTCACTGTCTGGGAGTACTACACAAAGACCAAATGCAACTACACCTATATGCCCCGGGATACAGGCTGCAGGCACTACATAATTAGGACAAGATAATGGCAACTGTTAAAAGTGTCATTTTCAGACTTGTGACTTAAACTTAAAATCCAACTTTACCAATAAAGACGGTTTTAAATTACAATTATTTAGACACCAAACTTGAACTTATCACTTGCTCCCAATTGAAAGTTAGCATCTATTAAATGTAATAAGGTAAACCAATGTTTTCCTATGTCTTTCGTTCCGGGACATGCAAAACCTAAAAAGTACATGTCCAACCTATTAAATAGACTGCACTCTGCCCTATGGTCTGTTTAGGGCCTAGCCAAAGGGTGACATATGTATTAAAAAGGAAGGTTTAGGCCTGGCAAAACGTTTACTTTCCAAGGTCAAAATGACAGGTTAAACTGCACACATATCAATTGATGTGTGTAAGAAATGGCGTTATTGGTTGAGAGGGGTGTAAGAAACATGCAACAGCAACTACAATCCTTGAAAGGGTGAAGAACAAAAAATAATTTAATTAACATGTGCCTAGTAAATAGGCACAAAAGCAGTTGGGCTTAACTTTAAGGCAAATTATAAAGTATTTATGTTGCGCTCAAACAATAATAAAGTGAAAACAAACCAAAACTAAAATCCTAAACCAATTTAGACAAATACAGTAAAGATTAATAAATAAAATGCTACAAGAACAGCAAAAAAACAATTAGTAGAACCGGAGATATTTAATTTTAAAGCTTTTAGTGAAAATAGGGTCTATAAACAGAAAACGTTATTCACTATTATCTGGTCACGCTAGACCAAGGAAAAATCACAAGTTCATGCCAACGGCAATGGAGCATATACCAGATACAGGAACAAGGTTAGTCCTGCTGAAGAGTTACCTTCTCAAGTCCTGTGAGAAAACGTCCTTTCACTTTTGGGGAGGCCGTGAGAAGGAGATTTTTCATGTGAAGTGCAGGTCAAACGGCAGAGTTGGATGTTGCTATGGAGCGAAAAGGCAGTCATCACTGTAATTTCATGTTGGAAGCTGCCATGGGCTGGTATTGCTGTAGCATGAAGTGCAGATCTCTTATTGCTGTGTACCATGGATTGCATGAAGAGCAGAACTCACTAGAGCTTTGCATTTTCAATTGTTGTCGGTAGCAAAGTTTTGGCATGGTTGGACCCGTTCATGTTCAGGAAGACCCCAAACTTCAGGATTTTCACCTTTTACTTTAGGAAGAGATCTCACTGATTCCAAGCAAGGGCCCAGGAAGTGAGGGTATGTCTGGGGGATCAGGAAATACTACAGCGGAGGCCAGCAGCAGAGCTCAGGCAGGTCCAGTCTGGTCCAGTTGTAGATGGTGGGAGTGCAGAGAAACCTAAACTTATAATTCACTCTGCAATTCTTAGAAACCCAGGGAAAAGAAAACTGCAATTTTAAACATCTATAATGTAACATTCATAAAGTTAATAATTCTCATAATTCTCAGCAGTCAGTAATGAGAGTTGTAGTTACTATTTCAAAGGTTTCTTTCTCATAAATACCACATCTTTTTCTTTATTAGTCAAATAAGAATTACAGAACATTGCATGAAGGGTGCCCCATAATCTATTCCTATTCTAGTATTTTAAATCCATAAAAGTAAATGATTTTAATCCGAAAATAGGAAAAAGGAACAAATGTCTAAGAAACAGTCTAGTCAGTAAAACTATCAGTACTCATATAGAATACTGTAATGGACTGAGGGCCTGATTTGGAGTTTGGCAGATGGGTTACTCTATCACAAATGCAACGGATATCCCATCCACTATATCACAATCGCCATAGGCTAAAAAGGGATTGTAATACGCCAGATGGACTACCCATCATGTTTGTGATGGAGTAACACCCTCCTCCAAACTCTAAATCATGCCATGTTCTGACATTTTCACCTAACTATAACATCCCTTTAGCTTTTGTGTTTTTTCAGTAAATTGCTAAGGTTTGCTTTTAACATAAAGTCATATTGTAAAGCCAACCCCATGCTGTGGCCATCCTTTGTCTTGGCATGGGGTTGGGTTCACCGCAGACTGTGCATCCAACCCTGCAAGAAGGCAATCCCATCCCCACCCCCAATGCACAGTCTTCATCTGTGTGCAGTTTTAGATTTCCCACAAGGCCGGGCCTCCAACCATACCCTATGGCCAACACCCTCAGACTGCCACCCAAATCAAATGGCCTTTGCATGGGGTTGGAGGCAGGGCCTCCAGCCCCTTGCATGCAACCAAACCCCTTTTTAATGTTTTTTCATTTCATTAATCTGCAGTGATACTGTGGTACCCAGTGTGACACCCGTACATATCAGTCTGGATGTGCGGATCTGTAGTGATACCTCGGGGTGTCACTCTGGGCATTTCAGTTGATCCACAGATCCACAGAACCCATTTTTTAAAATTTGACCTTGAAGATTCTTCTGGGACACTCCCACTTGGCCCAGGGGTTCAGGGTACCACTACCCTGCCACCTTATATCTTTTTTGTTGTATTTCTTAGGACTCAGACTGAGTCCATGAGTCCTATAATGGCAGCCAGCCAATCACAATGCATGGATTCTTCAAAGCATAAAATATATACATTTTTATTTTTGGCGGAATTACAACAAATCACAAAAAAAGCACTCTTTCAGACCAAGACCTAGATTTCTGTCAAATTTGGCATAAATCAGTTTAACCGTTTGGGCTGTAGCCATGTCTACATTTCCTACAGAACAAATAATGGGAACAATGCATTTGGGGACCTCCTCTTTTTCTTGTCCCCCATGTGATGGATCCCCCTGAAACTTCTCTGTTCGAAGCTGAGCTTGAAGAACAATTTTTTGGGAAAGTTTTATGAAGATTCACCCAACAGTGCCAAAGGTATTAGGAAAATCAAAAATGTCTTTCCTATAGAAACCTGTTATCAATGATGTCATGAGTGATATAATATGGGAGCTAATTAGCAGTGCGTGACTAGGGCATAATTTATAGTTATATAAGAGCATGAGTTATATTACTTGAGATAATTATTACTGGTAAATTTCAGTGATTTGTTTAGTTTAAAACCGTATGTTGTAACTGACATTTTCATCTAACTTTAACGTCCCTTTTATTTTTTTCAGTGAATTTCTAGTTTTTTTTTAAATGTAAAGTAATATTTTAATACCATATGTAATACCAACCCCAGACCATGCATGGTCTTTAGCCATGCATGGTATGGTGTTGACCACAAAACCTGTCCAATGGTTAGTCCCTCAATCCAATCCCTGAATTCAACCCCCATAGGTAGCCAACTATGCACCACACACACTTTTTGACCGTGGCCAGGCCCTGTGTCCTACCTCTCATGGGCAGCCATCCCCAAGCCTTGCACTACTTAAAGGGTTGGCTGTAAGGCTTTGAGGAGAAGCTGCATGGTCCTGCTCCTGTGACAATACTGGCTCAGAGGGACCAATATACACATGCAGGAGGTTGGGCTGCCATTCGGCTCAGTCTCAGTACTTACCAGTTGCATGCAGCTAAAGCATCCTGAATTGCTCAGATATTTACAAGTAGGGAGAGCTGCTGTAGTTGAGGTAGCTTATTCTTTCACAGTTCAGCTGTGTAGGAGGAGAGGAATGGTGCGTTCTAAAGGTAGAACTTTGTCAGTTGCAAAGAGGAAGTTTCTGTCACTCACAATGCAGTGCAAGGTGGCCCAAGTCTATCAGAGTTCTAACACTGGCTCTATTGTGCTTGCATTTGTGGTCTTGTGAATTAGTAATCATGTGGGCCTTAGTAGACTAGTGCCCAGAATAGATTATGGAAATGTGACTTGCATTACAGGTGCACTATTGGGTGTGGGGTGCACATCTCTGCCAATTCCCATCAGGGTTTCAGAAGAGAAATGGATGACAGTAGAAGCAAGCTGCCAGTCTTAAGACTTAAAGAAATGAGATAATGTGCATGCAGTTCATAGGACTGCACATTAACCATTTACAGCACTTGCAATGATGCAGACAGACCCCTAATACCAAACTTTTGACTTGAGTCAAAACCTTACATATGAGGGTGTAGTTACTGGAGCCTACCACAAGTTTTTTCTTTGAAGAAATTATAGATTGGGAACAGGGAAATAATTGATAAGTGCAGGGGAATGACATGTGAAAACAAATAATTTAATGGGAGATATGAGATATGTGGATAGCATATTATTCCTCTGTGAAACCTCTCTAACTAATGCATTCCCCATACGCCCCTCTCTAGGTTTTCCCATCTCATTTAGAGATGAAGAATCTACTGGGTCACTGTTGATGGAGCATTAGCTGGCTGCACCATTTAAACCCCTTGCCAGAGAGGCCAGTCTATAAAGGGACTGCTGCTTCGACAGTGTTGCAAGTCCCAATCTATTTAAGCCGGCTCTTTCACACCTAGTTCCTCTTGTCCCTGTGCTATGTAAAGATTTGCATGTTTTGCAAAAACAATCCCCAATGAAAAATATGACAACGTAGAAGACAATGCAACAGTGGCGGCTACTTGTCAACGGGGGTGGCAGGGCAGGGAGTATAAAAAAATAATTAAAACAAACTTACCTTTTAAGAGAGATGGTTCCATCTCTCCTTCCTCCTCATCTCATCACTGACTCCTGGAAGCACACAGGTTTCCAGACTCCCCCCCAATCATGACACTGCTGTCACCAGTATGACAGCAGAGTCGTGATTGGTCTCAGTGACCTGCTTTGGTGCTCAGACAGGGAGTAGGGTCCTGTGCACTTTCTCCTCCCTACTGTTCAATACAGCCAGTTTGAGAAATACAACACGGCCGACTCAAGTGTCATGAGCACCTATGTGCTCGAAACATGCCTCCAGCCCTCCTCCTCCAGCACTGCCCCATCTTGCTCTAACCCAGCTCCGGAGGAAAAATAAAATGATAATAACTTTGGGTTATTATCATTTTATTTTTCCCTTTCCTTCACTGCATAAAGCAGTGGGACAACGCTCCTCCGCTTTAGCGGAGGGGCCCTCGCTCCAAAGCAGACATTTTTGCATTCAAATTTTTTCCAAAAGTGCTCCTTTTAAAACAGCAGTGACGTCTTTCCTTACTGACCGCCTGGGAGGCTAGTTTGAAGGTATATTCAATACCTTAGTAAGAACTCAGATGACAAAAGAGTATGGAATACTCCTTTAAAATGAGTTGTTGTATTGCCTCCTCGTGATGCAGGCACCTTTAGTTTGCAGGGGCTAAAGTTCCTCCAGCACCTGCCAATCAAATCTTGCTCTCCAAACCTCCCACATTGAAGCATTAGTTTTCGATACACAAAGCACTCAAGATACCTCAATACCTACATTTTTATTTCCCCAGCAACTAGACAAGCCGTTTTGTGACTAGCTAGCTTCTCTCATTGTGTGTTATTATGTTACATAGGATTGTAATCATCTGCTAGCACATACCACAATTATACAATTCAGGTTTGTTTTCACCTTCCTTCTTGCTCTGACATAGAGCCCATCACATTTGACTTAAATACTGAAATTCTGAATGTTATGTTTATTTTTATTTTAACTTTCTGCTTGTTTTACTACTGCTGAGCTATAATTTTCCGGATCTAGATGAGCTCTCCTGGCGCTAGTGAAATGGTGAATTCAGATTTGTGTTTACCTGAAGCTCATGTCTTCACATCATCAATCAGCACTCTCTGAAAGATGAACTTTCATTGATGTTTTATCTAAATGCGTGTCTCATTGAATATCATGTTTTATGCAAAATAATTAGAAATGTTGGCATCAAAGTTAGGCTTCAACCATAAATATTATTGAAACGGTTGTGCTGCCTGTGCATGTTTTGGTTCTCTCAATGCCTCGCAGGCATATTTAAGCATTAAAGACAGAACGGAATGGCATCCACTGTAATGATGGGCCATCTTGTGCAGTGAAACTCACACCAGGAAATGCATATCAATGCAATTCCATAAAGGCTAAATTTCCAGACACCATTCCTCAAGGTGTTACCATTTCACACGAAGGCTTCAAGCCTTACCTTACACAAAGAAGAGACCCATATTGTTTTTTGCGATTTCTTGCTAGTAGTTTATTATCAAAGTTTCCAAGGAAGTGAACTATGAAAAATATGTCTGTGGTGATGTGCAGCACGTTCAAACTATTTTAGTATCCAGGTACTGGCCTTTTACTCATGCAACATGAAGTGCATCATGGGGCATTTTCATCAACTCACATTGCACTTTGCGTCTTTCTTTTATAATAGCATAGACACTTAGTCAACCCTTACCTCTGTGCCCATATTCTTCCTACCAGTTACATTTTTATACTTAAGTTGTACTTAAGTACTCAGTAAAATCCACATCCTCATTCTGTGAATCAGGTAATTTCATAACCATAAATTGCTCTCTCCAAGGTTCAAAGTCTGTCAATATTTGGACAGAGGCAGCAAATGGGCATTCCTGAGCTATTGTTCCTGAGTTATAGTCACTCAGTAATTCTGAGTAGGGCAGTCCAGAAAGGTATTTGGTTGCTTCAGATGTTAAAACAAAGCTTTAAAGGCCAGATGTAGCAAAGGGTTTTTCCCATTCTGTGTCAATGGGAAAATGTGTTCGTACATATGGCCCTAAATTTGCCAGATTTAGGGTTCTTTCAAGACAGTGAGTTCCCAAAAAATGCATCTGTCTCCCAAGATCACCTGGACTGCGGCCTGTATTTAATGTTTGCTGGGTAGCGGCTGAGGTTTTCAAGATGATATCAGATAATTTAGAAACCTGCTGATTGGACGTAATCAACATCTAGAGGGGTATTTATGAGTTGTTATTGTATCAGCTGACCAAAATGATAACGCTGGAAATGGTTTGGTCCTTGGGCATCTACAGTAAGTAGGGTTCAAATAATTGGTATTTAAAGTGACACTTGGAAAAAAAGTAACCCTTGAAATGTGTGTCACTATCTTAGAACTTGGTTCCAGTTGATATTGACACAGTATTTCTGCCCTGGGGGCTTAGTCCCCTGATTTCTTGCTATTTTGATCTTGAGGCCAGATGCTGCAATTTAACAGGATTCTAATAAAATTCAAGAGAAGATGCTTGAAAATTGACGAACAAGTGCTAGAACCCATGCTATCTGAACTTTCTAGAAACTGATTTCGGACCCTGAGAACATTGTAGTTTCATTTAAGTACTCCCAGACTTTAAAAGAGTATACAGTCAACCATCTGTGGTTAATGGAGTTTCAGTGATAGATAAAGCATGGGCCTTCATGAAGTCGTTCACTGGTGATTTAAGATTAACTAAATGTTGATTTCTGTATGCAGGAAAAAGTGGTGTAAAACTATAACTGATGCAAATAAGGTTGCTGTAAGTGGGTGAAGGTTATAAATGTCGAAGGCAACACACAGAATATTGTGACAAGAAGGACAGCATCATGAAATAGTTTGTATAGCTTTTCTATTTGTAACTCCACAGGTATGTGGCTTGGTATTGCAATTATATTCAAGGTACGTATAAGTGTATTTAAGGGCAGTAAATTATTACCTCCCTCTTTGCACTTATTGCTCTGATACTTTGTCCCTCAATATTCTTGTCACGATATTCTGTCTGTCAATATTTTCACGACTATTCCTTGGTACAATCCTGTAAATGCTTTGCCTATTGCTTAGAGGCATGATACTGAATCAGCTTAATATAATTAAAGAGTAGAAGAAGCTGGTTACTCTACGAAAGAGTTGATTGTGATCTTGAAAGAGCTAAATGTGTAGATCAATTCATTAATTTTTTGGCCTCCCCGGAGACTTTATCTATGCACTCTTCTTAAGACCTTTTTATCACTAAGATAGTCCCATCTGGAGAGAGAAATGCATTCGCTAGAAGTGATGAGAGGTATGTTTCCACCTTAAATTGCAGTCCTTATTTTAGCATTTTTTTTTTATTTCAAAATGAATGCTATTCAATTTAGAATATAACAGTAAAAGTTCAAGGCTTAAAATATCTAGAAAGCAACTGGTAAAAGAAAAATACAAGTTTCACATGTGACATAGATCTAGAGTGTACTGATATGAGCAGCATAGATGGTGATCCAAGTATTGAAGAGGGTGACTAGTTTGGATTTGGTCTATAAAGAAAGAAAAGGGAAGGTATGGAGATGATTGAATTGGTCTACCATGTTGCTGTTTATTTCATCTCCTTCATAGCAGGGACATCCATGTCAGTTTTCGGTGGGTGGGTCAAGGATTGGAGCTTATGGTGGTTTGTTGGAAGCATAGTAGTTATTTAAAGTTTCTCCCATGAGTCTATGTTGTGGCTTACAGGGGGTATGTTGGAGGGTGACAGTATCAGCACCCCTAATGTGAGATACCCAATGTAGCCAGGTATGGAATGAGCCTTATGTGTGTTCTTCCAGTTAGCTGTGATTGTTTTAACTGCTGATGACAATAAGAAATCAAGTAGGAGGCGATTGGGGGTTCTCAATATTAGGGTCTAGGAAGCCTTTTATTAGGTATGACATTTCTTTCTTGGAGTTTAAGTTAAAAAGCTTTGAGATGAAGTAAACAAATGTTGTCCCAGAAGGTGTTTACTGATTTGTAGTGGAAAAGTAAATGGGCAAGCACCCATTTTCTTTATTGCAATTCCAGGAAGAGGGGCTTTCTAAAATCTTCAGAGTATGTAAGTGTGAGGGTATACAGTAGGCTTTGTGTAATAGCTAAAATTTGGTTTATTTTGTATGTGGTGACTGATTCCCATATTGCATTCCAGTCGGTCTCAGGTGTGGGTTTAGAAGAGTGGGTGTCTCAAAACTCTCTTATTTTGTAGTTTAGTTTTGTTGATTTAGGTTGTAAGAAGTGGTAGTATTTGGGTAGTTGATGACCTAGTGAGTTGAATTTGTAGATGAGTGCTAGAAAGGATGGTTCTTTGTAGTGATGGATAGATTTGGTAATGCTTATCTTAATTTTTAAGAAGTTGTAAAATTATTAATTTTCAAGATGGTATTGTGACTGTAAACTATAGAATGTCAGGGGAGAAGTTTTGGATCCTAGTTGTTGTGGGAAAAAAATACCGTTGGAGATCCATGACTTCCAATAAAAGGTATGCCCTTCATATTTAATATTCGGAGTGTGCCAAATAGCGGTCAATTTACAAATCTCATTCGAGAAGGTATTTTTTACTCAATAGTTATTAGGATGTTCTTGGTATTGTTAAATATGTATTTAGAGGTGGTTAGATATTTGTCATTGATGGTATGCAGGGTTATTCGATCTAAGTTGTTCACCATGACTGTCTCAACGTCTAGCCAAGAGGCAGTGTATTGACTGGGTGTGTGGAACCAGTATGATCCTTGTTTGACTACATACGCTGTCTGGTAGTTTCTAAAGTTGGGGAGCTAGGCTCCATCTAACATGGTGGGGAGACAGAGTTATTTCAATGATATTCTACATTTTTTACCCTGAAGATAAAATGTGTGATTAGTTTATCTGGTTTGGGATGAAAATTGTCAGAGAGTAGTAGTGGTAGTATAGTGGTTAGGTAGTTTATTACTGGAGTGATTATCATTTTTATAGTTTTGATTTGGCCACATCAGGTAATTAATTTGGGCGGCCATTTTTCTAGTACGTTTGACGTTTTTTTAAGTGTGAGCTTCTCATTGTGTTTAATGGTGTCTATCAAGTCAGATTCAAGATCAGTGCCTAGGTGTTTGATATAATGGTGTTGCCAAGACAGACCTGAGTCTCCTAATATGTCTTTGGATCCATTGGAATTGAGGCATGTAACTTCTGATTTCTCTCTGTTCAGTTTGTAGCCAGAGACCTTCAAATATTGCTCGATGATTTCCATAAGAGCAGAGATAGAGGACTTAGGTTTTTCGATGAGAATTAGTATATTGTCTGCTTATGCGGACAGATTCACCACTTTTCCTTGGACGTTAACCCCTGTTATATTTGGGTTGTTTTTTATGGCTGTGAGTAATTTTTCAAGGGCCAGCAAAAAGAGGGATGGGGAGAGCGGACACCACTGTCTGGTACCTTTCCCGAGCCTGCATGGCTGGGAAAAGGATCCATTGGTATAAATGTGAACCCTTGGGTTACTCTATAGGGCCATAATATTTTTTACAAATATATTTCCTAAGTTAAATGTTTTAAGGGATTGTTCGACAAAGGTCCACGATACGCTGTTGAACCTTTTTCTCAGCATCTAGCGCTATCACTACAGACGTCAGGAAGGAGTTGCTGTAGTGCTGGGGCCCCAGAAAATTTCTACTCTTCAGTTCTGGGCTCAACTACCACCAGCACTCGGGGTCAGTAGAACACTATCAAAAACGTAATCTCAAGGAGGTCGACTGAATCTTTGGACTTGGCGAAGAGTGTAGTAGTCAGAATCATTCAGTCACTAATAAATGACATTATACCATAAACAATTTAGACACCATAAACAATTTAACTCCAAATCAATCTCCAAACTGAATAAAGTTTCAAAACTTCATTACAATTCCAAAATCAATGTCATATAAATGGTGAGCAAAACTAAGCTATAAACATACATGAAAACCATGACCAAAATGTCCAAAAAGATTTAGCCTACTACACATCAACACTGTTAGAAACTCCAGAAGAATTATGTAGATTAGCAACAACACAATATGCACATTATTAAAATTCAAAGCAGATAATGGTAACATTAGTAAATCATTGAATTACAGTTTTAACAATCAATTTCAAAACTGGGTCATTCCTAACACTAGCCAGAATTGGGACTTGCATGTGTGGGAATGGGCTAACACATGCAGCAAAAGCAAAATAAAAGAAGGACAAAATAATTGTGGAAAACCATCTAAATGGGCAACTAACTGTACAAATATGCTGGTGTAACTGACTAAGCTAAAAAGGAAACAAGAAACCACATTTAGTTATACCTCTCCTTGTGGACAGCATACAGGATGATTCATGAAGCAGGACCATCACATTCTTCCAGCATCAGTTGATATCAGCATCAGGACAGTGCAGAATGTGAGCTGCACATAGGACAAATCAGCAGTTCAGAATTAGTTGGCCTTATTAGTACTGTACCACATAACAGAATAGGGTAGTTAAGACTATGATGAGGAAACTCATCAGGAAACTCAGAGAAGCAGATGTGATAGTAGACCTAAACAGATATGAACAGAATTCTAAATAGTTTCAAGAGTAGACTGACTGTAAGTTCCCAAGTTCTTCACAGATTAAAATACACACAATTCATTAATGGATTCTTCAGGTGGACACACTCAATTTCAGCATCCAGTCACTGCAGATGGCACCACAAAGTTCTGATACTTTTAAGAACTTCTCAGTAAAAGGGGTTTGCCAACTGTGTGATTTAATACAGTTCTGCCAAAATATTCTATTTTAAAATATTTGCTACTTGCAGTTCTTTTTACACGATCTACAATAAGATAAGCTATATTTTTTTCACATGAACACTGTGATTTCCTGCTCCATCCACAGCTAGAACAAATAGTGTTACATTATTGCATCTGAAACATTTTTTTCCTACAATACAATAGGACATTCCAGCATACATTAGCAGCCTAGAAAAATTATTCAGGTCAGAGGGGACAAAATAAAAAAAGTATTTTTCCATGACTGCTTGCGGGGTTAATTTTCAGGTCTAGTCATCTTAGGAAACCTAAATGTACACTAACACATTAATACATTAGTACAAACTATTGCACACCTTAAAATTCAAATCAAATATGCAAAGCAAATTATTTGTCTAATACATCATTCATGTTATGTCAAAAAAATGTAGACGTGTACTTATTTTTTTTCTAAACACCCAGGGGCATATTTATACTCCGTTTGCGCCGAATTTGCGTCGTTTTTTTCGACGCAAATTCGACGCAAAACTAACTCCATATTTATACTTTGGCATTAGACGCGTCTAGCGCCAAAGTTCATGGAGTTTGCGTCATTTTTTGGCGTGAACACCTTCCTTGCGTTAATGAGATGCAAGGTAGGCGTTCCCGTCTTAAAAAATGACTCCCAGGCATGTGCGTGGTATTTATACTCCCGGGCAAAAATGACGCCCGGGAGTGGGCGGGGCAAAAAACCCCGCATTTGCGCCTCTTTTTAACGCCTGGGTCAGGGCAGGCGTTAAGGGACCTGTGGGCTCAGAATGAGCCCCGAGGTGCCCTCCCCTGCCCCCAGGGACACCCCCTGCCACCCTTGCCCACCCCAGGAGGACACCCAAGGATGGAGGGACCCATCCCAGGGACGAAAAGGTAAGTTGTGGTAAGTATTTTTTTGTAATTTTTTTTGTGGCATAGGGGGGCCTGATTTGTGCCCCCCTACATGCCACTATGCCCAATGACCATGCCCAGGGGACATAAGTCCCCTGGGCATGGCCATTGGGCAAGGGGGCATGACTCCTGTCTTTGCTAAGACAGGAGTCATGTCAATGGCGTCTGGGCGCCAGAAAGAAATGGCGCAAATCGGGTTAAGACGATTTTTTTGCCTCAGCCTGACTTGCCCCATTTTTGGACGCCCAAACGCCATTTTTCCCTACGCCGGCGCTGCCTGGTGTACGTCGTTTTTTTTCACGCACACCAGGCAGCGCCGGTCGGCTAACGCCGGCTAACGCCATTCAATAAATACAGCGCCCGCATGGTGCTTCAGAATGACGTTAGCCGGCGCTAATTTTTTTGGCGCAAAACTGCGTTAGCGCAGTTTTGCGTCAAAAAGTATAAATATGGCCCCCAATTCTTAATAATGAAATCTATTTATTTCAATGTAAGTGTGTTTAATTCATATTCAGTTAATACTCATAATATATTTTATTTCTGCTGATTCGACTTGGGAATAGCACTTTCAGGTTAATGTTTATTAATAATTCACTCATTTGTGAATGCACAATAATTTCATGCTAAACATGGTGTCAAAACATGAATGGTAGGCCCAAATTTCCACCACAATTTAGACTTGCACATTTTCATTTCTATGTTATTTTCTTGGTTAAGCTTTATAAAACTGCAGATTTATTATCTGCTATATTCTACTTCTATGTCACTAATTTATTATTAAAACTTGATCTCTCTCAAAGTGTTCGCTTTATCCAGGGCATGACACAATAGTCAGGTATTGTTGTTCGACATTCGTTTTTTTTAAGAACCCCGCCTGTGTCCTGCTTCTTAATTTTGGTAAAAATGGGGGGTTAAGATGTTTGGCTAGGATTTTGGTGTATAATTTACAGCCCACGTTTATTAATGACATGGGTCCGTAGTTTTTGAGGAGTATTAGTTCTTTCCCTTCTTTGGGAATCAATACAATATTGGCCTCTGCTGTGGTACCACTAACGGAGCCAGATGTTGTAAAATATTTAAAAACATCTACCATGGTAGTTTTGAGTGATTGAGGAAATATTTTGTAAAATTTGGCTGTACAGCCGCATGTGCCAGGGGCTTAGTTTTCTTTAAGGGAATCAATTGTGTCAGTAATTTCCTTTAAGGTGATCAGTTTGGATAGGGACTTTTTTGACTTCTTGTGATAAACAAGGTCATTGTAATTTGTTTAAATATTTGATACATTGATCAGGAGTGCACTTTTGGTCATCAGTATACAGTGATTCGTAAAATTGCCTGAAAGTGTCTAGAATAAGTTGGAGGTTAGTGTGAGTTATGTTTTTATCATCTTGGATTGCGGTTATGCTTTTTTGGTTTTGTTTATGTTTTAGGTATGAGGCTAACATTTTGCCAGATTGCATTTAAATCTGTTGATCCACACACCAGCCTTTTCACTTATGATTTTGTTATATTCATATTTTTTGTGTGTGAGTTTGGAGGGAGTTTTTCTATCTAGATTTTTGATGTGTGATGTCTCGATTAGTTTAATTTCCTTGTCAATTTGCAGTAGTAGCTCATTATGTTTTATTGTTGATTTTATGTCTGTTAGAAATGAGGTTTATAGTTGGGAGTCAGTTTATACCCTGTCCAAGTAGGGACCCTCACTCTGGTCAGGATAAAGGAAATACACAGCACAAATAACCCCTGCTCACCCCCTTGGTAGCTTGACACAAGCAGTCAGGCTTATCTCAGAGACAATGTGTAAGGTATTTGTACAAACACACACAGTTACACAGTGAAAACACCACAAAAGGACTCCACACCAGTTTGAAAAGTAACCAATATGTATCTAAATCAAACAAGACTAAAACAACAAAAATCTAACTTACAGAAGCAAAGATATGAATGTTTAAAGTAAAAAGAGTCTTAATCCATAGAAATCAATGGATGCATTGTTTTAGGATAAAGTACCTGGTATGCATCAAAAATAAAACTGCACAGGCGAGCATGCGTCGTAAAAGCAAGTGATGCGTTGATTCCTTACTCGCAAGTGAGGCTTTGCTTCAATTTCTGGACAAGCAGCCTCGGTTTGGTGTAGTGATGCTGCTGCAGGTTTTGGCACCCAGGGATGATCCGTGGAAAATCTGGATGCACAGCAGTGATGAATCTGTGCTGAGCTGGTGATGCATCGATTTTACCGGTGATGTGTCCATTTTTCATCCACGGTGCAGATGCTATGTCAATTTTTCTGCCGGTTGGCTCCGGTGCGTGGATTTTCACCTTAGGTTCACTAGTTTCTCCTTTGAAGGACTGGATGTTGCACCACTTGGCAGGATAGGGGTGTCAGAAAGAGATCCAAGGTGCTGGAAGAAAAAATCTTTGATGTCCCTGAGACTTCAGAACTGGGGGCAATCTCAGTCCAAGCCCTTTGAGAAACTCCATATTTCAGAAAGCAAATTCTAGTTCTTTCCCTCTTCAGGCAGAAGCAGCAGCAGTAGGCCAGCTCATCAAAGCAACAGGCAGAGTGGCAGGTCCTCCTCAAGCATCAAGTTCTTTTCCTTGGCATATGTTCCTCTTGATCCTGAAGTAATCTGAAAGGCTGGGGTTTTGGGTCCACTACTTATACTCATTTCTACCTTTGACGTAGGCAAACTTCAAAGGAAAGTCTTTGTGGTGCACAAAACCCTTCCTCTTCCTTGCCCAGACACACACTAGAGGGTTGGAGACTGTATTGTGTGAGGGCAGGCACAGCCCTTTCATGTGCAAAGGCCAGCTCCTTCCTTTCACTCTAGCTCAGGAGGAATCATCAGGATATGCAGGACACACCTCAGCTCCCTTTGTGTCACTGTCTAGAGTAATTCACAAACAACCCAACTGTCAGGCTGACCCCGATGTGCATTCAGTAGCCAGGCTGAGGCACAGAATGATTAAGCAAGAAAATGGACACTTTATAAAAGTGTCATTTCCAAACAGACAATCTAAAAACCAACGTCAGCAAAGATGTATTTTTAAACTGTGAGTTCAGAGACCTCAAACTCCAAACCTCTATATGATCCCAATGGTAAACTACTCTTAAAAGATAGTTAAAGGCAATCCCCATGTTAACCTGTGCGAGAGACAGGCCTTGCAATAGTGAAAACTGAATTTGGCAGTATTTCACTATCAGCACATGTAAAACATACCAGTACATGTCCTACGTTTTAAATACACGACACCCTGCCAATGCGGCTACTTAGGGCCCACCTTAACGGTGACTTATATGTAGTAAAAGGGAAGGTTTGGGTCTGGCAAGTGGGCACACTTGCTAGGTCGAACTGGCAGTTTAAAACTACACACACTGACACTGCAGTGGCAGGTCGGAGACATGTTTACAGGGCTACTCATGTAGGTGGCACAATCAGTGCTGCAGGCCCACTAGTAGCATTTTATTTACAGTTACTGGGCACACATATTGCACTTTACTAGGGACTTACCAGTACATCAAATACACCAATCATGGATAAACCAGCCACCACTACAATTTAGACAGGGAGCATATGCATTATAGCACTGGTTAGCAGTGATAAAGTGTCCAGAGTCCTAAAGCCAACAAAATCAGGTCAGAAAAACCTACAAAAAGGGCTAGGTCCAACAATGTCTATGAGTGTTCCTCTTAGTGTTGCTTTAAGGGTGTTTATGTTAGGTGAGGAGTTATCAGTTATGTAATTTGATATAGTTGTTTTGATTTTAGTTACATTGTCTGGATTGGTCAAAACATCATTATTGGAATGCCAAATTCTAGTGGGGGATTTGGGGTCTGTACCAGCTATCACTGTATTTATACAAGAGTGGTCAGAGAGTAGCCTTGGTGGGACTGCATGCTGGAGTGTGGAGCAGGGTGCTCCCTTTCTGGTTTTCCAGCCTTGGTGAGATATTTGTCTGATCTAGCAAATGTGTGTAAGCGCCAGAAATGAGTATGCAATTAATTCTTGTGTATGCGTTTTGTGGAGTAGAGTAGAAGGTATATTCTCTTGAGTCAGGGTGTTTCAGGCACCAACAGTCTTTGAGATTGTATTTAGAGCATTCGTTTTTTTAAATTCTGTGTGATTTAGGTGGGTGGTACTTACAAGTGGATTGACGATCTAGGGTTGTATCAAGTGGGAGGTTGAAATCACTGCCTACAATGATGAGTTTATTGAGAGGCAAACAACCTATGTTATCTGATAGTTTGGTCCAAAAGGAGGTGTCATCTTTATTAGGGCCATATTCATCAATTACACGAAATATTGAATCCCACGGTGTAGAGATGTGATGACCTATATGCCTTCCTCATCTACATAGCTAGTTTCAAGTGTATTTTTAGAGCGTTTGTAGAGTAGATTGATTACTCTTTTTTGTGCACTGCATGGGAGTAATAAGCTTCAGTGATTCAATTATTTTTTAGACGAGTAGCATGTTTGTCTGTAATTTTAGCTTCTTGAAAGAGGATGATGTCTCCTTTAGTTTTGTAGAGGCAGTCCATTATTTCACATCTCTTAACAGCATGGTTTAACCCTTTTACATTCATAGAAATAATGTTACGGTTGTGTGTTGTGACTGGATCAGGCATTGCATTGGAGTAAGTGATATTAAAGTAGGTGAATTTGAGGTGTCACATATATGGTTAGAAGTGGGTTTTTATCATGTAACATGGGTCCCATATTTGTTGATAAATCTGACAGGTTGTAGGTACCCCCCTTTGGGGTTAAGTCTTTCTGTGTGTGTCACATGGGATATAGTTATCGAAGATAGTGGTGTCAGTGAATTTTTAAGACCTTCCCAGGAACAATTTGATTCGGTTAGGCACGATAAATGATTGTTAATATGTTAAATTTTTCTAAGTGACATCAGGAGACATCTGTTGTGATAACAAATTTTTGTTACAATATAAATCATTTGTTGATGGTACCATGCTGATTTTAGATAGTGTAGTGTTTTTCGAGGTGATTTTACCCTGCTGGGTTTTCATGAATCATGTTTGAGAGAAAACTGTTTTCTCATGATTTTCACAAAGAGATTATGGAAGGTGTTCCAGAAGCTAAAATGAGAGCATATTTTCTGTAAATTCCCACTATCTTTCTCAGGCATATCATTCTTAGTAAAGCATGAACTTCCACCTGGAGCACCCTGTCAGTTGATTCCCTTGAGCTCTACTGCAGCCTCCCAGACTGTTCTAAAGAACAACTATAGCACTAACAGTCTTACTTATCACAAAAGTGTGGCACATCTAAAGCCATCTTGATTGAATCAAACTAGTAAAACTGGTAACACTTAAAACATTTAATTTAGAAAGGAACCAAATGAGGAGGGCCATTTTGGCATAGAAATTATGGTTAGTGATGTAGAAAGAAAAATGTACATATGTTTTAAGTGATTTCTCAAATATCTTTTTCTTATATCATTTAAACATTCTGACATGCAGACAGAAACATGCACTTTCAACACCAGAAGCAGACTGCCAATTAACTCCCTGGTGATCAGCAGCTTACAGTATTCTAATGAGCAACTATAGTGCTAACAATCTGAATTAATAACAAAAGTATGGCACATCTGAATGTCATCTTTATGGAATCAAAATAGAAAACTGAAAGCATTTTCTACTGAGGAACCTGCTTTTAATAAGGAAATTAGGGAGCCAAGCCCTGCGTCCAACCCCGCCACCATGCATTGCGATGAACACCGTACTTAGTGTTAAAACAAAACCTAGAAATTCACTGGAAAAACAAAAGGTTACAGGGACATTGTGGTTAGGAAATAGAATTGAAAAAACATAGAAATTCACTAAAAAAACAAAGGTTACAGGGATGTTATAGTTAGGTTCAGATTTTACACGCACAAAGGCATAGAAATTCAGCTGTTATAGTTAGACTTATTTCCAGTACCTATAACTCATGCCCTAAGGTAACTGTAACTCGTGCCCGCACTGTGCGCATATTACCCAAGATATTACATCACTCATGCTATCTTCTTTGTCTTCTTTGACATCTTTGATAATATCACTGTAACATTTGCAATACAATTATTGATGAGAAAACTGTGCCTGGTGAGGATGGGTACTAGACCGTACGAGATTCAAGCAGTGCTGTGGTGCTCTCTCCTCTCAGCACACAGGATCAGGATGGCATTGCAGCACTCTTATCATTGAAGAGAAAGCGGGGGCCTGAGGTTTCCCTTATATGCCTCTGAGCTGCTGTGTCTGACACTGGAGCCCAGGTCCTTTTGGGGGGAAATAAACAAACACTGGTAGAATGCTGGCAGATGGGCAGCACCACTTTCACACATCCATAGTCCCAGAAAACAGAAGCGCTTGACACACACTGTCTGACAAAATAAAGTGCTCACCACGCACTAGGTCTGTCCAGAAAAGGAAAACTGATGCGCTCACCACGCTCTACCACTTGGAAGGACTTTGAGGACAGGGCTCAGAGCCTCGCAGTCAATTCTGAGCAGTCAGTCCTATGAGAACAGTTGGGAGAGACACAAAGCCGGCTGCCTCAGAAAGGTAGACCAGCACAAGAAAACCAACGCTTCCACTGGTGATCTCACCTGGCAGCACAACGGTGTCTTGATAGGACAGGTTTAGGAGCAGCTGGCAGCAGGACAACAAACAGAAAATCAATCAAGTGAGTCCTATGGGCCACTCTGTCAGTAACAGGCAGCAGGGCAACAGCAGAAGAGCAGTCCTGATGAGTCCTTTGAGCAGTGCAGCAGACCTTCTGACAGAGGTTCAGTTCCACTTCCAAAAGTGGTCTCCTAATATGGGGTCAGATCCCCCCTACACTTATACTGCAAAATCCTTTTGATCTGGGGTGAATTAAAAGGAAACCTTTTAAGTGTACAATAAACCCTTTTCAACCTGTGCTGGCTCCAGACATCAGTAGGGTGTAAATCAGCCCTTTGTGTGAGAGCAGGACACAATCTATTGACATGTAAAGTGTTAATTACTTTATCCTCTCCCTCTCCCAGCCCTGGATGACAATCAGTATGCAGATGAACGCAGATGTATCCCCAGTCACACCAAGCCCTTCCTGTGTTGTGGCTACCTGGAAAGTATGCACCAAATGTAGCTGTCACTCGTCTCTAGTCATAGATTGGAGTCAGGCAGCAAAGCACATAGATTTTTAAGCACAGTGAAACGCCCATTTTCTAAAATTGGCATTTTTTAATTTAAATAGAAATGTAAAATCCAACCACACAAGTAAGGAGGCTTTCTCACTACCCTTCCAAACATACCAAACATGGCAAAACTACTCCTTTTAGATCAGGAATTACAACTTAAAAGTATATAAGGGAATTAACAGTGCTAAACTATGAGAGGAGCAGCCCTCACAGTAAGAAAAAACAATGTAGGCTGTTTGTCACTACTAGAACATGCAAAACCTAAAGACAATGTCTTACCTTTTACTTACACAGTATGTACCCTGCCCATAGGGCTACCTAGGGTCTACCTCAGGAATGACCTATGAGAAATTAAAGGTGAGTTTAGGCCTTAGAAGGTAGTTTGAAATGGCATGACAAGGTGGCAGTAAACTGTGCATTGAGGCAGGCCAGAGATAAATTTGAAAGGCTACTTCTGTGGGTGGTGCAATCAGCGCTGCAGGCCCACTACTAGCAGTTAGTATACAGGCCCTGGGTATATGGTATCCCACTATACAAGGGACTTACAGGCAACTCAAATATGCCAAACAGATGTAAGAAAATCAATCATACCATGTTTTAGATGGAAGCACACATGCACTTCAGCACTGATTAGCAGTGGTAAAGTGCTAAGAGTCCTAAAGCCAACATAAAGTAGGTCAGAAAAATAGGAGGAAGGCAAACCGTTTGGAGTAACCCTGCAAAACGGGTCAGGTCCAACACAAGTAGTGTATTTTTATTTCAATTTTGACAGCCTTGAGTGATTTCAAAACACTGTGGCTGGAGCTAATGTGGCTTAACCCCTACTTGTTTAACAGATATAAAAAGCACCAGTGTTTTTGTCGTCCATAGCAAATGAGTTTCTGTTGATTAAAATATAAGTAGTTCACATTTGTATTAAGTTAAAGGAGCTGAGGTCTTCAAACACAGCTTCACAATGCATTATTAATAGTGGAATGAAGGGGTCATATGTTCAATTCTACCTCGGAGTGCTGTATGTAACACAAAAACTTTAATAATTCACACAATTTCACAAGGGGAATTTGATGCTCCATTGAATAGGCATCAAAACAATCGTAACTCTCTTAAGTGCTGCATTTCTTCCTGTGCGTGTGAATGTGTGCATGCTTGACAAGGAGCAAAACACATAACACTTTGCCTTTGGGGAAGAGTTAAAGAGGAAACGATTTTAACTAGGCGATGACGACTTGTTCATATATAAATTGTTTTAATTGAAAGCACAGTGATTAAATTTAACAGTACATGTTATAGTTTAAAAAACATAAACGAGTGTGCAGCATTTTGGGAAACTGAGCAATAAATGATAGAAATATTAGCACTGGCATGTGATCTCTTTCTATAGAATTGTAAGATTCAGCATTCCTAATGGCATTGCCATACACGACCATAGACAATAACGCTCATTTTTGTGGGCAGAGCTAACCTAGTACTTCAAAGCAGTTTTGGCAATTTTTCTTTTAATTTTATGAGCTTACAAGTATTAAATTGCTGTGTTATGATTCTATTATTTTCCGGAAGAAGCCAAACCACGTTTTTTATTTACAAACTTGGGTCAGATTTACCAAAAAGTGGCGCAGTGTGGTGCTGAGCCAAAATTTGCAGCGCCGCACTGCGTCACTTTAGAAATGCAGGGATGCGATGTATTCACTGAAATATGGTGCACCCCTGTGTTTCCCCCGACCCAGCGCTAAATTCAGTTGCCAGCGCCAACACAAGCATCCTTGCTCCATAGCGCAAGGGTGTCTGCGTCGAGGGGATAGATTATTTATGTGCAGGAAGGTACACCGTCCTGCACATAAACAATCTACAGTGGAGATTTGGCACTTCTTAGTGTGCTGCATAATGCATAATGCAGCACACATAAAAGTACCAAGTTTTCATTTTTTAATTATTGTTTATGTGAAGGGTGAAATGCTCGTACTGGTGGCCAGTGATTGACAGATCAATGGAAAAAGTTGTGAGGGACTGCTCAAAGTATCAACTCAGATAAGACTCAAGTGACCTTAAAGTCTTCTTAAAATCCCATCGAAGCCCCAGAGACGACATGGGAAAAGTAGAGAATGCCAAGAAAAAGGCAAAATATGCCATAGTAGTGGTTGATTTATTCTCCAAGTGGCCAGCCTTGAAGGTTGTGTATGTAGCAGAGACCAAAGTGATAAAATAATTTCTAGAAGATATTTGTCACAGGGAAAGGTTGCTTAGGGGTATTATTAGTGATAATGGTGGTCAATATGTGTCTTATATGTTCAAGGAATGTGCAAAGAATTTGGGTGTCACACACAAAGCCACATGCATTTTTCATCCTGAAGGGAATGGGTGTGTAGAACGCTTCAAACGCATGATTAAAAGGGATAAATGAACTTTCCAATAGTAACAACCTTAATTTGGAGAGATAAATTAAAGAAACAGTGTGGACATGTAGGATCACAGAATGTAGTTCTTCTGGGTATGTACCCTTGCTTCTCATGAGGGGAAGAGATCCGCATACTAAAGGCAATTTGGGATGGTTATATAAAATGTAGGAAATAACAGTACCGGTGTCATGGGTAAGGAATAAACTAAATGATGGAAAGGAAATATGCAAGTCCAGATATGACAGAACACATGAGACTAAAAGATATGAGCTCCATGCGGGTGATTTGCTGAGAGTGAAATAAAGAAAGTTTGGTAAAGAACGGAGAAAGCCGATTTACAGAACCTTTGCAAATAGAGAAGATTTTATGAAAGACAGCCCTACTAAGTGATGGAAAAGTGTGACATGCCAGTAGAATGGCTTTAGGCAAGGGAAAGGCCGAAAGAATTACTTTGTACAAAGGGGCTTCTATTTGTAATATGTTTGATTGGTTAAATGAGAATGTGGAGAGTGAAGGAAGACAAATGGGTGATCAGATTGAGCAGGCTAATAATGCTCAGGAGAATGTTTCAGAGAAAAGAGTATCACCAGATGCACCAAATGTTAGTTCTAGGATTGCTTCATCTTGAGTCAATAAAATGAAGAACAAAGAAGTGTTCCCCAGATCGGGGAGGAGAATTGTTAAACCTTCCGACTTACATGCTTTTGTGAAATAGATATGTTTTCTTTTAGTACAAGACTTTTGTTTACTAATGTATTATCCTTAACTACTTTGGCCCTCATTCCAACCCTGGCGGTCGGTGATAAAGTGGCAGTAATACCGCCAACAGGCCGGCGGTAACTACCGCCAAATTATGACCATGGCGGAAAGATCTCCAAAAGACAGCCAATGTACCACACCAACCGCTGGGGTGGAAACAACAGCCACCACAGTGGTAGCAGCCTACAGCCAGACGGAAGTCAAAGTTCCAGCCACCATATTAAGACCCTGCAAACCGCCACCTTTTCCGGGTCAGTACCAACGACATCAAAAGCCTAGCAGAAACACTGCACAGAAGTGAAAGGACTCACCTTTGGAGTCACAGGGAAGAACCACACCGCCATGGAACCCGAACTGCAAGTATTTCTGATGATATTCTACGTTCTGCTTCACCACGTACACCAACGCCGGCGAAGAGGACGGCGGTGAGTACAGCCACCTAGCACACAAGGGAGGGGGCGAGGAAAACGACGGTGACACACACACGCACCCCACACTCCCCATATACAGACACCATACAAACAGCCAGCTGCACAAGAAAACAAGTTAATCCCCGTCAATCAGCTGAATAATGCAAGGACTATGCTAAAGTGATTGTAATAAGATCAACACAGTATAAATAACAATTTAGCCAATGCTATAGATATGTACAAATATACAAAAAAGGGACACTGCCCAGTCCTCAGTTCACGTGGGCCACATGGCCACAGGGCAAAGTCCAAGGCATCACTTGTCACCTGCATCAATACGGAGAGAACACTGCAGGGGCATCCATTGGCAAATAGGCAGGCACCTCAGGGGGAGGGGGGACGCCTCAGCCGGAATAGGAAACAAGACCACTTGTTCTGGAGGGGGCAACATGCCCTGTGCTTGGTCCTAGGGAGTGCAAGGCCACAGTCTATCAAGTGGGTGACTTGTCCACTGGTTCTGAAGGGGGCAACTTTCCCTGTGAATGGTCCTGGGGAGTTCAAGGCCACAGTCTCTCAAGTGGGTTACTTGCCCACTGGTTCTGGAGGGGGCAACATGCCCTCTGCTTGTTCTTGGGGAGTGATAGGCCACAGTCTCTCAAGTGGGTGACTTGCCCACTGGTTCTGGAGGGGGCAACATGCCCTGTGCTTGGTCCTGGGGAGTGATAGGCCACATTCTCTCAAGTGGGTGTCTTTCCCACTGGTTCTGGAGGGGACATGCCGCACAGCAGCCCATGAAGGTAGGATCACATTGCATCCACTGGCGGTGACAGCTGCACTGTGGTGGTGCTGGTGGTGGGGATGGGAGGCTCTTGCACAGCCCCTGCACCCTCCGTTGGCTGCACTGTGGTGGTGGTGGTAATGGTGGTGGGAGGCTCCTGCACAGCTCCTGCACCTTCCGATGGCTGCACTGTGGTGGTGGTGGTGGTAGTGGTGGTGGGAGGCTCCTGCACAGCCTCTGCACCCTCTGATGGCTGCACTGTGGTGGTGATGGTGGAAGGCTCCCTCACAGAACCTGCACCTTGTGATGTCTGCACAACCATGATTGGGGGTGGGGTCTCTGACAGCTGCTGGGCCAGGCTCCTTCCCCTTCTTGCCTGCTGGTGCAGGCTCCTTCCCCTTTTGGATGGCAGGTGCAGGCTCCTTCCCCTTCTTGCCTGCTGGTGCAGGCTCCTTCCCCTTTCGGTTTGCAGGTGCAGGCTCCTTATCCATCTTGCCTGCTGGTGCAGGCTCCTTCTCCTTCTTGCCTGCTGGTGCAGGCTCCTTCCCCTTTTGGATGGCTGGTACAGGCTCCTTCCCCTTCAATATATGTGGCCTGGAATCCTTTCCACCACGAGTAGGTGCGGATGGTAGTGGGCCCGTGGCCTGTGTGGTGGAGGTGCTTGGCTGGGTTCTTGATACCCTGGCTATACATGCAGTACAGGGGGGAGGGGTAGGGAAGAGGTCAATGGTGGAAAGGAAAAGCTTTTTAGGAACATTGAGGAGGGAAGAGGGAGAAGGAATGGGAGTGGAGGATGAGGGAGTGGTTGTTGAAGGTGTCTGTCTGCTGGATTTGGGTGCAGATGCAGGGGCTGAATGCTGTTGTGAGGTGGATGGCTGTTGGGTGTCTGAGTGCTTGCGTTTGTGTCCTTTAGGAGGGGTTACAGACACTGTGGGAGAGGACACAGGGATGTGTGCATGGATGTTGTGGAGGTGTCTGCCATTGAGGTGTGTGTTCTGCTTGGCCTGGTGATGATTCAGATAGTGGATGATGATGTAGTGCATGCAGGGGGGAGTGTGGACATAACTAGGTGGGAGGTGGAGGAGTAGGAAGAGGGGGAGACAGTGGAAATAGTGGATGTTGTTGTGTCTGCAACTGGATGGTGTTTGTGTGAGTGCCTGTAGGATGAAGTGTGGTTCTTGTGTTTGTCTGTGACACTCTTAGGTATTGTCCTGTGTGCATGCTCATCTGGATGTTGCTTGGGATGGGTTGGGGTTGAGGTGAATGGGATTGGGAAGTGAAAGTTGGAGGGGGGGCGGTAGTAACAGGGACATTGCTGCTATCAGAGAGGAGGCCAGAGCCTGGACCGATCTCTGTTGGGCCGCCAATCCTGCGTGAATGTCCTCCAGGAATGCTTTAGATTGTTGCATCTGGGCTGCCAGCCCCTGGATGGCATTCACAATGGTTGACTGCCCTACAGAGATGGATCTCATCAATAGGTCAATAGCCTCCTCACTCAGGGCAGCAGGGCTCACTGGGGCAGGGCCTGAGGTGCCTAGGGTGAAGGAGATGCCCACCCTCCTGGGTGAGCGGGCTCGGGCAACTTGCTGAGGGGCTGCTGGAAGGGCAGTGCTGGTATGGGGGTGGCAGTGGTACCTGTAGCTGGGGTGGTCACAGAAGTGTCCGCCACCATCAAGGAGCTTCCATCGGAGGAGGTATCTGAGTCAGGATTGTCCCCTCCAGTCTCCGCCATGGTGCTCGCCCTCCGTCTCACTGGTGCCCTCAGCGTCGGTGGACTCTGCCTCCTGAGTCCTGTGGAATGCAGCTCCCTCCTTTGACGGTGCTTCTGCTCCTCTGCCAGATTATGCTAATGCACATAAGGACAGGATGACAAAACAAGAAAGGGGGAGGGATACAAAGGATACAGTGGGTCAATGGCTGTACCAACACAACTGTTGACGTACACAGCACCCTCACACACAGGGAACAGGCCAATGCACTATGCATTGCACTACCAGTGATATTGCTAGCCACCAAGGCATGGGGAGGGGCACAAACGGCCAACTGCAGCACACCTGGGACCCACGCAGTCCTGAGCAGTTGTGGATGCTAACAAGCTAGATAGACAGGATTATCCCTTCAGACCCTTAGCCACCAGAGGACCTATGCTGCGATGTCAGGCCTGGCCTAGGGGCACACAAGGACACACAACCACCACCCGGATACCACCCCACCAGGCGTAAGTTGTAATGATGGCCACTGTACTCACCCCCTTGTGGCTGCTGTGATGCCCTCAAGCGCCCATCCAGCTCTGGATAGTCCACGGCCAGTATGCAGGCCATCAGGAGGATTCAGGGTTTGTAGGGCACCCCTTCCTGATTGGGAGGGCATCCCCAGCTAGGCCTCTGCCGACTTCCATGCCCAGTGTCTCAGGTCCTCCCACTGTTTGCGAAGGTGGGAGCTCCACCTGTCATAGACACCCAGGGTCCACACCTCCTTGGCGATGGCACGCCATATACAATTCTTTTGATGGACGCTGACCTGTAGAGGCAATACACTCAGAAAAACACCATTAGACAAACAGTCCAGCCGGTTACACATATGGTCCACCATTCCTGTTGATAGCACTATTGGAACACACATAGCCCAGCATTCAAGGTGTACCCAGCCAGGAGGACATCCCTCCCCCCTTACACGGAGCCATCACACACACCTCCATACATGCATGCCACATGTATTGTGCCCACAGTGTACTCACCTGTTGGTCTGGAGGCCCATACAGCAGTCCGTACTGGAGCAGGACCCCATCCACCAGTCTCTCCAACTCCTCTGAAGTGAAGGCTGGGGCCCTTTCCCCAGTCACACGGGCCAAGCTAGGTTCCAGACACAGGTCATAGCAGCACATGCAGTGTAGGTCCTCTACTATGGAAGGTCAGGTAGCAAGTGAGGAATATGATTGAAAATGGCGGTCACGTTCCCAGTGGTGCATACCGTCACTGCCGGCGTAGATCACCATTGGCCACTGTACCCCATAATGCCCAATTTTAACCAATGAGGAATTGTGCAGTAGTTCCCGACCGCCTCCCGCCACGGTGCACAATGTCAGCGGAATTACCTCACTTCCACCTCTCCCTCCACACAGGACAGGCGGATGCCATTTTGGGAAGGGGGCAGCCCTATGGAATCATCCTGCATCACAGGAGAAATAGGCACATACTGGATAAATCACAATGACCCATTACATGTTTACAGAATGAAAGCTACTGTTGTGGCTCCATTGTTCAGTTTGTGACAGGTTCCTCACTCTTTTGTCCCATAGATTCCTGCTACTCCAGATGAATAGGAGATGGAGATATCACCCTGTGTACAGAACCCTGGTGTACTTGGCTACACTGGAGGCCAGGCACATTATCCTCACCTATAGACTTAACAGGGCCACAATCACAGAGCTGTGTGCTCAATTTGAGCCTGACCTGATATCTGCTATCCGTCATCCTACTGGGATCCCACTCTTGTGCAAGTGCTAACAGTTCACCATTTCCTGGCAACTGGTTCTTTCCAAGTGGCAGTGGGCTTGGCAGCAGGAATGTCACATCCAAGTTCTCAATAGTGCTGACAAGAGTTTTGTCTGCCCTGATAAAACACATGTGCACCTACATTGCTTAATCCCAGGTTGAGGATTTGGCCACAGTGAAGGCCGAGTTTTATGCAATGGGACATTTCCCCTGCATAATTGGGGCGATTGATGGTACACATATTGCATTTGTCCCCCCTCTGCCAGAATGAACAGGTGTTCAGGAATAGTAAGAGTTTCCACTCAATGAATGTGCAGATGGTGTGCTTGACGGACCAGTCCATCTCCCATGTCAATGCAAAGTATCCAGGGTCGGTGCATGATGCCTTCATCCTAAGGAAAAGCAGCATCCCAAATGTGATGAGACAACTACAGAGGCACAAGGTGTGGCTAATAGGTGAGCCCTGGTTCCCACCCAGTTTGGTGTTTGCCATATTGGATAGTGTGTGGCTAAATGTTGTCCCTCAATATTTGCAGGTGACTCTGGTTACCCAAACCTATCATGGCTGCTGAAGCCTGTGAGGAATGCCTGGACAAGTGCAGAAGAACGTTATAATGAGGCACATGGGTGAACCAGACAGATCATAGATGGAACCTTTGGCCTCCTGAAGTCCAGGTTCTGGTGCCTCCATCTACTCCACTACTCACCCAAGAAGGTCTGCCAGAGAGTGGGGGCATGCTGCATGTTGCACAACCTAGCCCTCAGACGCCATGTCCCTTTTCTGCAGGAGGAGGAGACTGGAGATGCCCCTGTGGCAGCAGTAGACCCTGTGGACAGTGAGGATGAGGAGGCAGAGGATGAGGATGAGGGCAACACAACATCTGTGATCCGTCAATATTTCCAATGACATACAGGTAAGACACTGTAACTTTATTTTTCAATTACTTTGGTTGTCGTCTGTGTGGCAATGGCATGCTGATATCTCTCACTTCTATGCCTACTTACTGCTCCCTCTGGCAATTCATTTTGCAGATGTTGGTGATTTGACAAATAATCCTGGTGTGATCACTACAGCCAGCTACAGGTCATTAATCTATGCTCATTCTATGTACAGTTCATTTGCAATGGTTGTACCTGTTTCGTAAAATACATATTTGATATACATGACATACTTGAAATAGATTTTTTTCCAAGGGTGTTTATTGAAGTGCTAAATATAGAGGGGAAAGTGCAATGGGATGGGGTGATGATGGAGGAAAGTCCAGCGTATTGTTCCAGTCTGTTTGTAGCACAGGTGCATTGTCCAAGGGGACATAGGAAGGGGAGCAATGGCAGTTCAAGGTGGACAGGGTGACTGTGTGGAACACAAGGGGGACAATCAGCAGAGTCTAATTTCCTGGCTGGGGTCTTGGCATGTGTCTCCTTTCTGGATTGCAGGGAGCGTTTGCGGTGTGGTTCACTTTCTGCAGGGGGAGGGGTGCTGGTGTCCTGTGAGTCCTGTGGCGGGGCCTCCTGGCCACTAGCGGCATCAGAAGTGGAAGTCTGTTCAGATGATTGGCTAGTGACAGGGGCCCACTGGTGTGAGACTGCCTCCCTCATAAATGTTGGCCATATCTGCCAGCAACCCTGCTACGGAGATCAGGGTGTTGTTGATGACCTGCAAGTCCTCCCTGATCCCCTGGTATTGTCCCTGCTGCAGCCGCCTCTTCTCCTGCACGTTGTCCAGGATCTGGCCCATCGTGTCCTGGAAATGTTGATAGGCTCCCAGGATCTCAGAGAGTGCCTCCTGGAGAGTCGGTTCTCTGGGCCTATCCTCCCCCTGGCGCACAGCACTCCTCCCAGTTTCCCTGTTGCCCTGTGCCTCTGTCCCCTGAATGGTGTGCCTACTGCCGCTGACCCCAGATCCCTGATTGTCTTGGGTATGAGGTGTGGCTTGGGGTCCCTGTAGAGGTGGACACACTGCTGATTGATGTGTCCTGGGGTCAGATGTTTAGGTATGCTGGATGGGTGCTGTGGTGTTGTTTCCTGATGGGGAGGCTCTGTGGTGGTCTGTGACTGGGCTTGGGTAACTGGCTGTCCAGTGGTCCCTTATGGGCCACGTCGAGTGTCCAGATCCTGAAGACCAGAGTTACTGTCATCACTGTGGCCCTCTTCTGTTGGGGGACTAGATAGTGCTGGCACCTCCTCTCTGGTGGCCATGGCTGGGGTACCTGTGGGGATGTAAATGATGTGTTATGGTTGATGTGTATGACATATTGTTCATCACTGGCTTCTCCCATATGGCTGCTTTTGCCCTGCCAGCTTTCAATTTTGTATGTTAGTGTAAGGTGGGATTGTTAGTTCTCTATGCTGTGCATGCTTTTCTGATGGGTGTCCATGCAGGGCTGTGAGGGATGTCCATGCATTGGCAGGGCTTGGCATTGGGCTGAGTGAGATGTGATGATGGAGTTTGTGGGATGTAGTGGAGTGGTGGGAGAGAGGGTGAGCGTATGTGATGGCATGCAGGTAGGGGAGTGATAATAGTAGAGAGTTGACTTACCTGAGTCCAGTCCTCCTCCGACTCCAGCCAGGCCCTCAGGATGCAGTATTGACAAGGCTTGCTCCTCCTATGCTGTGAGTTGTGGGGGAGGAGGTTCGGGTCCACCGCCAGTCCTCTGGATAGCGAGATGGTGTCTTGCTGCTATGGAACGTAGCTTGCCCCATAGGTTGTTCCACCTATTCCTGACTTCATCCCTTGTTCTGGGGTGTTGTCCCACTGTGTTGACCCTGTCCACGATTCTCCGCCATAGCTCCATCTCCTTGCAATGGATATTTGCTGCACCGGTGCTCCAAAGAGCTGTGGCTATACCCTGACAATTTCCTCCACAATGACCCTTAGCTCCTCTTCTGTGAAACATGGGTGTCTTTGTGGTGCCATGGGTGTTAAATGAGGTGTGTTGGTGAGGGTGTGTTGGGTAATGTGTTGGGGTTTGTGATGAGGAATGCGTATGTGGTGTATGGGTGTGAGCAGTGTGTGGCTCTAGATGTCTCAGTGGTCTTGGTGTCTCTCTGGTTGCAATGATTTGTAATTGTAAAGAGTTGTAGGTAATGTGGGTGGGTGTTTTATAGTGGTGTGGGTGTGGTGTGTGTATGGGTGTCAGATGTCTGTTGTTTGAATTGTCCAATGTGGAGTTGTTTTGTGTGTGGGTGTCCATTGTGAGCGCAGCGATATGTACTGCCAATGGTTTACCATTGTTGAATGTCTGACGTGGTGATTCGTGGGTCATAATGTGGTGGGCATTGTTCTGTTGGCGTAACGGTGTGGGTTTTGATACCACCACTTTATCACTGACCTTTGGACTGGCGGATTTGTGTCTGTGGCTGAGTTCTGTCGGATTGGTGTGTGTGTGTCATAATATGGTGAACGGATATCCGCCGCCGCCGTGGTAAGTTGGCGGCCGTCAGCATGGCAGTAAGCAGGATTTACCCCCAATGTCATAATGAGGGCCTTTGTGTTTTATTATTATGTTCAGTTTAAGTCCTCGTGATTCTAGACCTGGCCCACAACGATTCATTCAGTTGAGGCTGCAGAGGAAACTAGACACACAACCTGTATGGAGCTTGACCTCCAAGACTTCAATAAACTTAATTTACACATAACTGAGAAGCCATCAGCTTCTGCTATTTGACATAACCTGTTACAGGCAGGATTGTTTTTGTGCAGGAAGAAGCATCTTCCTGCACAAAAACAATCCTCAGAGGCATTTACCTCTATCTCAGTGTGCTGCAGAGTATGCAGCACACTTAGAATGAGGAAACAACAGGGAGAAATAAAGATATTTCTTTGTGCTGCGGCTCCCCTTGGAAGACAGCATTATAACGAGTTGCCAGGTTTATCAGTGTTGGTAAATCTGGGAATGCACCAAAATCTGAGGGTTGATAGTCGGAACAACCATGTTCCACCCTTGGAGCTCCTACCTGGGGCAAAGTAATGCATCCCCTTGAGAGGCACCAGGGTGACACAAACCATGATAAATATGCCCCTCAGTGAACTAATTGGGAGCTCCAAATATCAACATTGAGTTTAAGCATTGAGATACAGCAGAAAACTGGTCGGCATTGTTTACAATGTCAGGTGGATACTTCAATATAAAGGTATATGGGTTAAAGTACCCACTGCCATGCATTATAAGAATATTGCAAGTTCCTAAGGAGTTTATTTAAAAGGCTATGGAACTCTAAATTGACTTACAATATCCTTGTCATGTACTGCATGGCGTACTTTATTCCTCATAAAGCATGGTCACTTTTAGAAATGGGGTCTCTGGTTGGCAGTCAGTTTGCACTCTGTCCAAGAAGGGACCCTAACTCTAGTCAGGGCAATGGATACACACGTAGGGTAACCCCGGCTCACCCCCTTGGTAGCTTGGCACAAGCAGTCAGGCTTATCTCAAAGGCAATGTGTAAAGTATTTGTACAAACACACAAAGTAATACAGAGAAAACACAAACAAATGGACACCACACCATTTTATAAAAATAGGCAATATTTCTCTAAATCAAACAAGACCAAATGACAAAACTCCAACATACAGAAGTCAAGATATGAATGTACAAAATAATAGAATCTTACTCTGTAGAAAACAATGGAAATGTTGTTGTTACACAAAGTACCTAGTATATGTCAAAAATAAAGTCGCATGGGTGAGAGTGTGTCGGCAAAGTCAATGATGTGTCTATTCCTTATTCACAAGTGAGGCCGTGCTTCGTTTCTTCTCCGTTCAGGTAGGTGATGTGTAATTTTTCTCTCCCACAAGAGAGGGATGCGTCAATTTCCAGACAGGTACCTTTGACCCACGCAGATTCATGCTGTTTTGGACGCCCAGAGATGATGCATGCAAAATACAGTTGCATGGTGATGGAAAAACCACACTGCATGGGGTTTGAGTTGTTTTCAGCAGCCGCAAGCCGGTCTTGCGTTGTTTCTCCAGCCATGATGCAGGTGATGTATCGATTTCCCAGCCGTGATGCAGGGGGCACTTCGATTTCAGCCACAAGGTGGGTAGCGTGTTGTTTTTACAACCACATTACAGGCTGTGTTTAAACATTTTCTCTGCCCGGCTTTCTGTGATTGGATTTCTGTCCTTGTTCTACCAGCTTCACCTTTCAAGGGCCCAGGCACTGGATAGGGTACCACTTGGCAGGGCAGGAGCGTCAGAAGAGAGTCTAAGTGCTGGCAGAGAAAGTCTTTGATGGTTCTGAGACTTAAAAAAGGGAGGCAAGCTCAGTCTAAGTCCTTGGAGACACTTCCCAAGCAGGAATACACCACAAAGTCCAGTCATTGTCCTCTTTCACGCAGAAGTAGCAACTTCAGGCCAACCCAGTAAAGCACAGTGACGGGCAATGGGGCAGTACTCCTTCTCCAGATCTACAGCTCTTCTCCTTGGCAGAGGTTCCTCTTGAATCCAGAAGTAATCTGAAAATCTGTGGGTTGGGGTCTACTACTTATACTCCTTTCTGCTTCTGAAGTAAACAAATTTCAAAGGAAAGTCTCTGTTGTTCACAGGATCCTGCCTTGTCCAGGCCTGGCTCCAGATTCACACCACGGGGTTGGAAACTGTATTGTCTGAGGGCAACCACAGCCCATTCAGGTGTAAGTGACCACTCCTCCCTCCACTCTAGCCCAGATGGCCCATCCGGATCTGCAGGCTACACCCCAGCTCCCTTTGTGTCACTGTCTAGTGGAGTTTCACAAACAGCCCAACTGTCGCTCTGGCCCAGATAGGGAATGCACAAGCAGGCAGAGTCACAGAATGGTTTATGCAAGAAAATGCCCACGTTCTAAAAGCCACTGGATTCAAGCTAGCCTGGCTGATGAAGGGTGATACCCTGAAACCGGTGCCAGGATGCTTGTTTCCGGTCCAGGGAGGACCTGGCCTGGCAGTTCAGACTGGACTGTTCCCATGGGGAACAGGGTCAAGATTGATTTGCTTATGGCTGGGTCCAAACTGGGGTGTCATAGTGAGCAAAAGAATTGATGGATTAAACCCAGATCTGTGACTGGGGGTGAATGTTTGATTGGTTCCGTATTCTGTCCATCATTTGTGTTTTTTTGCTTTTGTCACCATAAGTGTGCCAGGTATGCCCAGACGTGGGTCCCGAGCTCACTATGCCACTGGATTCAGAGTAGGCTGGCTGATGAATGGTGATACCCTTAAACTGGTCCTAGAATGCTTCTATCCTGTCCAGGGAGGATCTGGCCTGGCAGTTCGGTCTGGACTGTTCCCATGGGCAACAGGGTCAAGACTGATTTGCATATGGCTGGGTCCAAACTGAGGTGGCAAAGTGAGCAAAAGAACTGATGGATTAAACCCAGATCTGTGACTGGGGGTGAATGTTTGATTGGTTCCGCAATACGTCCATCATTTGTGTTTTTTGGCTTTTGTCACATAAGTGCGCCAGGTGTGCCCAGACGTGGGTCCAGGGCTCACTATGCCACTGTATTCAAGCTAGCCTGGCTGATGAAGGGTGATACCCTGAAACTGGTCTCAGGGTGCTTGTTTCTGGTCCAGGGAGGACCTGGCCTGGCAGTTCAGGCTGGACTGTTCCCATGGGGAACAGGGTCAAGACTGATTTGCATATGACTGGGTTCAAACTGGAGTAGCATAGTGAGCAAAAGAATTGATGGATTAAACCCAGATATATGACTGGGGGTGAATATTTGAAGGGTTCCGCATTCCATCCATCATTTGTGCTTGTTCACTTTTGAAAAGTGGCATTTTCAAACCGACAATATAAAAGCCAACTTTACCAAAAGTTGTATTTTTAAATTGTGAATTCAGAGACGCCAAACTCCAGAGCTCGATCTGTTCCCAAAAGGAAACTGCACTTAAAATATATTTAAAGCACCCCCCCATGTTAACCTATGAGAGATAGGCCTTGTAACAGTGAACATTTTTTTTTGCCGTATTTCTCTTTTAGGACATGAAAACGACATCGCTTCATATCCTACCTTTAACATACACTGCACCCCGCCCATGGGGCTACCCAGGGCCTACCTTAGGCATGCCTTACATGTATAAAAAGGGAAGGTTGGAGCCTAGCAAGTGAGTACAATTGCCAAATCAAATTTGCTGATTAGAAGCTGCACACACAGACACTACAGTGGCAGGTCTTAGAAATGGTTTTGTGGCTACTCATGTGGGTGGCACAATCAGTGCTGCAGGCCCACTAGTAGCATTTAATTTACATGCCCTGGGCACCTCTAGTGTATTTTACTAGGGACTTACTACTAAATCAAATATGCCAATCAGAGAAAAGCCAAGAGAGCACTTGCACTTTAGCACTGGTCAGCAGTGGTAAAGTACCCAGAGTACCAAAACCAGCAAAAACAAAGTCCAGCACACAGTCAAAACATAGAAAGCAGAGGCAAAAAAGACAGAGGAGTCTACACCAAGGATGGCAGATCTAACAGTCACACTATCACTTTTCCCACAAACCACTTAAATATTTGGTGTGTATCTCTTTCATTTGAAAGAGAGAGCATGTTGGCAAACATGTAAATAAAATAAGAATCTCTAGTGCAAAAGTAAGCACATTAATGAGCTGTTTGTTGCAGAAAGGTATCAGATTTATTACAATGATTTTATTTAAGACAGAAGAACATGAAATATGTAGAAACATGCAGAAATATTCAAACTTTTCCATAATTACATAAAGTGTGCAAAAAGAAATGTTACATGCTTGTCACTATACAGCTAGACATGGAGAGTAGAAAGAAAAGCAACATTGTATTTTCTTCCTTAAACAGCTGCATTAATTATGCTTTGCAACCTGCCTGCCCTTCCCCTCGAAGTAGGCATTGCGATGTCAGAGCAAAAGTGTAATATGTTATTACAGTTGATTTCTGATATAATTTCTTTATTATAGTCACTACGTGGATCAGATGTTGCTGCCTGTGAAGAAATTAGCGACAGGTTTTTATACAGGGATTGCAGAATCCCATGTATTATAATTTAAGTTTCTAAAAGCTCCTCTTGGCTACAGGTTGTAACGTTAACAGCAGTATGTCTTACCTAGCTTCCGTAACACTCAAGTAACAGGTACAGCCTGACCAGCAGCAATGCATGTTGCAAAAATAAACAAAACTAGCTAGTATACAGGCAGAGTCAGCAGTAGTCGACACTTCTCGCAACCTGAATATGTACATTTTCCCCACATATACATAACAGTAACAACACAGAGAGCCTCAGTTTAACCAACCATTGTCAATGAGCATCTTTATTCCATTTGGAAAGATCTCAGAGTAGGTACAATGTATTACAAGGCAAATGGGAGAGGAAATTAAATTTTAGAATGCTGAGGGGGCGTATAATAAATCAGCATTAAAAGGAAATTATGTTTCACCTATACATGGTATGAAATGTGAGGCTTTATCTGGAGTACTGTGGCCAGTTTCAAAGGCATGCTTTGAGACATTGCATATAATTCTTAGAGGCTCACCCGGAACGTTCCTACCACCTTATTAGGAATATATATTGGATAAGGAACCCTCTGTTACACACTACAAGAATATTTGCAAGTAATCAAGGAGTTCTGTGACTATATAATGGAATGAGGCTGAAAGACGAGTTCTTTAAAAGGTCACAGAAGCCAATGCTGACTTGTAATACATATTAATGTACAAAAGAGGATATTTTATTCCTTCTGACATGTGGTCACACCATCATCCTTTCCAAAAAACACTTTAATCCCTGAAGTCTTGCTTTTTCATGTGAAAGGGATAGCATGGTTGCAGACAGTAAGAAAAAAGCTAAATCAGTAGTGCAACATTAGGCACACCAAAACTTAGGCCAAATCTAATTGCAAGATTATTTTAGAATATGCTTAATGTGAGTCAGATTTAAACAATATTAGTGCTCAGAATATGCAAAATCATACAGTGAGATGCTATCTTTGCTTTAATGACCTATAGTATGTTGATAGAGATAAAAACAATGTCAAGGTGCACCATGATATATGTGCGCATAACAACGAGCTTGCATTACTATTAACGATTCCACCAGATGTGACATCCTTATCAACCCGAGTCAGAAATAGGTGGTCAGGCAAACCCTGCAACCTAGGCCTGAATCTGCTGATTGACAGATCAGGGGTGGGCTGATACAGAGCCAATAGACAAACACTCAAACACAAAAAACCCAGATCGATCCCTCACATAGGCGGCAACACCACAATAGTTGTGGGAGATTGGCCCCCAATAAAACACATTTTGCCAGAGGGACGCCTTTTTCCAAAACACCATAAAAGTTAGATGCCACATGAAGTTAGGAACACTCAGCCAATCAACATACTGTACACACACACAACAGACAGTGATCACGTGCTCCTCATGCCAGACATCTGGACATGTTACCTACTGGCCCACATTTTATCCATGCAGGTTCAAGACCCACTTGAGCAGTTTATCAGATTGTCAGATTTACGACTCCTTGACTAGGCCCATATTCCTTTCTGCAAAGAATGTATAGAATTGTTTTATAACCCTTCAAGAATTGTATATAAGGGCGCTCAGAACTCTGTAACTTTGAGGGACAGTCATCAGACCTCAACACTATACTGTGCTCTCCTTGCTGCTGCATTTAATTAAACCAACTGTTTAACCAAACACCTCTTGCCTTTCATTTCTTTAAGGTAAATCCACATTGGAGCAACAAGTATACAAATGTATATTGCAATAAATTTCACTTTTCTGCTGATCAATGTTCATTCTTAAAACAAAAAACTAGTACTGGTTATTATTTTAACCTGCGCTGTAACTAAGGGCCTGATTTAGAGTTTGGCGGATGGGATTACTTTGTCACAAACATGACGGATATCTCATCCACTGTGTTATGATTCCATTACATCCTAATGAACATTTTAAAATGGTGGATGGGATATCCCTCTCGTTTGTGACAGAGTATTGCACCTGCCAAACTTCTTTTTCCAGATTACTAGATACGTCACAACTCAAATATAATAAAGAAATTAGAGACAGCTGTTTATAAGGACATTTCAGGCTCTCCTTTATTATTATGTTATATTGTGGGGACCATATCACAGTGTGATGTCAATATTGCCACAACCTTTAGCTCATTCTGCTGCATATTGTGTCCACCCTGTTCTGGCATATTGTGTCCATCTTGTTCTGTCTGATGCTAGAGATAATTGCTGGAGAGAAATTTCCAGGACTGGAGAACATCTCTGGGTCAATATTATAGTGAGCATATGGGTTGTTGATTAAGGAGGCTGTGATCCCTTCTCAAGCAATAGCCACACTCCTTGTCAGGATTGTGACTGACTCTACATTTGCCTGTGCTTAACCCTCTGGAAGCTTGGCACAAAAGCAGTCAGGCAATGTCTAAAGTATTTTTGCAACACTTAAACAGTAATAACGTGAAAACACAAGAAAACTCCTGTACCAATTTAGAAAAATATATTTTTATATTATATATTTTTATATATTTATATTATATATTATATTAATATATATTTATATTATATATTTATATTTTTATATTATATTGAAGAGTATATTTTAATAAAACATCTGACACTAATATGACAAAAATTCAACCAGTAGAACCCGAGTTACAAACTTTTAAAGTTTAAATTGAAAAATAGTGCCTAAAAGATCAAAGTGCCAACTACAGACACCTATTCACATAAGACCGGGGCAAGTCAAAAGTTTTGGCCACTGTAATGGAGTGCAGTTCAGATACACAAAGTGGATTAAGCCCAGTCTCCACTTACCTTCAGACTTAGAAGAAATTTCATGAAAACAATGTCTGACAAGGTAATGTTCAGTTGGGTAAGGCAGTCAGTAGTACCGAGGAGGAGACCCAGTGTGACAAACCTGCAGGTTGAAACAGACAAAGGGTCTATGAGGCCAGATACTCTTCTGAACAGGAGCAGCTTAAGAGGATTTGCATCACCAGAGAACGTACTGAAGTAAGGCCACCTGGTGATGTATTTTGGGCAGATTGGTTGCCAGGTAGGTGCTGGTCTCCTTTCAGTTCTCAGGGGACCTTTTGGATGAAAATTTCAAACAGTTTTAGATTTGGTCTATGTGGGCACCTTTAGTACCACTTCTAAGAGTCCAGAACTACATGGGCACCATATGGAGGGTGAGGACTTACTCAGGCTGGATTCAGGTGCGGGTTCGAGATGATTGAAGCCTTTTCTGTGCATGAGTCTCTAATCAGGTGGCCAGCCAAGTAGCCCTAGGACTCACCCTAAAAGTCTTGGGATCAAGCAGAAAAGAAGATCTCAAGGAGCAGGGCAGTCCTCGGAGGGCACACAGCACACTACAGGTAGGAGGCAGTCTTTTTGGTGCAGGCAGCCCCTGTAGTCCACAGCAGGCCACAGGCAGCAGGGCATTCCTCTGAGGTTCGTCACAGTTCTAGAAGTGAACTGAAGATTGGGTCTGAGGGTGCCAGCTTTGAAGTGGAAGAACCTTCTTAGGTTTTCACCATACAGAAGTGTCTGGAATTTCCTGCCTCCCTACCCTGGTCCCAGGATGTCTGGAGTTACAAAAGGTTTGTGTCAAATACTTTGTGCATCAGTTTAGGCACCTGCTGTGAAGGGCAAGTGGCATTGTGCAGAGCTCTGCCTCCCCATCCTACTTGGATGGTCAATCCTACCAACACCCAGTCACCCGATTCTTTGGCTGTCTGGGAGGAATACAAAAAGCCCAACAACTAAATGCACCTCTTCATTTTACCCAGGACTGGCTGAAGGTGCCAAATGATTAGGACAATAAAATGTCTACTTTCTAAAAGTGGCATTTCCAGAGTTGTGGCTTAAATCCGCATTTACCATTAAAGAGGATTCTAAATTGCAATTCCTTGGACACCAGACATGAGATTTCTACCTGCACCCAAATAAAGGTTAGCCCTTATTGAATGTAATACCCAGTGTTTTACTAGGGGGGAGACAGGCCTTGCAGTACTGAATCATTAATTTTTTACTTTTTCACACTTTTTAAATACAGTGCACCCTGCCCTATGGGCCGTTTAGGGCCTAGCTTGGTGTGACTTTTATCTCATTAAAAGAGAGTTTTAGATATGAGAAGGGTTTTTTGCCAGGTCTAATTGACAGTTTAAAATTGCACACAAGCTGCAATGGCAGCTTGAAACATGTTTTAAAGGGCCAATTCAGTGGGTGGCACACTAAGGCCCTCATTACAACATTGGTGGTAAATGCCGCTTACCGCCGTGCTGATTGATGCCAACATACCGTGACCGCGGCGGTATACCGCTACAGGTATTATGACCCACACAGAGAAATCCACCACTATACAGACACCCACACAAGCCCGCCAGACCAAAGGTCAGTGATAAAATGGTGGTATCAAAACCCACACCGTTATGCCAACAGAAATATGCCCACAGCATCATGACCCATGAATCACCGCAGCGGACATTCAACCGTGGTAAACCATTGGCGGTACACACTGCCGTGCTCAAAATACACACACATTAACAAAACTACACCACATTGGACATTTCAAAATACTCACACCTGACACACACATATACACACCACACCCACACACCCAATCCAATATAAAACACACACTCACAATATCCACAACTCCTTACAATGAAAAAAAATATTGTCAACTGAGAGAGAGACAAGCCAGGAGCACCCACTGAAGCCGAACCACATAACACCATCACCCATACACCATCCACACACCTCACAGCACACACCCCAACACATCACCCCACACACCCTCACACATACCACTCACACTACACCCATGGCACCACAAAGACACCCCAGGTTCTCAGAGGAGGAGCTAAGGGTCATGGTGGAGGAAATCATCCGGGTAGAGCCACAGCTATTCGGATCACAGGTGCAGCAGACGTCCATTGCTAAGAAGATGGAGCTATGGCTGACAGTCGTGGACAGGGTCAATGCCGTGGGACGGCTCCAAAGAACAAGGGATGACATCAGGAAGAGGTGCAACAACCTACGGGGGAAGATCCGTTCTGTGGTTGCAAGGCACAAGGTAACTGCACAGCAGACTGGCGGTGGACCCCCACCTCCTCCCCCACAACTAACAACATGGGAGAAGCAAGTCTTGGCGATCATGCATCCCGAGGGCCTTACAGGAGTAGCAGGATGACTGGACTCTGGTAAGTCAAATCTTTACTACTCCCCCCCACACCTGCATGCCATCACAAACTCCTACCCCTACCCTCACCCCATCACTCCACCACCTCACATATACCCCACCATCACAACCCACCTATCCAAATACCAAGCCCTGCATGCACCACCAATGCATGGACCCCCATCACAGACCTGCATGGACACCTATTACCACAGCATGCACACTAGTGACAATAAAATACCCAAACCAAGTACACCTCACACGAGCCAAAGCTGCTTTGCTAATAACAGCCATACAGGGAAACCTATCCATGCACAAGATTGCACACGCAAATACAATAACACTGCATTTACATCCCCACAGGACCCCCACTCAACGTCACCGGAGAGGAGGTGCCAGTCACATCCATTCCACCCACAGAAGAGGCTCACAGTGATGACAGCAGCTCTGCATGCCTGGATCACGATGACCAACCTGGCCCATCAGGGACTTCTGGGCAGTCGGTGACCCAGCCACAGTCCCAAACCACCACAGAGCACCCCCCTCAGGAAACACTACCACAGAACCCACCCAGCGGGCCCGTCCCTCTGTCTCCAGGACACGTCAACCATCAGTGTGTCCCCCACTACAGGGACCCCAGGCAACCCCACAAACACAGGACAATCAGGGACCTGGGGTCAATGGTAGAGGGCACACGGTTCAGGGGACAAAGGCACAGGAAAACAGGGAAGCTGGGAGGACTGCTGTGCGACAGGGGGAGGACAGGCCCAGGGAACCAACTCTCCACAAGGCTCTTGCAGGGATCCTGGGGATCAGGGAGGACCTGAAACACATCCACACCACCCTGGTCACCATTGCAGGGGTGCTGGCAGACATGGCCAACACCACGAAGGAGGCAGTGGCACACTAACGGACCCCTGACACAGCCCTCCACCTCCGCCGGCGCTAGTGACAGGAGGCCCCGCCACAGGACCAACAGGCCACCAGCACCCCATCCCCTGAAGAAGGAGAACCACCCCAGAAATGGTCCCTGCGACCCAGGCAGAAGCCAGAGAACATTGCCAAGACCCCCACCTGGAAATAACAATCTCCTGATTGTCACCCTTGTGTCCCACTCTATCACCCTGTCCACCTTGAACTGCCATTGCTCCCCTTCCTATGTTCCCTTGGACAATGCACCTGTGATACAAATAGACCGGACTCTACCCTGGACTTTCCTACATCAGCAACACAGCCCATTGCAATAGACCCTCCACTTATTAGTACCTAAATAAACACCCTTTGAACAAATTCAAGTATGGAGTCTGGGGATTATATGACAAATGTATTATGTTCACAAACTGTAAACATTGCAATTCTAATCTACTATAACATTAACATAGGTATGATCTGTAGTGGGCAGCAGTAAACACACAAGGAGTCAGAGTGGGGCACAGAGATCTGAAAATAGAGATGCCAAAGGGTACAGTAAGTGGCCATAGAAATAGGGAAATCAGGCTGCCATGTTCAATGTCAAACACAATACTGCAATGGAAGATGAAGTTACAGTGTCTTACCTGTGTGTCACTGGAAATACTATTGAATGAGTGTACTTCTGTTGTCCACATCTTCTTCCTCTGCCTCCTCTACGTAACTGTCCACAGGCTCCACCACTGCCACACGACCATCTCCAGGCTCATCCTCCTGCAGAAAAGGGACCTGGCGTCTAAAGGCCAGGTTGTGCAACATGCAACATGCAACGATGATCTGACACACCTTCTTGGGTGAGTAGAACAGGGATCCACATGTCAGATGGAGGCACCGGAATCTGGCCTTCAGAAGGCCAAAGGATCTCTCCATTGCAACGTTCCTCTGCCCTTGTCCTGGCATTCCTCATTGGGACAGTTGCCATTAGAGGTTGGGGTAACCAGAGTCACCAGTAAATATTGAGGGATACCTGTTAGCCACACACTCGCCCTTAGGGCCAAACCCACACCCATATACCAAAATCAACTGGGTGGGGACCATGGGCTCATCTATTAGCCACACCCGGTGCCTCTGGAGTTGGGACATCACACACGGAATGCTGCTATTCCTCAAGATAAAGGCATCATGCACAGAGCCAGGATACTTGGCACTGACATGGGAGATGTACTGGTCTGCCAAACACACCTTCTGCACATTCAGAGAGTGAAAGCTTTTTCTACTCCTGAACACTTGTTTATTTCCCTGGAGAGGGGACAAATGCAATATGTGTACCATCAATAGCACCAATGATGTTGGGGATATGTCCCAGGGCATGAAAGTCAGCTTTCACTGTGCCCAAATCTTCCATCTGGGGGAATACGATGTTGCTGTGCATGAGTTTCAGCAGGACAGACAACACTCTAGTCAGCACGTTGGAGAACATTGGCTGAGACATCCCTGATGCCATGGCCACTGTTGCTTGGAAGGAAATACTTGCTAGGAAATGGAGCACTGACAGGACCTGCACTAGAGGGGGGATACCTGTGGTGAGGCGGATAGCTGAAATCAGGTCTGGCTCCAATTGGGCACACAGTTCTTGCATTGTGGCCCTATCAAGTCTGTAGTTCAAGATAATGTGCCTGTCCTCCATTGTCGCCAGGTCCACCAGGGGTCTATACATGGGGAAATGTCTCCATCTCATATTCATCCTCAGCGGTTGAACGCTAGGGTGAAAAACGGCGAGCAGAGGGTCATTTTCGCACATATGTTAAAATAATTATGCATTTCTTCCTTTACAGAAACAGTATGTGAACTCGAGAGTCAGTTGATGTGCCAATGTCTGCTGTGATGCAGTTAGGTGCCATGGCCTGTGCCCCCTTGAAATGGCAGCTGCCTGACCTGTGAGGAGAGACAAGTGGAAATGAGGTAATTCTGCTAGCGTTGTGTGCCGTTCCAGTCGGCGGTCGATGACCGCTGCGCAACTTCACCTTGGTTATCATTGGGCCCTTTGGGTTCCATGAGCCAATGGCGATGTACGCCGGTGGTGACGGTACGCACCACCGTGGACATGACCGCCATTTTCTATCTGTGCACTCACTTGCTACCTGACCTTCAACAGCAGAGGACCTACACTGCAAGTGCTGCTGTGACCTGTGTGTCGAAGCGACAATGGCTCAATTGTCTGGGGAAAGGGCCCCCGCCTTCTCTTTGGAGGAGTTGGAGAGACTGGTGGATGGGGTCCTATCCCAGTATGCTTTACTCCATGGTCCTCCAGACAAACAGGTCAGTACACTCTGAGCATGATTTGTAGGCCATGAATGTATGGATTGCTGTGTGTGTAAGCCTCATGTAGAGGGGGATTCTGAGGGGTCCTGGGCAGAGTGCTGCATGTCTGGTGGTCAATGTCTATGCATAAGGGGATGGGAGGTATATGGTGGGCCATGAGTGTAACAGGCCGGACGGTATGACTTATGCCTTTTTCTATGCATCTTTTTCTGCAGGTCAGCGCCCATCAGAAAAAGGGTATTTGGAGTGCCATCGCCAAGGAGGTGCGGAACCTGGGGGTCTTTGACAGGCAGAGCACCTACTGTCGCAAATGGTGGGAGGACCTGTGACAGCTGGGCAAGGAAGACAGTGGAGGCCCAGCTGGGGCTGGCCTCCCAACGAGGAAGGGCTGCCCGTCTTACCCTGACCCCCCTGATGTTCCGCATCCTGACAGTGGCCCATCCGGAGTTGGATGGGCGCTTGAAGGCATTACAGCAGCCACAAGGGGGTGAGTACAGATTCAGAATCATGACTTTGCGTGCCTAAAGTTTTTACCTGGGTGGGGGATGTGGGCTGTGGGCTGTGGGTGCCCCTAGGCCAGGGCAAACATGGCAGGGTAGGTCCCATGTTGGGCAGGCTCTGCAGCACTCCAACCCCAATAGTGTTAGTGGGCATCTACTACTGGGCAGGGTCCTGTGGGTTTCAGGTGTGCAGCTAATGGTGTTAGGCATTGTACCCCCTTGGGCTGGTGACTAGCATTGTAACTGGTAGCGCATGGCCTAGTGCATAGGGCTGTTTCCCGTGTGTTGTGTATGCCAACGGTAGTTTTGTTGCTGGCATTGACCAAGTGTATCCTCTGTCTCTTCCCCCCCTTTTTGCTTTGTCACTCTGTCCTTGTTTGCATTAGCATCATCTGGCGGAGGAGCAGAGGCACTGGCGATGGAGGGAGCTGCATCCCACATGGGCCTGGAGGCCGAATGCACCAACGGTGAGGGCACCAGTGTGATGGAGGGTGAGGGGAGCACCAGGACAGAGACAGGAGGGGACACAACCAACAGCAACTCCTCCTCCGATGGAAGCTCCCCGTCGGTGGCGGACACCTCTGTACCCACCCCAACAACAGGTACAACCGCCACCCAGTACCAGCACCGCCCTCCCAGCAGCCCCTCAGCGTGTTTCCCTTGCCCACTCACCCAGGAGGGTGGGCATCTCCTTCGCCCCAGGCATCTCAGGCTATGCCCCAGTCAGCCCTGCTGCCCTCAGTGAGGAGGCTATTGACCTCCTGAGATCCCCCACTGTGGGGCAGTCAACCTAACTGAATGCCATCCAGGGTGTAGCAGGGCATTTGCAACAAACAAATGCATACCTGGAGGGCATTCACTCTGGCATGGCGGCCCAACAGAGAGCATTCCAGGCTCTAGCCTCCGCGCTGATGGCAGCCATGGTCCCTGTCTCCAGCCTTCCCCCTCCAACTTCCTCTACCCAGTCCCAATCCCCTCAACACCACCCTATAACAAGGACACCTTCAGAAAAGCATTCACCCAAATCAACACACAGAAGTGGTTCAGGAAAACACAAGCACCACACTTCATCTCACAGACACTCCCACAAGCACCATCCCATGCAGACACACCAACATCCACTGCCTCCACTGTGTCCCCCTCCTCTCATCAACCACCTCCCTCCCAGTAGCGTCTCCACTCACACCTGCATGCACTACATCCTCATCTACTACCTCCATCACGCCTATCAGTACATGCCCCTCACTGGCAGTCACCACCCCCACATGCATGCGCACGTCCCCTGTGTCCTCTCCCACTGTATCTGTTACCACTCCTCCCAAAGTACACAAACGCAAGCACACACACACGCAACAGCCGTCCACCTCACAACAGCATCCAGCCCATACGCCTGCACCCAAACACAGCAGACTGACACCTCCTACAACCACTCCCTCTTCCTCCACTCCCAAACCTTCACCCTCTTCCCGCCTCAGGGTCCCTAAGAAGCTTTTCCTCGCCAACACTGACATATTCCCTATCCCTCCCTCCCCGTCCTTCACCTCGGGCCAGGGTGCCCAGAACCCAACCCAGCACCTCAGCCACCATGTCCACGGCCACTGTAGTTTCTGCAGCTGTGAGAGGCTCCAAGAAGGCACCTGTCAGCCCAGCCAGTGTGCCAGCAACACCTGCCAAGGCCAAGAAGGGTCAGTCACCTGGCAATGTCAAGAAGGGAACAGCAGCCAGGAAGGGGAAGGAGGCAGAACCAGCCAGCAAGGGCAAGTCAAAGACTTCAGCTGGCAGAGCAGGGAAGCACCACCATCTGCCAAGGGCAGAAAGGGGCACAGAACACCAGCCATGGCACTTCAGCCGTCCGAGGCTGCAGGTGAAGGCCTGGAGGCTACCACTACCACTGCCAGCACTGCCACCTGCACCGCACCCATCACCGCCACCTGCACCGTGGCTAGCACCGCCACCTGCACCGCCACCAGCAGCACCACTGCCAGCAGCAGCAGCCCCAGTGGGAAGCCTTCCAAGGCTGCAGGTGAAGGCCTGGAGGCTACCACCACCACTGCCTGCACCACCACCTGCACCGCGGCCAGCACCGCCACCTGCCCCGCTGCCAGCAGCACCACTACCAGCAGCAGCAGCCCCAATGGGCAGCCATCCGAGGCTGCAGGTGAATGCCTGGTGGCCTGCACCGCCACCTACAGCACAACTGGCATACACTAAGCAGCCGTCACCCCCAGAGAGCAGTGTGTAGTGGTGACTACATGGGCTGCAGTGCGTCCTGGCCCTTGCAAAACCTGTCGGTGTGACACCCAGGTGAGAGACTGTGACCTTGCCCCATCCAGGATGAAGCACACTGGGCACAAAGCCCCCTCCAGAACCACTGGAAGAAGGCATCCACTCAGACCCTCCTTGGCAGGATGAAGGACACTAGGCACAAAGCCCCCTCCAGAACCACTGGAAGAAGGCATCCACTTGAGAGACTGTAATCTGGGGATCAGGGAGGACCTGAAACACATCCACACCACCCTGGTCACCATTGCAGGGGTGCTGGCAGACATGGCCAACACCACGAAGGAGGCAGTGGCACACTAACGGACCCCTGACACAGCCCTCCACCTCCGCCGGCGCTAGTGACAGGAGGCCCCGCCACAGGACCAACAGGCCACCAGCACCCCATCCCCTGAAGAAGGAGAACCACCCCAGAAATGGTCCCTGCGACCCAGGCAGAAGCCAGAGAACATTGCCAAGACCCCCACCTGGAAATAACAATCTCCTGATTGTCACCCTTGTGTCCCACTCTATCACCCTGTCCACCTTGAACTGCCATTGCTCCCCTTCCTATGTTCCCTTGGACAATGCACCTGTGATACAAATAGACCGGACTCTACCCTGGACTTTCCTCCATCAGCAACACAGCCCATTGCAATAGACCCTCCACTTATTAGTACCTAAATAAACACCCTTTGAACAAATTCAAGTATGGAGTCTGGGGATTATATGACAAATGTATTATGTTCACAAACTGTAAACATTGCAATTCTAATCTACTATAACATTAACATAGGTATGATCTGTAGTGGGCAGCAGTAAACACACCAGGAGTCAGAGTGGGGCACAGAGATCTGAAAATAGAGATGCCAAAGGGTACAGTAAGTGGCCATAGAAATAGGGAAATCAGGCTGCCATGTTCAATGTCAAACACAATACTGCAATGGAAGATGAAGTTACAGTGTCTTACCTGTGTGTCACTGGAAATACTATTGAATGAGTGTACTTCTGTTGTCCACATCTTCTTCCTCTGCCTCCTCTACGTAACTGTCCACAGGCTCCACCACTGCCACACGACCATCTCCAGGCTCATCCTCCTGCAGAAAAGGGACCTGGCGTCTAAAGGCCAGGTTGTGCAACATGCAACATGCAACGATGATCTGACACACCTTCTTGGGTGAGTAGAACAGGGATCCACATGTCAGATGGAGGCACCGGAATCTGGCCTTCAGAAGGCCAAAGGATCTCTCCATTGCAACGTTCCTCTGCCCTTGTCCTGGCATTCCTCATTGGGACAGTTGCCATTAGAGGTTGGGGTAACCAGAGTCACCAGTAAATATTGAGGGATACCTGTTAGCCACACACTCGCCCTTAGGGCCAAACCCACACCCATATACCAAAATCAACTGGGTGGGGACCATGGGCTCATCTATTAGCCACACCCGGTGCCTCTGGAGTTGGGACATCACACACGGAATGCTGCTATTCCTCAAGATAAAGGCATCATGCACAGAGCCAGGATACTTGGCACTGACATGGGAGATGTACTGGTCTGCCAAACACACCTTCTGCACATTCAGAGAGTGAAAGCTTTTTCTACTCCTGAACACTTGTTTATTTCCCTGGAGAGGGGACAAATGCAATATGTGTACCATCAATAGCACCAATGATGTTGGGGATATGTCCCAGGGCATGAAAGTCAGCTTTCACTGTGCCCAAATCTTCCATCTGGGGGAATACGATGTTGCTGTGCATGAGTTTCAGCAGGACAGACAACACTCTAGTCAGCACGTTGGAGAACATTGGCTGAGACATCCCTGATGCCATGGCCACTGTTGCTTGGAAGGAAATACTTGCTAGGAAATGGAGCACTGACAGGACCTGCACTAGAGGGGGGATACCTGTGGTGAGGCGGATAGCTGAAATCAGGTCTGGCTCCAATTGGGCACACAGTTCTTGCATTGTGGCCCTATCAAGTCTGTAGTTCAAGATAATGTGCCTGTCCTCCATTGTCGCCAGGTCCACCAGGGGTCTATACATGGGGAAATGTCTCCATCTCATATTCATCCTCAGCGGTTGAACGCTAGGGTGAAAAACGGTGAGCAGAGGGTCATTTTCGCACATATGTTAAAATAATTATGCATTTCTTCCTTTACAGAAACAGTATGTGAACTCGAGAGTCAGTTGATGTGCCAATGTCTGCTGTGATGCAGTTAGGTGCCATGGCCTGTGCCCCCTTGAAATGGCAGCTGCCTGACCTGTGAGGAGAGACAAGTGGAAATGAGGTAATTCTGCTAGCGTTGTGTGCCGTTCCAGTCGGCGGTCGATGACCGCTGCGCAACTTCACCTTGGTTATCATTGGGCCCTTTGGGTTCCATGAGCCAATGGCGATGTACGCCGGTGGTGACGGTACGCACCACCGTGGACATGACCGCCATTTTCTATCTGTGCACTCACTTGCTACCTGACCTTCAACAGCAGAGGACCTACACTGCAAGTGCTGCTGTGACCTGTGTGTCGAAGCGACAATGGCTCAATTGTCTGGGGAAAGGGCCCCCGCCTTCTCTTTGGAGGAGTTGGAGAGACTGGTGGATGGGGTCCTATCCCAGTATGCTTTACTCCATGGTCCTCCAGACAAACAGGTCAGTACACTCTGAGCATGATTTGTAGGCCATGAATGTATGGATTGCTGTGTGTGTAAGCCTCATGTAGAGGGGGGGTCTGAGGGGTCCTGGGCAGAGTGCTGCATGTCTGGTGGTCAATGTCTATGCATAAGGGGATGGGAGGTATATGGTGGGCCATGAGTGTAACAGGCCGGACGGTATGACTTATGCCTTTTTCTATGCATCTTTTTCTGCAGGTCAGCGCCCATCAGAAAAAGGGTATTTGGAGTGCCATCGCCAAGGAGGTGCGGAACCTGGGGGTCTTTGACAGGCAGAGCACCTACTGTCGCAAATGGTGGGAGGACCTGTGACAGCTGGGCAAGGAAGACAGTGGAGGCCCAGCTGGGGCTGGCCTCCCAACGAGGAAGGGCTGCCCGTCTTACCCTGACCCCCCTGATGTTCCGCATCCTGACAGTGGCCCATCCGGAGTTGGATGGGCGCTTGAAGGCATTACAGCAGCCACAAGGGGGTGAGTACAGATTCAGAATCATGACTTTGCGTGCCTAAAGTTTTTACCTGGGTGGGGGATGTGGGCTGTGGGCTGTGGGTGCCCCTAGGCCAGGGCAAACATGGCAGGGTAGGTCCCATGTTGGGCAGGCTCTGCAGCACTCCAACCCCAATAGTGTTAGTGGGCATCTACTACTGGGCAGGGTCCTGTGGGCTTCAGGTGTGCAGCTAATGGTGTTAGGCATTGTACCCCCTTGGGCTGGTGACTAGCATTGTAACTGGTAGCGCATGGCCTAGTGCATAGGGCTGTTTCCCGTGTGTTGTGTATGCCAACGGTAGTTTTGTTGCTGGCATCGACCAAGTGTATCCTCTGTCTCTTCCCCCCCTTTTTGCTTTGTCACTCTGTCCTTGTTTGCATTAGCATCATCTGGCGGAGGAGCAGAGGCACTGGCGATGGAGGGAGCTGCATCCCACATGGGCCTGGAGGCCGAATGCACCAACGGTGAGGGCACCAGTGTGATGGAGGGTGAGGGGAGCACCAGGACAGAGACAGGAGGGGACACAACCAACAGCAACTCCTCCTCCGATGGAAGCTCCCCGTCGGTGGCGGACACCTCTGTACCCACCCCAACAACAGGTACAACCGCCACCCAGTACCAGCACCGCCCTCCCAGCAGCCCCTCAGCGTGTTTCCCTTGCCCACTCACCCAGGAGGGTGGGCATCTCCTTCGCCCCAGGCATCTCAGGCTATGCCCCAGTCAGCCCTGCTGCCCTCAGTGAGGAGGCTATTGACCTCCTGAGATCCCCCACTGTGGGGCAGTCAACCTAACTGAATGCCATCCAGGGTGTAGCAGGGCATTTGCAACAAACAAATGCATACCTGGAGGGCATTCACTCTGGCATGGCGGCCCAACAGAGAGCATTCCAGGCTCTAGCCTCCGCGCTGATGGCAGCCATGGTCCCTGTCTCCAGCCTTCCCCCTCCAACTTCCTCTACCCAGTCCCAATCCCCTCAACACCACCCTATAACAAGGACACCTTCAGAAAAGCATTCACCCAAATCAACACACAGAAGTGGTTCAGGAAAACACAAGCACCACACTTCATCTCACAGACACTCCCACAAGCACCATCCCATGCAGACACACCAACATCCACTGCCTCCACTGTGTCCCCCTCCTCTCATCAACCACCTCCCTCCCAGTAGCGTCTCCACTCACACCTGCATGCACTACATCCTCATCTACTACCTCCATCACGCCTATCAGTACATGCCCCTCACTGGCAGTCACCACCCCCACATGCATGCGCACGTCCCCTGTGTCCTCTCCCACTGTATCTGTTACCACTCCTCCCAAAGTACACAAACGCAAGCACACACACACGCAACAGCCGTCCACCTCACAACAGCATCCAGCCCATACGCCTGCACCCAAACACAGCAGACTGACACCTCCTACAACCACTCCCTCTTCCTCCACTCCCAAACCTTCACCCTCTTCCCGCCTCAGGGTCCCTAAGAAGCTTTTCCTCGCCAACACTGACATATTCCCTATCCCTCCCTCCCCGTCCTTCACCTCGGGCCAGGGTGCCCAGAACCCAACCCAGCACCTCAGCCACCATGTCCACGGCCACTGTAGTTTCTGCAGCTGTGAGAGGCTCCAAGAAGGCACCTGTCAGCCCAGCCAGTGTGCCAGCAACACCTGCCAAGGCCAAGAAGGGTCAGTCACCTGGCAATGTCAAGAAGGGAACAGCAGCCAGGAAGGGGAAGGAGGCAGAACCAGCCAGCAAGGGCAAGTCAAAAACTTCAGCTGGCAGAGCAGGGAAGCACCATCTGCCAACGGCAGAAAGGGGCACAGAACACCAGCCATGGCACTTCAGCCGTCCGAGGCTGCAGGTGAAGGCCTGGAGGCTACCACTACCACTGCCAGCACTGCCACCTGCACCGCACCCATCACCGCCACCTGCACCGTGGCTAGCACCGCCACCTGCACCGCCACCAGCAGCACCACTGCCAGCAGCAGCAGCCCCAGTGGGAAGCCTTCCAAGGCTGCAGGTGAAGGCCTGGAGGCTACCACCACCACTGCCTGCACCACCACCTGCACCGCGGCCAGCACCGCCACCTGCCCCGCTGCCAGCAGCACCACTACCAGCAGCAGCAGCCCCAATGGGCAGCCATCCGAGGCTGCAGGTGAATGCCTGGTGGCCTGCACCGCCACCTACAGCACAACTGGCATACACTAAGCAGCCGTCACCCCCAGAGAGCAGTGTGTAGTGGTGACTACATGGGCTGCAGTGCGTCCTGGCCCTTGCAAAACCTGTCGGTGTGACACCCAGGTGAGAGACTGTGACCTTGCCCCATCCAGGATGAAGCACACTGGGCACAAAGCCCCCTCCAGAACCACTGGAAGAAGGCATCCACTCAGACCCTCCTTGGCAGGATGAAGGACACTAGGCACAAAGCCCCCTCCAGAACCACTGGAAGAAGGCATCCACTTGAGAGACTGTGGCTTTGCACTCTCCAGGACCAAGCAGTGGGCAAACCACCCACTTGAGAGACTGTGGCTTTGTACTCCCCAGGAGCAAGCAGTGGGCAAACCACCCACTTGAGAGACTGTGGCTTTGCACTCCCCAGGACCAAGCAGTGCAGCAGCAGCCCCAAGTGGCAGCCGTCCAAGGCTGCTGGTGAAGGGCTGGAAGCTCCCTCCACCACTGCCTGCACTGCCAGCTGAAGCACAGCTAGCATACACTGAGCAGCCGTCACCCCCGGAGAGCAGTGTGTACTGGTGACTACATGGGCTGCAGTGCGTCCTTGCCCCTGCAACACCTGCGGTGTGACACCCAGGTGAGAGACTGTGACCTTGCCCCAACCAGGATGAAGCACACTGGGCACAAAGCCCCCTCCAGAACCACTGGAAGAAGGCATCCACTCAGCCTCTCCTTGGCAGGATGAAGCACACTGGGCACAAGCCCCCTCCAGAACCACTGGAAGAAGACATCCACTCAGCCCCTCCTTGGCAGGATGAAGCACACTGGGCACAAAGCCCCCTCCAGAACCACTGGAAGAAGGCATCCCCTTGAGAAACTGTGGCTTTGCACTCCCCAGGACCAAGCAGTGGGCATACCACCCACTTGAGAGACTGTGGCTTTGCACTCCCCAAGACCAAGCAGTGGGCACACCACCCACTTGAGAGACTGTGGCTTTCCACTCCCCAGGACCAAGCAGTGGGTAAACCACCCACTTGAGAGACTGTGGCTTTGCACTCGCCAGGACCACACAGTAGGAAAACCACCCACTTGAGAGACTGTGGCTTTGCACTCCCCAGGACCAAGCAGTGGGCAAACCACCCACTTGAGAGACTGTGGCTTTGCACTCCCCAAGACCAAGCAGTGGGCAAACCACCCACTTGAGAGACTGTGGCTTTGCACTCCCCAGGACCAATAAGTGGGCAAGGATCCCCCTCCAGGCCAGTGGCGTTATATCATCTTCCGGCTGAGGTGCCCGCCAATCCCCTTTCCCCCTGAGGTGCCTGTGTGTTTTTGACCTGATGCCCCTGCAGTGTACCCTCCGTATTGAAGCAGAAGTCAAGTGTGGCCTTGGCCTATGTGTTATGGCCCCGTGGGCCATGGACATTTTGGAGTGGGCATTGTCCCTCCTTTTTTTTTATATTGTACATATTGTACATACTGTTTATTTCTTTCTGAACGTATTTCTAATAGTTGCTCATATTACACTCATTTTACTCCATTCCTTTTTTTTTTCTTGCGTTATTCCTGAGGTTTACAGGGTGTATATGTAATGTTGTTGCATGTGTTTGTGTGTATGGTGTTGGGGATGTGGGTGGGGGTGTTACGTGTGTGTGTGTCACTCTCTTTTTCCTCCCCCCTCTCCTGTGTGCTAGGTACAGTACTCACCGTGGTCATCTTCTCTGGCGTACATGTTCCTGGTTTATGAGAAGGTACACCAGCATTAAGAAGATCTGCAGTTCGTGCTCCATGGCATTCTGGTTCTTCCTTGAGTGTCAAGAGAGGAGTTGTTTCCCTTCAGTGTTCTGTTTCCGCCGTGCTTTTGATGGCATTGGTACCGCCCCAGAAAAGCTGACGGATAGGCATGTTGTAATGCTGTGGGAGGTACATTGTCTTCCGCCTGTCTGTTGGCAGTTTCCGCCACGGTGTTTGTTGCTACTGCCATACCGGTCAGAGTGTTAAAGTGGCTGAATGTGTTGGCGGTTTCCGTCGTGGTCATAATTCAATTTTTCTTACCTACAGCCTGTTGGCGGTATTACCGCTGCTTTATCACAGACCGCCAGGGTTCTAATAAGGGCATAAGTGTTGCAGGCCTACTAACTGCAATTAATTTACTAACCCTGCTATATAGCAGACTACTTTGCTGAAGACACATAAGTAAATTCAATGTCAATCAAGTGTAAATTAATTTTACCATGTTTTAGGGGCTGAGGGCAAGCAGGTTAGCACTTGTTAACAGTGGTAAAGTGCACAGAGACCTAAGGCCAACAAAAACAAATTCAGCAAAACGGGAAGGGAGAAGGTAAAATGTTTAGAAGAGACACCCAAATGGCTCACAGGTCTAACAATTACAATTTCTGGAGGCCTCTTCTAGAGGTTTCGATATAAAGGGCTAGAATGATAATTGGATAATGCATACAATTGTAATAATTATGTCTATTTGCATTTTTTAATAAATGTCAGTTCTGTTGATGGAAAATGTATCTTATAATCTGGTGACAATTCATCTGAAATTAAAATTATTTTTTTCAAAGTTTGTGTTTAACATAGATTCTACCATAACGTATCCTAACCATTAACCTAATCCAAACTCTAACCTTAGCCCCTACATGTGAAAACGTGGGTTGTTGGTTGACTGGGGCATGAGAAGCCACAATCATTTGCAGGGTGAGACACAAAAAGTCTCTAAATTAACCTGTACTTAATCCTGAGTAGCTTCACACAAACAGATTGTCTGGCTTAACTTGTTTGGTACACACATACATAATACAACCATATTTCAGAAAAGGCAAATGTGGAGTGAGTGAATGCTGTATCTAACAACCACACACACAGGAGGTTATTAGGAGGAGTGGAATGACACGGGGGAGAGAGTGTATTCCCTGGCCTCCAAGTGTCACTTGAAGCCCAGAAGACTGGTTATGGTTCTCCCATCCCCCATTACAGCTCTTTCACTGGGAGGAGAAATTCTTGCAGATCCTACATCCTGAAGGCTTGGCAGGAATCCCTTGTTGAGCCGAGACTGGTAGGATGCACTTAGCAAAGTCTCAACAATCACAAATGGAGTTATACCTTTAATGTAGACATTTAGGCCCTCATTCTGACCCTGGCGGATACAATCCGCCAGGACCAACGGGCGCGGGAGCACCGCCGACAGGCCGGCGGTGCCCCTAAGGGCATTCTGACCGCGGCGCTAACGCCGCGGTCAGACAGGGAAAACTGGCGGTCTCCCGCCAGTTTCCCGCTGCCCTGGGGAATCCTCCATGGCGGCGCAGCATGCTGCGCCGCCATGGGGATTCCGACCCCATTCCCGCCGGCCTGGCTCTGGCGGTTCTTACCGCCAGAACCTGGCCGGCGGGAACGGGCGTCTTGGGGCCCCTGGGGGCCCCTGCAGTGCCCATGCCCATGGCATGGGCACTGCAGGGGCCCCCTAACAGGGCCCAACTAGGCTTTTCAGTGTCTGCGATGCAGACACAGAAAAGCGCGACGGGTGCTGCTGCACCCGTCGCACGCCTTCCACTCCGCCGGCTCGATTCCGAGCCGGCTTCCTTGTGGAAGGCGCTTTCCCGCTGGGCCGGCGGGCGATCTGAATCAGATCGCCCGCCGGCCCAGCGGGAAAGTCAGAATACCCCTCGCGGTCTATTGACCGCGGGGCGGTATTCAGGCGGCTTCCGACGGGCGGGCGGCAACCGCCGCCCGCCTAGGTCGGAATGACCACCTTAGGCCCATATTTATACTTTTTTTGCACCACATTTGTGTCATTTTTTGATGCAAAAGTGGCACAAACATACAAAATATAATTGGGTTTTTTAAGTTTGCGCAACTTTTGCATCAAAAAATGAAGCAAATGTGGCACAAAAAAAGTATAAATCAGGGCCTTAGAATGGTCCAACACATATCAAAACAGATATACCTTAACTTGACTCCACAAAGTATCTTGTTTCATACTAATTACTAGCATCATGGTTGTGTCTCTGTTTTTAAAATGTGCAATAAGTTTAGTCAGATTGTGTGATGTTAACCATGAATAATTTCTTGCATTTGCTTACTCCCTTGCTTTCTATCGAAGTATGTTGATGTTCTCCCACGAACAGGACCAAAACTCCATCCATTTGGACAGGAAGATATAGTGCTTGTAAGTGGTATTTTCACCTACTCACATCCTACCCATATGTGTGTACATGTTGTAAATGTGTGTTTATCTCCACTACAGCTATGGAAATAGATATGTGTAACCCACTGTTTAACAACGTTTGTTTATGGTGTCAACAGATGACTATAACTACTATGATGCTCTGTTTTTGTATCTGCTATACAATAGTGCAATGTAATGTTGTTCTACCTTCTTTTACTTTCATATTGGAACATATCTCAAAAACTTGTGCATTTGGCAGTCACCATGTCATGCTGTGGATGAAAATTTCAGTTGTGTACCTCAAGCATGTTGACACCATCTCATAGCTACTTTGAAGTGATGTGAATGCTCACATAATTCACAGGCTTTTGAATCCAAGAGTTCCTACCATGTGATGTGGCATGCTGAATAGAAGTAGTATCTACATTCAATTAACTTTGCACTGTCCATTTGATGAGTAACGTCAGTTTAATATTAAGTTGAGCCACAGTTTGTCTAATGTTTTGTAGACTGCTAGGCCTTTGAATATTTCAATACTCTAATCTACTCACCACTGAACTGTATTAGGTTAAATTTGCGGTACATGTAATGTACAATTACGTAATTTTTTATTTTTATTTAAGGACATCTCTACAACATCATCACTGGAGTTTGCATCTGTGTAAATCAGCCTGCATGTGTAAAGCAATGAAAATCACACAAGGGCCTAATCATTTCATCAGTCTGATTTTACTTTTTTATGTTGCCCCATTTCTAGTTAAAGACATATATGAGTTAGAAATCAGATTATTGCTTTATTTTGGATGCTTTCTTTTTGGATCCAACCCCCAGCGCTAGTGTACCATCTTCACTCAAGACACCTCCACTCCAGATCAGGATCAAGCCTTCAGTGAGGACTATACTCCTGTAAGTCCTGATGATCGGGAGCAGCCTGGTCCATCTGGTCTGTCTGGCTAGACAGCTCCAGTGAGTCACACTCACCCCACACCTACACCTCCTACCCCAGCAGCATCAACACCTTAGCCACTAAACTTCCTTCGTTCAAAGGAACCTCACCCCAATCTTGTGCCCCCGTCAGTCCTGGCTGCTGTTGAGACATAAACACCACCTCCAGTTGTGCCAGGATCCAGAGTGGGGTGGTGCACACTGCCTCCAGGGCACAGGTGGGGGGGAAGTTGTTGTGGGAGGGAATCAGTAGGCCAGGAAAGTAAGGCCACTCGTGTCTTTATCAGCCAGACCAACATAGACTGAGTCATGGGAACAGTACTAGAGTCTCAAACCATGATAGCCCATGTCGTTACTGAGCTCAGGAAGAACAAGGAAGTACAGGGGGAGTTCATGTTGGAAATACACAACCACAATGACAAAATTAGGCCCCTGACTGGGCTTCTTTTTGACATCTATCACCACAAGTGCAGGGCTTTTCCCATACCATCTATCCATGTCTGTGGTCCTTCTACATATGGATCAAATATAGCCCTGCCAACCACAGACAGGGAAATCCTGCTGCAGGAGGGGCTTGCTCCTTCCACCCCAGTCCCTGTACCTGTTCCCCCTCTTCCCCAGAGGGGACAGTCATCCAGACCACTAGGAGAGGATGGCTAGACCCCCACCACCACCTCCAAGAGGTGCAGATGTTAATTTCCTCCAGTATGTGTCTAGCATTCACTCTGTTGACTATTTAAGGGAAACATTTGCTTTTTTGAGGACAGTTGTATTTTTTACATTGGACTCCTAACTCTTTTTGCCTCTACTACAATACCTTCATCCACTATCATAGACTTTTTTCAGTTAATTTTTGCAATATTTGGAACACCTTTCAGTTCCTTTGTGTCATGCACATAAATGATTTAGACACAAACTACAAAACTGTTTTTGCATTTATTATGGCATTTAATTTTTCATGTCCATTTTGTCAAATATATTGAACAATTATTATAAATGACAAATAGGTAATGTGTTACCCATTTCATTCAAACAAAACAATTTGAAGTCTTAATGTATTGGTAATATACATATGTAGGTAATAAGTCTTAGACGAAATCAGGGCTGAGTTTCTAAAACCATGCATACCTCAATAGTCTGTGCCATTTAGGGCTGGATGCTCCACGTCCTTCACACAATGGATGATAGAGAATATTACATGGGATCAAATTCAATAAAATTCAATAGGCAAACTATCATTGATGCATGGCCTGAGTTGGAGCCATACATCATTCCTTCGCAATAGGAATCCCTCATCAATAACACCTTCAGTCTACATCAGGGCAATATAACAATTTGAGGCTACAATAGAAGGAAGTACTTCAGGCCCTGAAACAGGCAGGCCTGACTATGAAGGCCAATAAGTGCCACATAGGGCAGAGTTCAGATGTGTACCTGGGTCATCATGTAAGTGGAGGCCATGTATAGCCTCTCCAGGCCAAAATCCAGGCCATATTGGATTGGACCAGTCCTACAACATAGACACAGGCTTGGGCCTTCCTTTGTCTGACTGGGTATTAAGGAATATTTGTTCAGAACTATGGGACCATTGTGGCTCCCCTGTGTGATGCTATCTGTATTTAACTGCTGATTCCATCTTGACCACTGACTCCATTTTGTACTTAGCTTCAAATGCTATCACATCGGTGCCACAGGTAATTTTCCATGCACAGCTTGTTAACGTGTTTTCGCTTTTCTAACCAGGGAAGGGAACATAACATGGGGTATGCAACACTGATACGAGTGTACAAAGATGAGAATGTTTAAAGCAGAGAAGGATATGGCTTTGTCCTGGAAATACACCCAGTGATCTGGCCAATCTTTTGTGTGTGTTCTTCAACATGGATCAAGTACAGACAGCGCTTGAATTTCACAACTTACTTGAAGGTAGGGAGGTTACAAGAACCTAACTCTTAAGTTTATTTATAGTATATACGGTGGGGAATCTTGGCACTGAGGCAGAAGGAACTAATTTCTGGGGTGTACGCATTCCTGAAAACAAGCCCATTGGGGAGAATTTCTCCTGTCGCAAAGACAAGGATGATGTTGGATTCGATCCCCATGATGATGCATTTGTGACTCTTAATTATCTAGCTTTGCTGTGTGCATGCCTATATTCACTGCATACATATTCATTGTTGATATATTGCATTTTTTCTGATTATTAGTATTTAGGTGCTGTGATTATTTTAGATAGCTGCACGTGTGTTGCTGCATTCGAGTTAAAAGTTCAAGTTCATATTTTTGTATACTTATGTTTCAACCCTAGGAAGTGCTTAATAAATTAAGTACTTTGTCTAAGAGTGCTGCATTCTTTGCATTCTTTAGCCTTGTTCCCTGTTACCCTGAAAGAACTCACTTCTGAAAAGTGGCAAAGAAAGTCATGCGGGCCTAGAGTGTCAGAAGGCATTTGACACTCTGAAAGAGGCTAGGGGCCATATCTAAGGACTCATTTTCCCATAGACATAGAATGGGTAAAACCTTTGATACATCTGGTCCTATGTGCTTAGCACCAGTGTTACTGACCCCTGACTACACAACGAAATTTGTGGTACAGAAAGATGCTTCAGAACAAGAGATTGGGGAAGTGTTGGCTAGCCAGTTACTTTCCTTAGCAGGTGACTTCTCCTCAGAGACCAAAGGTGGAGTGCCATTGAGAGGGAAGCCTTTGCCGTGGTTTTGTCCCTGAAAAAGGTGAGGGCAGAAATATTTGTTCAAACTGACCACAGGCCTCTTAGATGGCGCATGCATTTGAGGGGGGAGAATTCAAAGCTATTGAGGTGGTCCGTTTTTCTACAGGGGATGAACTTCACAGTGGAACACAGACCTGAAGTTGCCAATGTCAATGCTAATACAGAAGAGAAGTTATAGGAATTTCGTTTCTGTGAGCCAAAATCCAGCCATCTAGCAGCCTCTCCTGATTGGTCATCCTTAACAGGCTTAGCCAAGTTGTTTTGATGAGGTGATAAATGGCCTGCATAGAGCAGAGGGTATCTGGTGGGGCCAGAAAGGCAGCTGGGTAAATCATTCTGGGCTTCAAAGAGAGGAGGACCGTAAGGTTTGCCAGCCAAGCCTACCCCCTCTTCCTCTACCCCCTAGCCACGCGGCAGGCTCAGGAATGGAATTTGTAGAAGGTCTGGAGCAGGAGTCTTAATGGGAAAGAGCCATATCAGTAGGTTGGTGTATCCAGGTATTACTCTCCTGGAGATTAATCTCCTGTTTTGAATTGTAAAGTGCAGTGCTTTGCGGGACAAGGATATGCTACTCTTTTGAGAAAGCTGTCATGCTTTTGGGTGGCACCCTGTACTTCATTGGGCAGGGGTGGCCCCTGGTTTTCTACCACAGATCATTGAATAAATATGTGAGAGCTGCATAGCAATTCAGATCTGCTACCTGAAACTACAAAGAGAAGAAGGACTGCCCTGTTGGAACCCTGTTCTGTACTCCAAAGGATTGTGCTCTGAAGGACTTCTCCTGCTGCACACTGGGAACTACAACTCTGAGGACTTTGCCATGCTTCCAAAAGGATTAAAAGTGGACTTCCTGCAAGCAGAAGGTCAACAGAGCTTCCCTGCACCATTTGGCTCAAGAAGTGCTGATCCTGGAGTGCATCTAGTAAATATTTAAGGATTTGGCCAGGTGCTTTGTGGGAACTGTAGGTCCAAACTTCCAAGGACCATCTGCGAGCTTCTAGACCTTTGGATGTGTGTTTTGAACTTGTTGAACCCTCAAGGAGAACTTCAGGAAGAAGTTCCAGAAGTATGGAGAAATTTGGAGCAACTTTTCAAAAAAGCTCCATAAGTGGACAGACTGATGTGAAATTGGTGTAGGATTATTATTGTGCTTTGTGTCTTACTAATTTAATGTATTGTTGTTTTTAAATGCTTTACATACCTGTCTCCTGAGTTAAGCCTGCCTGCTCACAGCTAGCTACCAACAGTTGGGCCAAGGGCTAATGTATTGAAACCTTGAATGGACCTTATATTGCATTTATGGCCTCATTGCTAGTGGTAGGAGCATACTTACCGCTACTAATAATCCACCTTCCAACAACCATGATTTGGCATACCTTATTGGGTGGTCAGCGGAAGGCTCGACCAGTCTTGTCCAGACACCTAAAGCTGGCCTTGAGAAGCTCAAAAGCCCGCTCCACTGGCCCCTATGTTTTCCCTTTGGCCTCATTGACGCAGACTTCCCCTGTCCTTGATGGACTCCTCAGTGGTGCAAATAACCATGGTCTCTTAGGATGAACTGATTCTCCTACATAGAAGCAAAATGTCAATATATTATTATCATATCAAGCCATTGTACCTTCCTAAACTAATATTCAAGCAAATGATCCTCAAGTCCCATTGTACTTAACAATAAGCCAGACCCTCTCCTGTCCAAATTGTGACATTTGCAGGGGTATTATGCTGTTCTGTAGTACAAATGAAGCATGTGGTGACCCAGGAAAGCAGTCCCACACACTTGAAATGTATACATTTGTAAGCAGACAACTTGCACATTAATGGAATGGAAGTTCTTCCATTTGGGGTAGGCCTGTTCCCTTGAATGTGATGGCACCAAGGCAATATGTGTGACATCTGGTGCTCCAACCACATGTGATAGTCCACCCAAGGCATACGATTCTCCCTTCACAGTGGCTAAATACTGTTTTTGTGGGAACTAGATGTAGCTGTAGATGTGTTATATCATTGAAGCAAGGACGTCTTGTAACTGAAAGTTGGTTGGGACATGCCCCCCAATACTGCCACAGTGTATTGAAAAAAGCCAGTGACCACAGAATAAAGTACTGCCACGAGTTTCACTATTGGTGTTATTGATGTTGCATTCCTGTTGTCAGGCAGGAGATCAGGCTCCAGGTGGTGACACAAGTCCAGGAGACTTTGCTTACTTAACCAAAACGTCTTAGTGATATCCCTTTGTTCCATGGTGGCAAGGTCTGGAAATGTCCAGAAGACCTGGGGCAGCCACCTCCTACCCATGCCAGGGCTCTAAGGTCTGCATAAATGGAAAAGAAAATATCATCTTAAATGGTCACACCATACTTTCATGACCAACACACATCTTAAGTCTTGGTAACATTAGGAATGTCACTGTGTCATACAAATACTCATAATTTTTTACATTTCAAAACTCATGTTTTCAGTTTTTTAAATCATCTGCAAATAATACATTTGAACTGAAGTTTTTCTTTATTTTATTTTTTTAAATATTATCATCTGAGGTATTACTTCTCCTGCAGCACTATCGATATCAAACACAGTCATGGTTCACTTTTAAATGTGTCCTATTTTTCCAAACACATTTCAGAAATTTTGTATAGACAATAGCCTCCATTTTGAGTGCTGCCTGACCTTGCTGTCAGGATATTGGCTACCCAATGGATATTGGGGCAAGTTGTCAGTATAGTAGGTGGAACACTTTGTGACAGACCCTGCCATTGTGATGCCGCGGTTAACCGCAGCATCTCTTTTTTCGACCATGGTCGGAACGCGACTCCGATTATCAGAGCACCGTCCTCTGTGTTTTTGCACAACATTTTCAGTGTGTTTCTTCAAGCACATTTTGTGGCCCGGTCACATCGTCCTTACCTGTCTCTAAGATGTTTCTTCTTGCTTGTTGGTGGTGGACTCCTCTTATTTTCTTTTTCCTTCTTTTCTTCTGTTTTTTCTGTGCACTCCGTCTTTTTCTTTCTCCTGGTTTCCATGTTGTCTTCTTGCTGGTTTCCATGTTGTCTTCTTTCTGTTCCTTTTTCCCAGCATGCCTTTTTCTTTTATACTGCTATGTTTTTCCCATTCTTTTCTATGGGCCTTTCCCAATCCAAGATAGTGTTGTTTTCACTTTTGTTTCTTCCTTTTTCAGGAGTTCCTGTTTTTTCCCACATTATTTGGGTTTTTTCCTCTGGGACTCCTTCTGGAGGGTACGGTCTACTTAGGCATCTCCAGTCAAGCTGCACTGCGGCTACTAGAAAGGCTCGACCTTATATTGGTCTGTCCAGAACCAGCAGAAGACCTGGTGCTCTTTCAAATCCTTTAGTCAAAGGTGAGAAGCATTGTGCAGATCATGACAGATTGCAGTGCCAAAAGAATCTGCGTTGTGAGACTACAATGGAAGGACCACAGGGAGACGTTGTAGAAAACACACAAGCCATGTTACAGACAGTCCAACAACAAGCTCAAGAATTACAACAATTGCAGGCTGAAAATACTGCACTAAGACAAGTCCTGTCCTCCCGGTCAATGGATGTTCCACCCGTGTCTGTTGCTACACCTCAATATTCTGGAGATCCTCAGAAGATAAAAGAGTTTCTGGATGCTTTAGTGGTCTTCTTTGCCTTTCGTCTGCTAAAATCTTCTTCCGATAAGGCTGAGGTGGGTTATCTGATCAGTGCCTTGTCTGGCCCTGCACTAGCTTGGGCGACTCCCTTGGTCTCTGCGGAAGATCCTGTCTTGAATAGTTATCCTGCTTTCTTGAAACTTTTCAAGCAGATGTTTGAAAGGCCTGGGTTGGAAGCAGCGGCAGAGGAGGCATTATGTAATATACAGCAAGGTAATCGGGATGTTTTGCAATACATAACCCGCTTCAAACAGTTGGCAGCCGAAACCACTTGGGTGGAACACTCCTTTGTAACCTTGTTCCGCTGAGGACTGCATGAGGAAATCAAGGATGAATTAGTACATTCTACTCCAACCCGTTCCTTGAAGGAATTAATGAACCAAGCCATGAACATAGAATATAGATTAAGAGAGCGCAAGATGGAAAGAAGAACTCGAGTCCCATATCCGTTTGGAGTAAATCGTACCATCAGTCGGTGAACTGATGAAGTCAATTCTGAAGCTTCTCCATCTTCTACAGAAGAACCCATGCAGATTGATCTGATCCATGGTCCGTTATCTGACTCAGAAAAGGAGGGTAGAAGACAAAAGGGTTGTTGCCTTTATTGTGGCAAGGCTGGTCATCTGATTCGTAGTTGTCCTGTTCGTCCTTCCAGACCTTCGGGTAAACGCCAACTCCCATCCCCTGTAAGGAGGAAGGGGACGGGAGGAGATGAGGTACCGTCAATATGTTCCTCTAGAGAGAATATGTCCACCTTGTTTATCCTTTCGGTTACATTTCAATGTTCACAAGGTCAGGAAGAACAACTCTTTGCTCTTGTAGACTGTGGAGCCAGTGGAATCTATTTAGATGAGACCTGGGCTAAGGATAAAGGTATTCCACGTATTCCTAAGGAAACCCCAGAGCAAGTACACACTGTAGATGGCTCTCCTTTAACTTCAGGGCCTGTGGTTGATTCTACTCCTGCACTCTGTTTGAATTTTGGAAGGCACCAAAAACATGTTGCTTTTGATCTTATATCCTCGCCGAACCACACAATGATTTTAGGAATACCTTGGTTAACTCGGCTCAACCCCTATATCAATTGGGAAACAAGAACAATATCCTTGACATCTCAGTTTTGTCAGCAAAATTGCTATTCTACCAACTCATATTGGTCTCCCAAAGAGTTCTCTCAGCCATCTAAGAATACCAATAACACTATAAATACGATTCAAGGAGTACCAGATTGTTAGCAGGAATACTCTGACATCTTTCAGAAACCAAGTAATCCCATCTTATCTCCTCATTGTATCAGTGACTGTGCTATTGCTTTGGTTCCGGACGAAGTAGTTCCATTTGGTCAAAGATATTATTTGACGGATCAAGAAAAGAAGGTACTCAAAGAATACCTATATGATAACTTAAAGAATGGGTTAATTGCCCCTTCATCATCTCCTGCTGGGGCTCCTATTTTCTTTGTTCCTAAGAAGATGAAAGATCAGCATCCATGTGTCAATTTTCATGGTCTCAATAAAATAACAATCAAAGATCGTTATCCTTTACCTTTAATTAGGGATATACTGGATGCCATCCAAGGAGCCAAGATGTTCACTAAATTAGATCTAAGAGGTGCCTATCATCTTTTGCATATCAAGGAAGGGGATGAATGGAAAACAGCCTTCCGTACTCCATTCGGACACTATGAATATCAAGTCATGCCTTTTAGATTAACCAATGCACCTTCTGTTTTCCAACGATTCATGGACTCAGGGTTTTCTGACTTGTAAAATCACAACGTAGTAATCTATCTGGACGATATCTTGATATATTCTCGTAATCCTGAACAACATACTGAACATGTACTACAGGTTTTGGAAAGACTCAAAAAGAACCAATTATATTGCAAATCAGAATGTGTGAATTCAACAAGACTGAAGTGATGTATTTGGGGTTCAGTATCAATCAAACAGGAATATCCATGGACCCAGACAAAGTAGGAGCCATCCTAGACTGGCCTTCTCCATCTTCTGTAAAGGAAACTCAATGTTTTCTTGGGCTTTCAAATTTCTACGGACAATTTATTCAGGATTTTGCCCACCAACAAAGTTTCATCACCCAGACTATTAAAAAAGAAAATTTGAAGAAGGGATTTGTCTGGACCGAAAATGCTGAATGGGCCTTTCAGGAGCTAAAGAAGTCCTTCACTGAAGCACCCATTTTGTGAAATCCTGATACTACTGAAAAATTCATAGTAGTGACTGATGTGTCTGGAAGAGCCAAAGGAGCGGTTCTGCTTCAGAGACAAGATGATGATGGATTGGAACAACGTATTTTCTATCTCTCTCATATTCTGACTGAAGCAGAACGCAATTACTGAGCACTGGAACGAAAATTACTTGCTCTCAAAGTAGCATGTAAAGAATGGAGACATGTCTTGATAGGCACTAGAGAGCCTTTTGAAGCCAAGACTGACCACCGCAATTTACAATGTCTTCAGAGCTTCTAATGCAGTAATAGTCATCAAGCAAGATGGGCGCTATTTTTAGCCAATATGATTTTGTGATAACATACATACCCAGGTCCCAGAATCTAGTGGCAGATGCATCATCCCGTCGATATCCTGACATCGCCAATACCTCCTCTCCACACATCATTGAGTCCAGTCGTATCATCGGGAATCCTCAATCTTTTCTGGATCGCGTTAAATCTGAGTACCAGTTCCTTCCACTTGAAGAGTGGAATAAAGTAACACATCTCCTACGAAAAGAACAAGACTACTTCTATCATCAAAACACCTTTTTCTTACCTACTAAAAAGGTACAAACCGAGGCATTACAGATGTGTCATGATTCTCCTGTAGCTGGGCATCGAGGAATCAAGAAGACCCAGGAGCTGCTTCAACGATCTTTTTGGTGGCCTTCTCTTAAGAACGACACGGAACCCTATGTCTCAGCATGTCCAGTATGCTCCCAAACCAAGATACCCACAACCAAACTAGCAGGTTTATTGATGCTCTTACCTGTTCCCTCAGCTGCTTGGTTTATTCTTTCCACAGATTTCATTTGTTCCCTACCGTCTTCTTCTGGAAACCATGTCATCATGGTCACTGTTGAATCCTTCACCAAGATGGCTCATTTCACAGACCTAAAAAAATTACCAACAGCCCCTGAAATGAGTCGCATATTCATGGGAGATATAGTTCGTCTCCATGGGCTTCCGCAAGAGGTCATTTCTGATAAAGGGCCTAAATATGTGTCACGGTTTTGGAGAGCTTTTTGTGCCTTATTAAACATTGATGTGTCCTTATCCTCTGGGTTTCATCCACAAACCAATGGTTAGAACAAACGAGTGAATCAGGAACTTCAAAAATACCTGAGATCCT